>NC_057864.1:382243123-382552094 GCF_019393635.1 Dromiciops gliroides | reverse complement strand
TTTCCTTTTTTTCTTAATGGTGGTGGGGGGTGGGGGGATGTGAGAGGAAGAGAAAATACAAGATTGTTCATTGAAAAGATTAAATCCATTAAGAAAAAAGGAATTTTCTTCACCAAGTGCCAGACAAGTGGTCATTCAAAGGTTGCTTAGTGACCTCAATTAAGGAGAAAACCTTTACCTCCCAAGACAATCCATTCCACTTTTGACCAGCTCTAATTACTCTATAGCTTTTCATCTTCCTTCAGTTGATTCTAGTTCTATTCTCCAGAGGCTAGCAAAACAAATCCAATCCCCTTTCCACACTGCAGACCTTCAAATTCTTAAGGTATCATGTTGCCCCTAAGTCATATTTCCATGGGCAAAACATCCCTAATGACTTTCATTTTCAAATGAAATGACCTCTTCTTAGTCTTCATTCTCAGAAGCATATAATACTGGTGAATATGTTCCTCACCAGGTACAGGAGATGTGTAAGTAAAAACTAAAACTGACAATCAGATGAATATAACCTTTGGGTCAAGTCACAATAGGCCCATGATCTAAAGTCCTGGTTGCATCAAGAGGCAATCCCCTAACTAATTTCTGTTAACATTCAGACCTTTTGTGGAGAACTGCAAAAGTCAATGGGTCTGAAGTTGTGGAGCATATAGGTCTGCAACTGAGAGCAACATCATGCACTATTACGGAGCTGACCCACATCAGAAAAGAGCAATACTTGCAGAGCAGCCCACCAGGCTATTTGGAGACAGACACACAAAAAGACCTGGTACATCACAAGGGTAAGTACACATCAATAAAGACTAGTACTCTTTTTTTTTAAGTGAGGCAATTGGGGTTAATGACTTGCCCAAGGTCACACAGCTAGTAAGTGTTAAGTGTCTGAGACCGGATTTGAACTCAGGTCCTCCTGACTCCAGGGCCGGTGCTTTATCCACTGTGCCACCTAGCTGCCCCAAGACTAGTACTCTTGGCAGGGAATAATAGTCTAGACTGAAAAACCCTGAAGGGACAAATCTTATTGTGAGAGAGGCCAGAGAAAGCAGTGCAGAATCATCACTACTTAAAACTCTTCCTTGACTTGAGCTTAATTATTTACCTGTGAGGTGCTATCTAGTAGGGATATTTCCCTGGGGTCTGTGTTGGAGATCACAGGATCATAGATTTAGAGCTTAGACGAACCTTGGAAGCTACCTAATCCAAAGCCTTCATTTTATTAAATAACAAGGGCTAGGGAAATTCAATAAATGCTAAAAGGTAACCTGAGCCAGGTGCCCTCTGACATTACAATAAAACATTGTCTGATGACAAGCTGAGGCAATTCTCTGGTCAATAAGGAGACCCTAAGAGGTTCCGAGCAGAGGGGTAACATCACCAAATATATGGATATAGAGGATTTATCAGCAGGCCCTGTGAAAAAAACAGGCTAGAAGGGGAGAAGACTGGATTAAGTGAATTAGTGAAAATGAAGAGACTTAGTAGATTTGAGATACTAGATACTTTTCCTTAGTCCAATATTACTTCTGGTATAAAATCAGAGACTCTGGTGGTCAGTCGACTATTTCAAAAGTCTTCATGAGGTCCTACTCACATTCCCCGACTTCCTCCCGGCCCTGTTTCAGACACTAATTGACAAAGCCATACCTGGGCCTCTTCTTCCCATGATACTTTGACTTGCAAAATTTTTTTTTAAGTGAGGCAATTGGGGTTAAGTGACTTGCCCAGGGTCACACAGCTAGTAAGTGTTAAGTGTCTGAGGCCAGATTTGAACTCAGGTACTCTTGACTCCAGGGCCGGTGCTCTATCCACTGTGCCACCTAGCTGCCCCAACTTGCAAATTTTTGAAGCTCTTTCTGATTAAGCAATTTACCTGTCTGCCTTATCCACATCCACCAAATCTCCTCCTCTGCCACTTCCCTAGGAGATCTCTCTTTACTTAGTCTGTGTTCTGATCCACTCTATTCCTCCTATGACTGGCAGATAAATTGTCCATTGGCATTAATGTCACTCCTCTGCTCAGAATCCTTTGATGGTTTGCTATGTCCTAAAGAACAAAACCAGGACTCCTTAGTGCATTATTCAAGGACCTTTACAATCTAGTACCATTCATGGAGCATGGACATAGAGCATTCCATTGACACTTCTTTCCTCTTCTCTCATGGGCTGGGTATGGCAACATACTCTATGTATGTCCACAATTGCCCTCCTCCCAACCTTTCCAGCCTTTTCTCATACCAAACTACCCTTTTCTATGTATGCTGGTCTACTTATATTTCCCTGAATCTATCCTTTTTTACTTCCACACTTTTCTTCACACTGATCCCTACCCTGGACTTGTACCATCCCACATTGTTAGCAGTTGGAAGTGTACTCGGTATCAGTCCTACTGCTAACTCCAACATGAAAGATTCCCTGAAGACTTGGTCAGTAATAATCTTTCCTTTCTTTGACTCTGTACAGTACTTATGCATAATTTTGCATCATTATGCATGTATGTACTATGCCTCCCACTGGGCTGTAAGCTCAGAGACCAAATCTTATCAAAACTTTTTATCTGTCTAAGCAAAAGCACCAACCTCCTGAAACAGTAGATGTTTGATAAATGTTTTTTAAATGAATGAATTTCTGTACCTGATGCCCAAATTGAATTCCTTGGTTAGCCATTCCAAAGCAGCCCTTACTATGCTAAGACCATAAATTCCCTCTTACTTGACTATGCCAGTCATATCAATTGTTAATCTTGGATCACTTGTACTATCTGTTTTCTTTGCTTTTGTTCTCAGATCCATGGGGTTACTAGAAAAAGTCACAGATTGAAATAGCTTTAAGCTTATACAAGCTTCCTTATTTAAATTGGCCTGTGTTGGGGTGGCTGGGTGGCTCAGTGGATAGAGCACCGGCCCTGGAGTCAGGAGTACCTGAGTTCAAATCCGGCCTCAGACACTTAATACTTACTAGCTGTGTGACCCTGGGCAAGTCACTTAACCCCAACTGCCTCACTACAAAAAAAAACAAAAACAAACAAAAATAAAATAAAATAAATTGGCCTGTGTAACCACTTTATGGTCCTTATTACTCTCTTGTCTGTTCTCTAGCATCCTCTGTACAACAGTTATTTAAACTTCTTTCGCTTTTCTAAGACATTATTTCAAAAATTCTATTGTTCTATTGCATTCAAAGCTTGTTGCATAGTTCACAATATTTATCCATTGAGGATGGTTTTCATCTTTGAAAAAATGCAAATGCCATATGAAAACAAGTTTAGTAAAGAAATAGGTATTCAAAATAGTTAAGGTTGCTTTTGTTTTAAGGGAGAAGAGTTTAACAAAAGCCAAAGCAAACCAAGATGCAACCAAAGAGTAGTGAATCTGAAATCTTCTTGTGGCTTAGAATTAGTCCTGAAAGCAATTCCAGCAGAGGAACCAAGAATGTGTTTGGAGCAGCAGTAGCACTGCTGGAATTAGTACAGAGCTTCCCAAGGATGATTTATTTGGAGAACGTCCCTTATACCTAATAGCATTTATAGAGCACTTTTTTGTGCCAAGCACTTTACAAATATTATTTCGTTTGAGCCTCTCAATAACCATGGGAGATAGATGCTATTATCGTCTCCCATTTTACAGTTGAGGAAACTGAGGCAGAGAGTGATTTGCCCAGGGTCCCACAGCTGGTGAGTATCTGAGGCCACATTTGAACTAAGGTTTTCCTGATGGCAGGCCAGCGCCAGATCCATTGTGATACCTTGCTACATAATTGGATACATAAGTTATTACTGATATAAAGACTGAATCTGCAATTTTATTGATATAGGGAACTCCCAAATCAGGAAATTTCATCTACTAATATAGCCTTTTCTACAACTTATAGCCTGACAGAGCTGTCTGGAGCAATGCCTTGTCCAAGGCCTCACTGCCAGTGTATGTCAATGGAAAGTACTAAACCCGGTTCTTCCTTACTTCCAAGACCAGATCCTTATTCACTAAGCCATGATATTTCTCTATCATATGTTTATTAAAAACTGGTTTCATAGGGGCAGCTAGGTGGCACAATGGATAGAGCACCAGCCCTGGAGTCAGGAGTACCTGAGTTCAAATCTGGCCTCATACACTTGACACTTACTAGCTGTGTGACCCTGGGCAAGTCACTTAACCCCAATTGCCTCACCAAAAAAACAAAAAACAAAAACAAAAACAAACTAGTTTCATTAGTTTACAGTCACACCTGACATTTCTACAATTACCCTTTAAAGGCAGGAACTAAAGCATACATCGATCAACAAACTATCAAGGTTTTTTTTAAAAGAATTTATTTATTATTTATAAATAATAAGAAACATTTTCATTTAAAGTTTTGAGTTCCAAATTGTATCCCTCCTTCCCTCCCTCTCCTCCACCCTTCCTGAGGCAGCAAGCAATCATATAAAGGTTATGCATGTGTAATTATGTAAAACATTACCACTTTGTATAAGAAAACTGGAATAAAAGAAAAAATGAAAGCGAAAAATAGCATGCTTCAGTCTTTTTTCAATCAATATCAGTTCTTTCTTTGGACGTGCATAGTATGCTTCATCATCAGTCCTTTGGAATTGTTTTGGATCATTGTATTGCTGAGAATAGTTAATTCACAGTTCTTCATAAAACAATATTGTTGTAGCTGTGTACAACATTCTCCTGGTTCTGCTCACTTCACTATATATCAGTTCATATGAGTCCAAGCCTTTCTGAAATCATCCTGTTTATCATTTTTTATATCACAATAATATTCCATCTCAATCATATACAACAACTTGTTTAGTCTTTCCCCAATTGATGGGCATTCCTTTGATTTCCAATTCTTAGCCAGCACAAATATAAATATTTTTGTACAAATAGGTGTTTTTCTCTTTTTTGTGTGTGTGATGTCTTTGGGACATAAATCTAATAGCAGTATTGCTGGATCAAAGGGTATGAACAGTTTTATAGCCCTTTGGGTATAGTTCCAAATTACTCTCCAGAATGGCTGGATCTTTTCACAACTCCACCAACAGTGGGTTAGCATCCCATCAACAAGTATTTATTAAGCACCTACTATGTGTCAGGCACTGTTCTGCATGCTAGGTATATAAATACAAAGAATGAAAAATCCTTCTTCATCTTGTACTTAGTAGTACATTGTTTGATAAATATTTATAGGTGATGATGAGGGTAATAATAATGAATGTGATAATGATATACATAAATTTGTATATATAGTCAATCATTATCTAATAACTTGTAAACACCCAATTGAATTAAAATATACGTAAGAATACAGAAGTAGACTTGTTGATTCAGGGCCATAGATTTCATGTCACATGGTCCAAACAACTGATCTTCTAATATAGAGTTAGAGTCTGTGGTAAAAAGTTTTAACAGTCGGTTAGATAATGGAGAGACGCCAGGTTTTTTTAGGACCACCCTTTTGGGGAGGAGACCAACAGCATGAGCTACGCACACCAGTCCGCCTGCGACGCATGCCAGATTGCCTGCTGAGCACTCGACTTCCAGGGTGCAAGCTTAAAAGGCAAGGAGAGAACGGAAGTGGGGCCTTTTTTCCTGCTCCGCTGGTCTGGCTGCGCTACACAGACAGACGCGGACTGGAGTTTGACTCGGCTGGCTCTCGGTTAACAGCATGTGCTTGACTCAGTCTCTCTCCCCAAAGGTGGCCTTGGGTTTTGGTGAGTTTTATACAGAAAATGTGGTAGTTCATCAGTTAAATCAGCCTTTATTGAAAATCAGTGGCACAGACAAAACTGATGCTAGAGAACTCCACATTTTCTACCATAAAGAACATTATGACAGCATTAGAAAGATCAATGACAATTCAGAAACCCCTGCCACTTTGGCATGCAGAGAATTGGGGAACCAGTTAAAACAATGTGGCATACCCCAAACTCTAGCAGCTTAAATACCTTAAAATTTAACAAGCATTTCCTTCTACAGGCAAAAGCACTGAAGCATATGGCCTAGTTTTCTGGCCCACCTCAATTTCTCCCACCCTTTCTCTACCCTATACCTATTTTTTTCTAATCCTTTTTGTTTTTGTTTTTGTTTTTGTTTTGTTTTGACTTTTGAAAGGCACTGAAAAGACCTGGAATTCACCACACCTTTAAGTTCTTTAAGAGCACAAAAGGGTGCTTAGCAAATCTTTTGCTTTTTATTTTTGGTTTTTGGTTTTGCTTTGTTTTTTGACTTTTGTTTCTTTTGCTTTTCTTTAAAACTAAACTAAGTGACTTTTCAAAGACATTTTAAGTGTATGCTGTGGGTGAGGCCATCGGGCCTCAGAAGCTACCAGAATTCTTTTTTTTTTTACTCTTTCTTTTTGAGAGAGGGTTATTGAACCCTATTGCTTGATACCTCACTGAAAACATTGAATATTGAATCTTGCTAATTGAAGTCTTATTTCTTTTTGATGAATTAATCACCACTTTAAGTATCTGCTACTGTTATACTAGAGAATTCATGTATAAGATGATGTGGTCTACTTGCTAAAAGAAGATTATGTAATAATGTCTAAAAGAAGATTATGTAACAATGTCTAATATAATCAGCTATTTATATTCGTTTATTATTTATATGTCATTATACTCTGGGTATGGTTTGGAATTATTGTATATATCACTAATATTTTCTCAGTTATGCAGCATAGCATGCATTTTTACCATCATACTGTCTTTGGTGAAATTAATATGAGATTTTGGAAGTATGGAAACTTATCATTTCAGAGACTAACGTGCTGTGAACTCTGATGCAGGCCCTGGAGAGAATATATGTGCAACAAAAGGAGAGACAGGTATACGTAAGTCCATGGTTTGCTTATGATGGTGACTATGTAGAGCACAATTACTAGGCACAGTCCAGTAATTCATCCTCTCTCCCTCCTAATTTAACCTAATTTAACTGAACTTATTTATCTTTTTATCTCACTCAGTTGAACTCACCTGTGGCCTAGCACAATCACTGGCTGTCACGGAACCATGAAATATGGTATGATAACCTTTCCATAACATTTTCAGGTGTCATGAACACATACTAAATTTGGCTTTGATCCAGACACATGGTGGTAAAAAGTGTTACAGGCTGCATAACTACCTCAACCCTCTATTAGAAGTCTAAGGATATAAAGGAGGGAATGTAATGGAATTTATTAATTTGATCATTAACAATGCTATGCTAAGGTTTAGTAAAAAATACAGCAATTCAAACAGTTAAAGAAGAGAATCCAGCTTTCCAGAGTCCAGAATCCAGTTTTTCCAGACCAGAGTCCAGAATCCAGTTTTCCAGCCCAGAATTCAGTTTCCTCCTGATGACATCTTACCACTTCAAGAAGACAAGAGAACTCAGAGACTTTATTGTTCCGTCAAGGAAATATTTTGTTTCTTGAGGAACAAAAGGGGGGAATGTGGTAAAAAGTTTTAACAGTCGGTTAGATAATGGAGAGACGCCAGTTTTTTTTTAGGACCACCCTTTTGGGGAGGAGACCAACAGCATGAGCTACGCACACCAGTCCGCCTGCGACGCACGCCAGATTGCCTGCTGAGCACTCGACTTCCGGAGTGCGAGCTTAAAAGGCAAGGAGAGAACGGAAGTGGGGCCTTTTTTCCTGCTCTGCTGGTCTCCTGGCTGCGCTGCACAGACAGACGCGGACTGGAGTTTGACTCGGCTGGCTCTCGGTTAACAGCACGCACTTGACTCAGTCTCTCTCCCCAAAGGTGGCCTTGGGTTTTGGTGAGTTTTATACAGAATATAGACTAAGCCTAGACTTAAGACAATTTGTCTTGTATTTCTACTTTCCTATCCTTCTAATCAACATCACCTTGTGACTACCATACAATAAAAGGTCTATCTAGAAAACCAGAAGCTTCTTCCATTTACTAGTCTGGGAGATAAATTAAGGGAAAGGTTAAGTAGGGGAGATTTATGATCTAATATCCAATTTATATCTCACACGTCAATGTAATCTGGTTTTGTTTGTTTTGTAGTCAAGGATATGTTTGTTTTCAAGTCTGGAGACAATTAAAAGTGGATTTGTATGTGTCTTCCTAAAATTTTATTTTTAAGCATTATGCACACATTCTCATTTTTGGCCTCCACTCTTACTCCCTAAAGCATAGGGTCCATATTGTTATCAAAGACAAGCCACAAATACCTCTTTCAAGGCTGTATGTAAGCAGCAAAAAGGTGCTAAATAAGATAAGTAAATGTCAAAGGTTTAGCCTATAGGTCACAGGTTGATCTCACATACTGGTAACTGCTAATGCAACCTACTTCTCTGTGTAAATTTCAGCTAATATGATCAAAGATAATGAGTCATACAACATTATGGTACTTCTGAAATGTTCTTAACTTTAAATGAAACTACTATTGTACTCTGAGGCAAATGATTCGTACGCAGCAAATTTAAGGTTAGTTTAAAAGTATAAGCCTAAGTAATTAAATTATAATGAGCTATCCTTAATATACAAGTAAAATCCTGGTATAACTAGTTAAAACATGCTGTTCAAATCTTCTAAGTGTACTGGAATTTTCTTGTATTAGATACTGATTGAAGGAAACAGGGCCATGAGCTAAAGCCTGGAAATCTCTTTACAATGTAGATATTTCTGGTATGGTAGAATTTGTGGTAATGAGATCTGTATTAGGCAAAGGATTTTATCTACTCTCTACCAGTTGGAGATATGGCAGTGTTATTTTGCTGGAAGAGTAATTGATTTGTGCCAAGCGGGATATTTTCTCAGTTACCACTTACTCTGACCAATAGCATGTAAAATATATTAGGGTTAACATGGATTCCCAAATCAAACTTTCTAAGTTCAAATACAAAACTAAAAATACAAAAGAAAATTGGATAACCAGCTTGGGTTAGAGAATTTATTTTAAACAACAATTAACCTTTTGCTTTTGAATTTACTGATTAAATTTACTTACTTCAGGGATCTATGATTTTATTGGTATGGGTACTCCTTCCACTAACTACAAATTACAACTCCCCACCTTAATAGACAATATGAGTTGGGGGCGGCCAGGTGGCGAAGTGGATAGAGCACCAGCCCTGGAGTCAGGATTACCTGAGTTCAAATCTGGCCTGAGACACTTAACACTTACTAGCTGTGTGACCCTGGGCAAGTCATTTAACCCCGATTGCCTCACTAAAAAACACACCAAAAAAACCCCAAAACAAGACAATGTGAGTTGCTGTGGCAGAGAAAAGAAAAAGAAAAATTATCATCTGAGGGTAATCCTCTCCACATTTAGCTGGGTTGGCCCTTGGGCATCATTCTGTATTTGAAATTTTTCACAACCTGCTAGAATCTGTGAAAGTTATCACTTCTTTGCCATAATGCAGTATTGAAGTGGGCCTTTAATAGAGGATGAAATTAAAACTAAAACTACTACTACTAATAATAATTTTCCTTGGCTGAGTCAATTAGTTGAGTTAGCTAAAGATTAAATTTCATGCTGCATAATAATAGCTCTTCTACATTTAAATACTTATTTTGGTGACATGTATATATTGTATAGGTAGATTGCCAAAGGGCAATGGAGGGATGCAGGATGGGTGTGAGTAAGCTGAAATATATTACTGATGGTATACTGTGCAAGAAAAGCTTTAGAGAGATGTAGGATCAGAAAAGGGAGTGGGCTGTTTGTATTGCATAATGGAGGGGAAAACAGTGGATGGACTCATGCTCCATTAGTATTTAGGCAATGATAAAGGACCTTTGGAAAGGTGCCCCCTCTGGATGATTTATGGAACAACATGGATAAGAGTAGACTAGAATAAGGTGTGAATTGATTGTGATCTATAACACTGGAGGGAGTACCTACGCTCAAACCATCATATATTTAGAGCTAAAAAAAGATCCTCAGAAACCATCTAGTCCTACTCTCTCTTCTTATGGACTCAAAAACTGATGTGCTTGGAGACTATGTGACTTGCTTAAGATCACATAATAAGGGGGCGGCTAGGTGGCGCAGTGGATAAAGCACCGGCCCTGGATTCAGGAGTTCCTGAGTTCAAATCCGGCCTCAGACACTTGACACTTACTAGCTGTGTGACCTTGGGCAAGTCACTTAACCCTCATTGCCCTGCAAAACAAACAAACAAACAAACAAACAAAAAACAAACAAACAAAAAAGATCACATAATAAGTAGCAGATTGGACATTTGAACCCGGGTCTTCTGATGCCAAATCCAATATCCACTATGATATTCTGCAGTAGGATCATGAGATTCACCTTTGAAGAATGTCTATTGTAATGAAACACCCCTCTCTTCATATGGATGGGAATATAAAAATAGGAACTAGATGTGTGATTTTATTAATATAGAGAATTTCTGGATTAGAAAACTCCCTCTACCAGTACAGGTTGGCTCTATCTCTGCAATTTATAATCTTAGATCACTGTGTTTGTCAAGGGTCACAAATTCAACATATATTAGATGAGGAATTTGATCCTAGGTCTTCCTGGACCCAAGGCAAGCTTTCTTCTCTTCTCTTCTCTTCT
Organism: Dromiciops gliroides; assembly: GCF_019393635.1. NCBI lineage: Eukaryota > Metazoa > Chordata > Mammalia > Microbiotheria > Microbiotheriidae > Dromiciops > Dromiciops gliroides. Next base: position 382,541,571 of record NC_057864.1, on the reverse strand, counting down.
CTTCTCTTCTCTTCTCTTCTCTTCTCTTCTCTTCTCTTCTCTTCTCTTCCCTTTCATTCCCTTCTCTCTTCTTTTCTTTAACACTATAACCTATCTGTAATTTATATCTTTCATTTTTTATTTTTTTGACAATTTTATTTAAAGTTTTGAGTTCCAAATTCTATCCCTCCCTCCCTCCCTGAAACAGTAAGCAATCAGATATAGATTTATGTAAGATGTTTCCATATTAGTTATTTTGTACAAGAAGACTCAAATAAAAGAAAAATACAAAAGAAAGAAGGTGAAAAATAACATGCTTCAGTCTGTGTTCAATCAATATCAATTCTTTCTCTGGAAGTGCATAGTACACTTCATCATTAGTCCTTTGGGATTGTCTTGGATCATTGAAAATAGCTAAGTCATTCACAATTCTTCATTGTACAATATTTCTGTTACCATGTACAACATTCTCCTGGTTCTGTTCATTTCACTATGCATCAATTCATTTCAGTCTTTCCAGGTTTTTCTGAAATTATCCTGCTTGTCATTTCTTAAAGCACAATAATATTCCATACCGCAGCTTGTTTAGCCATTCCCCAATAGATGGGTATCCCTTTGATTTCCGATTCTTAGCCACCATAAAAAAGAGCTGCTATAAATTTTTTTGTACAAATAGTTCTCCTTCTCCCTTTTTTTTGGATGTCTTTGGGATATAGACCTAGCAGTGGTATCATTGGATCAAAGAGTATGCATTGTTTTATAGCCCTTTGGGCATAGTTCCAAATTACTCTCCAGAATGGTTGGATCAATTCACAACTCCACCAACAGTGCATTAGTGTTCCAGTTTCCCCATATCCCCTCCAATCAATATTTTCCTTTTTTTTTTTTCCGGTCATATTAACCAATCTGATAGGTGTGAGGTGGTACCTCAGAGTTGTTTTAATTTGCATTTCTCTAATCAATAATGATTTAGAGCATTTTTAAATATGACTATAGATAGCTTTGTTTCTTTGTCTGAAAACTTCCAAATCAAGCTTTCTATATACTACACTATGCTGCCTTAAAACATGGATGGAAATAATTTATAATATTTAAAATCTTACTTTGTGCTTAAATGTTATGTAATATATTACTGAAAAACTGTCTTCTTTCCTGGTGGACAACAGTTCTTCAAAATAAGAACCTCTGGTTTGGGGCATAAGAGGTGATAGAAAGGTATAAAGTATTCATTTCCCCTAAAGCTGCCACTCCTTCCATTTTGCAGGAGGGACTAAGGTGGGAAGATCAGGACAGAAGGTGGTGAAAGATGCAAGTGGGAGAGCTGGCTTTGAGATTGGACAAGAAAATCAGTTGGCCCAGAAGCACTGGAAAAAGAGCCACATCAGAATGATAGTATCCAAGACTTTAAAATATCACAGCTATTTAGAGTTAAATGAAGCTGAGCTGCTAATTAGTGATGAAGAAGCATAACTAAAGGAATCTATGAAAAAATAAAGTCCTGTGTATGCGTATTACTGAGAATGCTAGGCTACAAGCCCAGACATAGATGATTCAGGATTGAGTATAGAACTTTGCAGAAAGGTTTGGAAGATGTCTATTCTTCTGCAAACAGGGTAGTCTTGAGCTTTTGTACTTCATTTCCCCCTCTTAATATCTAATAAAGGTTTTTTTTTTAAACCCTAAATAGTCTCAAATGAATTGAAGGAAAGAGGTGTGCATGTGTATGAGATGAGAGGGGAGAAATAAAAAAATTCTCTCTGATGTCTGGTAAATGTTGGTGGCAGTGGTCTGTGGGGTTCAGGGACAGAAGTACTTTTTGTTCTTGAGAAGTATTTCTTCACATATGCCTATACATCTATTTAAACACACCTCTATCTTAATGTAGACAGGTAAGTGATACAGAGGATAGAGTGCTAAGCCTAGAGTCAGGAAGACTCATCTTCCTGAGTTCAAAGCTGGCCTCAGACATGTGCTAGCTATGTGACCCAGGGCAAGTCATTTTACCATGTTGGTCTCAATTTCCTCATCTGTAAAATGAGCTAGAGAAAGAAATGGCAAATCACTCTGGTGTATTTACCAAGAAAACCCCAAATAAGATCAGGAAGAGTCCAACATGACTGAAAAATGAAAGAACAGCAACTATTTGAAAATAAATTTCTTATTTAGATTTGATAAATTTTACAAAACACTGTGCTAGTCTTCTTTGATAGCCTTCCAAATCTATTGGGTTATTCTAGATTTATCCTATTTATCTAAGAGTCCTATAGAAACACTGCAGAGTAACCCCAGAAATACATGACCATCCTAGCTAGATGTCCTAAAGTCCATAAGCTGAAAAGATGATATAGACATTTATTTATTTTTTTTTTTTGGTGAGGCAATTGGGGTTAAGTGACTTGCCTAGGGTCACACAGCTAATAAGTGGTGTCTTAGGCGGAATTTGAGCTCAGGTCCTCCTGACTTCAGGGCCAGTGCTCTATCCACTGCGCCACCTAGCTGCCCCGAAAAGATGATATAGAAAAAAAGAATAGAGGCTTAGACTCAGAAGACCCGAGTTTGATTTATTGCTTTGTCACTTACTAGTAGGGCCTCCTGAATCAAATCATTTAACCTTTTTGATCCTGAGAAATGAAAAATGCCAGATTCTACTTCTGGAAACCAAATGCACAAATAATTTTTAAATGTGAAAATTAACTCTTCAAATTAAAATTTTATCAACAAAATTCTGTTTGAAAGATTCTCCTCAAGGAATGAACTGATATTCACTTAAGCTGATGTAGCATACAAACTTAAAGCTAGGAGATACAAAGGTATTGTCTAAAATAGCAGCTGACATAATACTAACATGTACGTGGAGCCTACTATGTGCCAGGCACTGTTCTCAGTGCTTTACAAATATTATATTATTTGATCCCCAAGGCCCTAAGAGGTAGGTGCTGTTATTTTTTCTCCATAAAAGTACTGTATTATTTTCCAGTTACATGTAGAGATAGTTTTCAACATTTGTTTTTATAAGATTTCATTTCAAATTTTTCTCCCTCCCTCCCTAAGACAGCAAGCAATCTGATATAGGTTTTATACACACACACACACACACACACACACACACACACACACACTCACAATCACATTAAACATATTTCTGCATCAGTCATGCTGTGAAAGAAGAATCAGAGCAAAAATGAAAAACCTCAAAAAAAGAAAAGAAAAAAATAGAAATAGTATGGTTCGATCTGTATCTAGATTCCATAGTTCTTTTTTTTTTTTTTCTGGATTTGGAGAGCATTTTCTATCATGAGTCCTTTGGAACTATCTTGGACCATTGTATTGCTGAGAAGAGTCAAGTCTATCACAATTGATCAACATGCAATGTTGTTGATACTGTGTACGATGTTCTCCTGGTTCTGTTCATCTCACTCATCATCAGTCCATGCAAGTCCTTCCAGGTTTCTCTGAAATCTGCCTGCTCATCATTTCTTAAAGCACAATAGTATTCCATTACATTCATATACCACAACTTGTCCAGCTATTCCCCAATTGATGGACATCCCCTCAATTTCCAATTCCTTGCCACCACAAAAAGAACAGCTATAACTATTTTTGTACATGTGGCTCCTTTTCCCTTTTTTGTGATCTCTTCGGTAAAAAAGACCTAATAGTGATATTGCTGGGTCAAAGGGTATGCACAGCTTTATAGCCCTTTGGGCATAGTTCCAAATTGCTCTCCAGAATGGTTGGATCATTTCACAACTCCAGTAAGGTACTGTTATTATCCTCATTTTAGAGATTATAAAACTGAGGCAAACAAAGTTTAAGTGACTTGCCTAAGGTCATATAGCTAGTAAGTATCTGAGGCTGGATTTTAACTGAGCCCTTCCCTGGAGTTAGGAAGACTCATCTTCCTGAGTTTCAGTCTGGCCTCAGTAACCCTGGGCAAGCCACTAAACTGTGTTTGCTTCAGTTTCCTCATTTGTAAAATGAACTGGAGAAGGAAATAGCAAACCACTCTAGTATCTTTGCCACGAAAACCCCAAATGGGGTCATGAAGAGCAGGACACGACTGAAAGGACTGAACAACAGCAACAATAACAACTTCCAACCTCCAAGCCTAGAGCTCTATCCACTATACCATTTAGCTGCTTAAGACCACTTGAAGGTATTGTGCCAGGTTTTTATTTATTCACTCCTTCAGGAATAAGAGGAGGAAGAAGAGAAGGAAGATGGGGAATAAGAAAGAGGAAGAGAAGGAGATGGGAAAGGTTGGTATTAGCTCAGGTCCTCAATTTCAAGATAACAACAACTACAACTACAACAATAAAAGACATTTATATAGCATTTTAGAATTTGCAAAGACCTTTATACTCTTTACTTCCTCTGAGCCTCCCAACACCCTTGTGTGGTATGTACCATTATACAAGATGAGGAAACTAAGGCTCAAAGGGGTCAAGTAACTTGCCTAGGGTCTCAAGGCTAGTAGGTGTCAAGGTGGGATTTAATTCAAGGTGTTCTTGACCTCAGAGTCAGAATTCTAACCACTCTATCATTCTTTCTCCAATAAATGTGCTGTTATCTAGATTTCAACTACCTGCATCTGAGATTCAGGGACTATCAACAGTAGATGGAGGGGAGCTCTCTGCAGTTTTATGTGGTGTGTCTCTTATGAATACAAAGAACAGTGTAAAAAGCTAGTGTCCATATCTAGGCTGTCAGTTACAGGACAGTAATTCTGCCCTTAAATTGAGCAATAGCCTAGTTCTGAAACAGCATCTAATAGCATGGCGGGGGGGGGGGGGGGGGGGGGGGGGGAACTGCCCTTCTTTCCTTGGGTGATGAGAATTTCCTGGGGCATAGGGTGATAAGGGGATAAATAGCCTCAAAAACATCACACATTTTATGCCAGATTTTTCTAAAGAACACATGGATAAAAAAAAAAAACCCTCTGAGGTTTTAGCCCATACTGAGCAAATTGGCAAAAATGACAGAAGATAGGAATAGTTGATGTTGGAAGGTTTGAATTGTTAGTGAAGCTATGGATTGGTCCAACCATTCTGAAAAGCAATTTTGCATTATGCAAAGAAAAAAGTGACTAAAATGCCCATACTCTAAGATCTAAAGTTCTCACTGTTAGTCATATACCATAAAGAGGTCAAAAGCAAAAAGAAAGATCCAAATATACATAAAAATATTTATAACAGCTCTCATCAATAGATGCCCTATTGATTGGGCAAATGGCTAAACAATCTGTGGTATATGACTGTAAAAGAATTTTACAATGCCCTAAGAAATTATTAATATGAAGAATACTGAGAAGAATGGCTACATTTATATGAACTGGTGGGAAGTGAGGTAAGCAGAAACAGGAAAACAATATGTACAATGACTATAACAATGTAAATTGAAAGAGCACCAAAAATCAAAACTGAATGCTGTGTAATTATAATGACCAAACTAGACTTCAATAAAAAAAATAAAACAACATACCTCTCTCCCTTCTCTGCAGAAAGGTGGCCTACAGAAATGGAACATTGTATGTACTCTCAAAATTGACTAATACATCAATTAAATCTACTGGCCTCATGTTTTTTCTTGTTCTTTTTTTATACTTCAATAGAAGGGAAACCTCTCTGGAGGAGTGAGGGAATGGGATATATTGGGAAATGAAGGTGATATAAAAAAATTTTTTAAAGAACATTTTAAAATAGCCTTTAAAAGCAAACTTCTGAAAAAAGATCTGCAACTTACATTGATGCACATTTTGTATATCTCAGTTTTTAAAGTCCTTATTGTCCCTTCTCTGTGTCGGGAAGTTAATTCCTATCTAGAATCATAGAATATTACATCTGGAAAGGATCTTAGGGTCAGTACAGGCATCAAAAGATGGAATGATTTACATAAGGTCATATTGTGACTAGAAATCAGGTTCGATACTCTTTCTACTGAGTCACGTGGCCTTACTCTACCTGACACTGATTTCTCAAGACTTATAAAGCCTTTAGGGAGGAGAGTGGGGTGCATTTTTATAGTCTTCAAAAATAGATGATTTAGGCAGTTAATTAAATGTGGTCAAAATCACCTTAACTGCTGGATGAGTCCTTTTTTAATTTCCTGGGTTTTGCCAAAGCCATTTCTAGAAACACTCTTTTTTAATCATGTAAACATAATTACTTAATCTAAGACAAATTCATTCTTTACATCCTTAATTAGCTCACACCCATACTCCCCCAACCCATATTTAAGTTTTCAGTTCTTATATAAACATCAGTTCCCATGTTCTATATCTTTTTCTCCTTTTTGAAAATGTACTTTTATTAAAAAGAAGAAAAAGAAGGGGGTTATAAAATGTGCTATGAAGTATGAAAAAATAGAGGAAGATGAAAGAATGGAGAGAACTAAGGGAAATCTTGCTGCCCTCTGACAGGAAGTACACCTTCAGACAGAAACTGCTTAAGTGGTGAAGTTAGGTTGGAGCTGAAAAAGAGGCCTAATACCCCAGCACACAGCAGGAAAACTGATAAGATATATACAATTGTTTTTAAGGTTTAAAAAAAAAGACATAAATATATTTTTCCATTTAATAATACATTTCAAAATTATCAATGAGTAATAATTATATGTTAGAATGCTCCAAATCGTTAATGCAACACAAATCAAAACAACTCTGAGATTTCACCTTATTATCAATCTAATTGATAAATATGACAAATGAGAAGATTCAGTGTTGGAGGGGTTGTGGAAATAAAGTCATGGTAATGAATTGCTAGTGGATCTTTTAACTGATCCAGACATTCTGGAAAGCAATTTGGAATTATGTAAATAAAGTGACTAAAATGTTCTTCTATGGGATAGCACAAGGAGGTCAACAACAAAAAGAAAGTACTCATATACACCAAGATATTTATAGCAATATTTTTATAAGGAACTGAAAACAAAGAAGATGCCTATTGATTTAGAAATGGCTAAATAAGTTGTGGTATGTGAATATAAGGGAACATTACTGATCTGTAAGAAACAGCATATAAATGTGTATATAGAGTTTAAATTTGCATTATGTTTTATTATTGTTTTATATGAAATAATTAATATGATAAATGCAGAGAAGCATGGTTAGATTCATATGAACTGATACAAAGTGAAGTAAGTAGAACCAGGACAATACATACACGATGATTACAAAATTAAAAATGGAGAAAAGAGGGGAAACAAAGTAATCACTATCAAATGCTGAAGAAGTCATACTAATCAAGCTTGACCCCAAACAAGATATGAGAAGGCACCCCTTTTATTTGCAGAGGGAGGAACTATGGAGGTGTTTTGCTACATACAATAACAAACTTTTTTCAAAATATTGGTTGCTTTTGTTGGTTTTGCCCTCTTTTTAGTTGTCAAAATGTAGTGATACAAAGACAATAAAACTTATTTTTAAAATCAGCACTTTGGCAGGTGAATTTCAAAACTTCTTTTTAAAATGTCTTTAGGTAATACCAATGTCTTTTGATAATACAAAATCTCGTAGGGTTTGGGTTTTTTTTTTTAGAACGCTTTTTCTTTCAACTTTTTCCTTCCAAATATTTCATTATAGGTAGTAAAATAAAGAGAAAAAAAAGACTTATCCTGTTATGTAGCATTAAAGCAACACTGTAGTACTTAGGATAATGCTTGGTTCAAAGGGATTTACAATCATTAATTATTTAATCCACTTCACCTCTCGTTGAGGTAGGTCCACATCATCATCCTCATTTTAAATACTGAGACAGACAATGTACAAGGTTAAGTGATTCGTCCAAGGTTAAGCAAGATGCCAAAAGGAAAGTCAATCTGCTTTGCACCTAGCTCCCAATTCGGCTTCTGGTAAGGCCAAGGAAGAACACAAACAGGAGACCTGGAATGGTTTCCTCAGAAGCTTCAGATATTGTCCCAAAATTCACCTCCAAAACTCAGAGTCCTTTACTAAAATCTTTTACCGATAGGTAGATCAGTACAACTGACAGCAAAGGAAATGTGAACTCAAGCAAATTCAAAGCAATGCCCAGGACCAAAGCAATCCATATACTGACCACCTGCTTGGGACTGGCAGGCAAAGTCCTTCACTTTCGCTTCTTGCTTCTCAAAAAACAACACCAACACCACCCTAACCGAGCAATTTCCCTAAGAAATGCCAAGGGAAAAGTTATCTAACTTTTATCCAGCTATGATGACCGGCTTTGGAAATGAACGACTGACTAATGCAACACTTTTGTTGCAGATGAATTTCAGAACTTGAACAGAAGGAAAGCCCTTCTTACAGACATAGAGAAGCTTCCTCTTCCTGACAGAGAAACCCTAGACCTCCAAATTAATGAAGCTTCCTGAGTGCAACGAAAGAGTTAACCACAAGCAAGAGATCCAGGCCACATTGCCTTAAGATTGTTTTCATCAGCTGGACAGTTAGAGCAGAAATAAATTGTGCCTGCTTTAACAAAGTCAAACAATTGATGGCGACAACCCCAGAGTATAGTAGCAATCCGAGCGCTCCCGGGGCCGGCCCAGAGAGCTTTCCCCGGTTCCCCACAGTCCACTCTGCCCAGGATCTCCCGCTGGCAGTCTGGAGACCAGGGGCCGGGGGACACGCCACGAGCGAGTGAGATTAACTGTAGGAGCCGAGCAGAGGCCAGCACCGAGGTAGCGGGGCTTAGTTGCCCGGCGGCCTCCTGGCCACCTGCAGCCAAGTGCGCCGCCGTCTCCCCTGCTCCCCTGAGGTCCAGGAAAAGCTCAGCCTTCCCAGGAGGTCTCGCCACGGAGCTGCTGCTTGACCTGGGCATGGCCATGTGTAGGGACATGGGCATGGGCATGGGGACGGCACGTTCCCCGCTACACACGGGAGCTAGAGAAGATACACACACATGCCCCTTTCCCTCTCTTCTAGCCCCTCTTCTCGAACCCTCCGGGTCCCCAGTCTCCGAGCCTGCCTCCATCCCACCCTCCTCTCTCGCCTCGGGGACGTGACTTACCTGAGCCCGTAAGGTGGAGCAGGAGCGGGCGGCCCCTGCTGGAGAACGAGGAGAGGTCGCTCTGCGAGCGGCCTCGGGGGCTGGGGTCGCCGGGCAGCCTGCGGGGACCCGAGGGAGGCTGGGGAAGAGGCTCCGGCGTGGCCGCTTCGCCAGCCTCTGGAGCGGCGGCCACCGCCCGCCCTTCCTCATTCTCCGCCGCCGCCCCGGCCGTCTCCTCGTCCTTCCTAGGAGGGTGCGGGTGCTCCGGACTCGCTCGGTTGCCCTCCTCTGCCATCCCCGCCCGGGAGGAGGCGGCCGGGGCTACCGGAGAGCCCGGGCGGCCGTCCGGGCTCACGGCTCCGAGGGCAGGGTGGGGCAGCGGGGGCTGCGCTCTCGGGCTCGAGCGGCTGGAGAGAAGCGAGGAGAAACTACGGGCTCTCTACGGGCTCCAGTAGCAGAGGTGGTCCTCGGGGGAAGGGGGGAGAAGGGGCAGGGGGTGGACACGGAGAGGGGAGATGCCAGTGAGGAGGGCAGGAGAAGGAGGAGGAGGAAGAAGAAGAAAAAGAGAGAGAAAAGTTTATACAGGAAGGAGCCGCCTACAGCTAGCCCTTGTTAGCAGCAGCATTTGGAGTATGGACAGTGGTGCCACCAGAGATGCTTGCCACAACTGTCTTGGCCAGCACTATTCTCTCTCTGTGTCTCTCTGTCTCTCTCTGTCTCTCTGTCTCTCTCTGTCTCTGTCTCTCTCTCTCTCTCTCACACACACACACACACACACACACACACACACACACACACACACACACACACACAGAGTCTCTCTCTGTCTCTCTCCTCCAAATTATTTGATGTTAGGAGTTGGTTTTCTTCTGGGGTGAGCATGGACCACTTTGATATCCCTCAGACAACGTTCAGAAGCTGAGTTCTCGCTTGGTGATAGGAGAGGCTCGTCCACAACCAGACAATTCCATCTCAGAATCATAAAATGTTAGAGGTGGAAGGGACCTTAAACCATATCCAGTCTGCCTTCCTTATTATCTAAGATGATGCCCAGGGAGACTAATTTGGCTAAGGTCAACCACAGAGTTGGTGCCCCCTGAGGGTTTCAAACCCATCTCCTGACTCCTGATCCAGTGCTGTTTTCCATGATGCCACAACTGCTTCTTGTTAAAATTCCAGTGCATTAAAGTGGTACCATATATGTCTGAGTAAAACGATGAATATTGAAAGGTCTTTCTAAAAGAGATTGGTTTTTTTTTGGGGGGGAGAGGATGAGCAAGGATTGGGAGAAATATTTGTTGGGCCTCCATTTACTCACCTCTACAAAGAAGATGTTGGACTTATCTCTAAGGTCATTTTCATCTCTAAAGGTCTGAGATTTTAGTGGAAAGTTAGGACTATTGGCTAAACTTTGATAAAGATGATAGTTACGTGTCAATAATTCAAGGATCTGTGCTTTCTTACATAGAAATTTTGACCATCCACAAAGACCACAACTCCTTTACAACTTGTTATATGGCCTTCAGAGGTACTATAGCCAAACACTCCCCTCCTACCATCATTATGATGAACCTTTTCCACTAGCTTAACCCAACTGAAGCTCAAATGACAGAAATCACTGAGACTATACTTGCACTTTCCAGCTATAAGGGTGTGTCATAGCTCAGCATTTACTAGTACAACTTTTGGGAATTCACCTTTCTGTCACCTTTCTGTCACAATAAGGTATCAGTCTAGGACTTTTGTGGACAATCACTCATTAACATTTATACTGCACCTTATGGGGGTCTTTTGGTGGCCATTTATCATAACAAGACTGCAAAATATACTTGTTTTATCCTATTTCACAGCTAAAAAGTAAATCCTAGAAATGGATTTTTCATGAGTAAAAAAATAGTTACTTGGGGGCAGCTAGGTGGAGCAGTGGATAAAGCACCGGCCCTGGATTCAGGAGGACCTGAGTTCAAATTTGACTTCAGACATTTGACACTTACTAGCTGTGTGACCCTGGGCAAGTCACTTAACCCTCATTGCCCTGCCCCCCCCCAAATAGTTACTAACTTGTACATCAGTGTTAAGTAAACCCTGTGTTAATCATTCCATGGATGGTCTAGACCTGCTCTGAACATTTATACATTCTCAACTCTGTTAAACTGTACATTGACCACTCCAACTTAAATCTGTGACTTTTGTTAACTCATGACTTTCTTGATCTCCCATGGAAGGATTAATCCTACCCATTTTCTTTTGAGGGTAGTTTATAGAATAATTTCTGTCCAGGATACTAATACACTATTGGTAGAGCTGTGAATTGGTCTAATCATTCTGTAAAAGTTTGAATTAAGCCAAGAAAGTGACTAAAATATTCATACTTCTTCACCCAGAGATTCCACTGCTAGGCTTTAACTCAAGGAGTTAAAGGAAAAAGGGGTTCCACATAAAATACTTTGTAATGTAACATTACAAAGATATGTTAAACATGAAAAAAATATAAAGGAAAACATGTGAACTGATGCATAGTGAAGTAAATAGAAACAAGAAAACAGTATAGACAATGACTACAACAATGCAAATGGAAAAACAAAAACAAATGAAGTAGAATGGTGTGTAATTACAAAAGAAAAGATGAGAAAATACACATCCTTCTTTTGCAAAAGTAGGAGACTATAGAAAAAGAACATTACATATATTGTCATTTAGATGATGCATTATTTTTGCTGAATTGCTTTTTTTCTTTGTTACAAGTGATGGCTTACTGGATAAGGGAAGGAAGTAACTGTTAAAGCTTAAAACTACATTAAAACGGGGCAGCTAGGTGGCACAGTGGATAGAGCACTGGCCCTGGAGTCAGGAGTACCTGAGTTCAAAGCCAGCCTCAGACATTTAACACTTACTAGCTGTGTGGCCCTGGGCAAGTCACTTAACCCCAATTGCCTCACTAAAAAAAAAACAAAACCTACATTAAAACTTTGGGGGCATCTGGCAAAAAGAAATGAAAGTGATATAAGTATAAAAAGTATCTATAAAAACTTGAAAATATTATCTGTCCTCAGACATAGCTGAAGTAGCATTGGAAAGGGCTTTTTAGCTAATCTTAAGTAATCTACATCAGATTAAAATTAATATTTACCCTTAATATTGACCATATAATGATATGACATCCACTGAGCTTTGCATACCATTCTTTTTCATTACTACAATCTGACCTTTATCTTCATCCTTCATCTCATCTTCTCCCACCTCCCACTATCTACTTATGCCTTCTTCCTACCTAGAAGGTTCTTCTCTGGCCGATCAAATTTCTAATCTTATAATTTATTGCATAAGACTCCCACACGAAGCTTTCCTTAACTGTGTTACCTAATTACTTAGTCCTGGTTTGTGTGTAAATCAAGCAATACACATTTATTAAGCATCTACTGTGTGCTTGGGCACCTTGTTATGGATACAAAGAAAGTTAAAAGACAGTCCCTGACCTCAAAGAGTTTACAACCTAACATGGGAGACAACATGCAAACAACTATAAACAAACAAGCTACATGTAGGATAAATTGAAAGTACTCAACAGAGGAAAGGCACTAAGATTTTTTTTTTGGTGAGGCAATTGGGGTTAAGTGACTTGCCTAGGGTCACACAGCTAGTAATTGTTAAGTGTCTGAGGTCAGATTTGAACTCAGGTCCTCCTGAATCCAGGGCCAGTGCTCTATCCACTGTGCCACCTAGCTGCCCCCCAAATAATGTGTTAATTGGGGGGGGGGCAATTGGAGTTAAGTGATTTGCCCAGGGTCACACAGCTAGTAAGTGTCAAGTGTCTCGGGCTGGATTTGAACTCAGGTTCTCCTGAATCCAGGGCCTGTGCTTTATCCACTGAGGCACTAAGATTAAGGAGGACTAGAAATGCCTTCTTGCAGAAGGTAGGACTTTAGCTGAGACTTGAAGGAAGCCAGGAGGCAGAGATGAAAGAGAGAGTTCCAGGCAAGTGGGACAGCCAGTAGAAATGCCTGGAGTTGGGAGATGAAGTATCTTGTTTGAGGACCAGGAAAGAGGCCAGTGTTTTTAGACCTGAGAGTATATGGTAGAGTGAAAGTGTAGTGGGACCCCAAGAAATCCAAAAGATTCAAACTGTTATGGGCCTGGGGTACTTGAGAAGTTTTCTGGGTGAAATCAAGTAACCTTCTCCTTGAGAAACTAAACCAAAGAACAGATCCAACTAAAGAGATAAGCAGCACCCCATCTGGACTGAGTTAGCTCCAGGACCACCACCCTTCATTCCAGTCTCCCCCACCCCTCCGGGAGATAAGATTAGGTGTGGCTGCTGCCTTTGTGGCATGAGGAGGAGAGAGATGGCTTGAGAGATCCAGAGCTGCCCCTCACCCAACTTCCCCCAGCCACCAACAGTGGGGAATAGTCCTCCCCCAATAAGGGAACTTCCCACAGTCAGGTGATCACCCCATCAGACCACCATCGGTCCTCTATGAAAGTATTTGCCTGTCTTCTGCTGGAGGAGATAGGTATCTCAGAGAGCCATGCCTCTGTGCCTTCTTCTCATGAGAAACCCATAATCTAATTGGATTTGTTTGTAAGAGGGTGTAATTCTTTAAATTTTTCCTTAACTGATGAGAAATGCTAAGGAATGCAAGATGACATGCAAGACCTGGATGGATGCTTCATACTCTAATGATACCATGTTTTGGGATTTTTGTTTTTGTTTTTGTTTTTGCAGGGCAATGGGGGTTAAGTGACTTGCTCAGGGTCACACAGCTAGTAAGCGTCAAGTGTCTTAGGCCGGATTTGAACTCAGGTACTTCTGAATCCAGGGCCAGTGCTTTATCCACTGTGCCACTTAGCTGCCCCCTGATACCCTGTTATTAAAGACCCCCCCAATTAGTTATCTGGCCCCAGTTCATGTTGTGTTTCTTCTTGTTTTGTAATTCCCTCCCAGTTCTTTGTAATGCTCTTCCCTCCCTTTTGTTTTGTAAAGATACAAAAAACAGTCTTCTCTTACTCCAGCCAGACAGTCACCAAGGTGATCTGTTCCCTGGCCATATTTCTCTCTCCTAATAAATCTCTTTTTATTTTATAATATTTGTGATGAGCCTCCAATTCTTTGGGTGAGCAACCCCACCCCCATCCAGGTCATAAGGCCTCCCCGCCCCAACACAAGGTATAAGAAGAATGGAAAAGTTGGGGAAAGTTATGGAGGGCTTTGAACATCAAAGGATTTTGTATTTGATTCTTGAGGTGATAAGGAGCACCTGGAGTAGATTAAGTAGGAGGGGTGAAATGGTCAACCCTGCACTTTAGAATGATCACTTTGACAGCTAAGTGGAGGATGAACTGGAGTGGAAAGAGATGTGGCAAGCAGGCCAACCAGGACATTATTGCAATAATCTAGGTGTGAGGTGATGAGGGTCTATGCCAGGGTGGAATAAAGATGTTATGAAAATAAAATGAACAGGTCTTGGCAATAGATTAGATATGGGTGTGAGAGAGAGTGAGAAGGCAAGTAGCCCTCTGTGTGTGTGTATATTTGAAATGGAGGCAGCTAGGTGGCTCAGTGGATAGTGTACTGCGCCTCTAGTCAGGAAGATCTGAGTTCAAATATGGCCTCAGACACACACTAACTGTGTGTCCCTAGGTAAGTCACTTAACACTGTTTGCCTTAATCCTCAGGAAAAGGAAATGGCAAACCATTATAGTATCTTTGACAAGAAAACCTCTTGATGTAGGAGGCAAAGAGTCAAAGCCTTGTCCTTTGTTACCTGTGTGACCTAGGGCAAAGGCACTAAACCTCTTTGGGTCTCTTCTTCTCCTCTTCCTGCTCCTCCTCTTCTTCTTGCATTACAAATTAATTTTATTTTTGATTCACAAAACAAAACAAGCATTTCCATAACACTGTACAATAAAAAAGAATATTGCACATGAAACTGCAAATACCATGTATAATTTGCTATTACCTCTAAATATACAATAAAGTTATCATGTAAATCTCTTTCTTTCCCTTTTTCCCCCTTCTCCCACAACCCTAGAGATGGCTACCATTAGACACAAATAGGTGTTTGTGTATGCACACTTATGTAAAATTATTTTGTACATACTTCTATTTATCAGTTCTTTATCTAGACATAGATAGTGTCTTTCTTCATATGTCCCTTATTTTTAATTTGTGCATTTGTAATAGTCAAAAAGACTTAGTTGCTCAAAGTTATTCGTTTTGTTTGCTTGTTTTGGTTTTGTGGGGCAATGGGGGTTAAGTGACTTGCCCAGGGTCACACAGCTAGTAAGGGTCAAGTGTCTGAGGCTGGATTTGAAGTCAGGTCCTCCTGAATCCAAGGCCGGTGCTTTATCCACTATGCCACCTAGCTGCCTCTTAAAGTTATTCTTAAAACACGATTGGGGGCAGCTAGGTGGCATAGTGGATAAAGCACCGGCCTTGGATTCAGGAGGACCTGACTTCAAATCCAGCCTCAGACACTTGACCCTTACTAGCTGTGTGACCCTGGGCAAGTCACTTAACCCCCATTGCCCCACAAAACCAAAAAAAAAAACCCAACAAACAAAAAAAAATACTATTGCTGTTACTATATACAGTGTTCTCTTGATTTTGCTTACTTCATTCTTCATCATTTCATAAAATTCTTTCATTGTCTCTCTTAGATCATTGAATTCATCATTTCTTATAGCACAGTAGTATTCCATCACAACCATATAGCACATCTTGTTCAGCTATTCCCAAAATTGATGAGGATCCCTGCAATTTCCAGTTCTTTGCCACTGAAGTTCTATATTCAAAGTTATAATTACTATTTGTGAATTTCCCTAAATGTTATTTTTACTCACTATTTTCTTTCTCAGTCTCTCTTTTTATGCTATCCCTTTTACTTTACCTTCTCCCCTCACCTTCCCCACTTCACCCACACCTCCAAGAATCCACCATCCCCTCCCAAATCCCAGTCCACACTCCTCTAAAAGACCCTCCTCGGTCTTGCGTGGGCTGATGATGAGTGAGATGAGCAGAACCAGAAGAACATTGTACACAGTATCATCAACATTGAGTGTTGATCTACTGTGATGGACTATATTCTTCTCACCAATGCAATGGTACAGAAGAGTTTCAGGGAACTCATGATAGAAGAGGATCTCCAAATCTAAGAGAAAAAAAAAAAGAACTGTGGAGTATAGATGCTGAATGAACCATACTATTTCTTTTGGTTTTGGTGCTGTTGTTTTTTCTATTGTGAGGTCTTTCATCATTGCTCTGATTTTTCTCTTATAACATGACTAATGCAGACATTGGATTAATGTTATTATGTGTATATATATATATATATAACATATATCAGATTACCTGCTGTCTAGGGAAGGGGGGAGGGAGGGGAGGGAGGGAGAAAAATCTGAAATTGGAAAGCTTGTATAAACAAAAGTTGAGAACTAGCTTTACATGTAACGGAAAAAAAATAAATTTAAAAGACCCTCCTCCACCCTGTCCCCCACTTTCACCTCTCAAAATGTTCAGAAGACTTTTATACCCTTCCTCTTCAACTCAGGTGAGAGTAAGGTTCCAACATTATCAGCTCTCCACCCCCACCTGCTTCCTCAATATTAGTTCTTCCTTTCATACCCCATTCTCATAATATAATCGTCCCATTTTACCTTTCCCTACCCAGAGCTGTTTGTTTTAGAATCACCCCCATCACACACAACTTAGCCCCAACCTTTCTTTCAAACTACCTTAGTAATAATGACCGTTTTAAGAAGAAATCTGTAAGATGAGAATGTTGGACTAAATGGTCAAGCCTTCTACATCTACATCTATGAATGTGTGTATTTGTGTTTCTTTCATTCCTTAAATAATAATATTTTAAGGTAGGGATCATGAATTTTACCTCCTTATCAACTTCTCCTAGCATCTATAATAGAGAGTGCCATGATAGTTAGAGTATTTAATAATTGTCAGCTGATTAGCAGACTGATAGCAAAGAAAGTATTTTAATTCCATTTCTTCTAAATAAACATGTACTTAAGGGCCAGAAGTTTGTTCTCACCCAAATATTTTTGTAGAAACTAGTATGTCTCAGTAACTGAAAAGAAAAGTTATCATATTACTACACCCACTCCCCAGATCAAAGATGTATGTAGCCACCAATCTTAGTCACATGCTGAAGGTTTAAGATGACATGCAAAGCATCTAATGAAAGTACTTTCATTGGTTTTCACTGCTCTTTCAAAAATGTGGCTAACTCAGCATTCTGTTCTTGCCATTTTGTAAAAAAAACACCAAAGATAATCTGCAAGCTGCTCTGGGTCATCTTTTGGTATCTTTTTGGTATCTTTGGTATCTCATTTTAGATATGGAAAGGAGATTTCCATTTAAGACTTGAAAGAAAAAAAAAGGCAATGAAGCCTATTAGTATATCATATTTCAAAGGAATATGATATTTAAGGGAGACACCACAGTAATAGACACACGCAAACATAAATAAACTTTTTTTTTTTTTGGTGAGGCAATTGGGGTTAAGTGACTTGCCCAGGGTCACACAGCTAGTAAGTGTTAAGTGTCTGAGGCCGGATTTGAACTCAGGTACTCCTGACTCCAGGGCCAGTGCTCTGTCCACTACAGCCACCTAGTTGCCCCATTGTATTTCTTTTGTATGGGTGTATCTGTGTACATTTCCCACCCCCACCTTCACTCTCCACCCCATAGAACATGAGCTTCTTGAGAACAGGGACTTTTTCCTTTACTATCCTTTACCCTTAGCGTTAAAACACAGTGCCTTGTACATAGTAGGGGCATAATAAATGTTCATTGAATGAATGAAAATAAATGTGACAAGAGGTTTATTGGGTGGATTGGGAGAGAAAGGGCTGGAGGCAGAGAGAAATTTTGTAAAAATCTAGGCATAACCCGGGAAAGGGAGGCTCTACCACAGACAAAGTGAAATTTGAAAACGATCATGTATAAAACATGACAGTATCAGTGATTCACAAATGTATAGTGCTTAGCAGTCTATCTATAGCTAAACTTGGCCAGAAAGAGCTCTAAGCTACTTTGCTTAGGGAAATAGGGACATCTGGTCTAAAGAAAAGCCTGGACCAAAGTCTCCAAAAACCTCTCTTCTACTACTACATCTATGAGTCTCAACCTCAGGCTATGGAGAAGGGAGAAGAGCCTTCATGGTTCTGTATTCTAAGTACAGACCACAACCTTGGTACAGCTTGGGAGGCATCATGGTAATCAGCAAAGAGATTTGGATTATAGTCCAGAAGTCAATCATTTGATTTCTGCTTCTGACACCATGACAATGGACAAGTCACTTAATGCCTCTGTGCCTCAGATCTCATTTATAAATCAACAAGCATTTATTAATTATGTTCCAGACACTGTGCTAGATGTTGGGGGTGCAAAGAAAGGCAATGATACCTGTAAGGACCTACTTTATTGGAAAGCTCAAATGAGATAATGTATATAAAGTGCACTGCAAACCTTAAAGTGCTATGCAAATTTCAGCTATTATGGATACAATATCAGGAGATGCAAAATAGAAAAATAGTGTACCATTTATCTCTCCTACTTTCACTTTGTACTTCAATTCAATTCCATGTATTATTGATGTTAATGATTTCCTATTATGTTCAAGCTTCTATGAGGGAAGCTGTACAACTTATCATCTTCAGTTTTTATTTGCATATAAATACCTGTCTAGAAGATTTTAGTTTGGTGAAGTCTTTCTCCCTCCCCTTCCTCTTCCTCTTCCTTCTCCTCCTTCTCCTCCTCCTGCTCTTCCTTTTCCTTCTCTTCCTCTTTCTCCTCCTCCTCCTCCTCCTTCATCATCATCACCTTCATCATCATCATCACCGCCACAATATATGTCTCTATAACTTTCTTTCCATTCTCTCACTACTTTGGCCCAAACCTAGTCATCTCTCACCTGCACTAATGAAATTTCTTCCTTGCAAGAGGGAGGGGAGGGAGGAAAGGAACTTCAAACTCAAAAATTATTTGAAATGAACAAACAAAACAAATGTTAAAAGTTGTTTCCACATGTAATTGAGAAAAAAAGAAAAGAAAAACATTATTTTTTTAAAAAGAAATTTCCTCCTGGGGCAGCCAGGTGGCGCAGTGGATTCAGGAGGACCTGAGTTCAAATCCAACCTCAGACACTTTGACACTTACTAGCTGTGTGACCCTGGGCAAGTCACATAATCCCCATTGTCCCGCAAAAAAAAAGAAAAGAAAAGAAAAGAAAAAAAGATATTTCCTCCTTGCTAGACCCTTCATTACTAATCCCCAGATAGTGCTAGTGGTATGTTTATTCATTTAGTCTTACTTTGACTATACTACCTATTCCCTATAACTGTTTTCATCTTCTTTAGAGATTTGTAGTAGTTTCTCATTAGCCTTTGGATTAGATCCAATATTCTTACCCTTGTCATTGAAAATCTTCACTAAAGTTCTTCAAACTACCTCACTCTCCTCTATTTTATATTCTTAGTAGATTTCTTCAGTGATTATTCCACTTTCCAGCCTGCTTCTCCATGCCCTACACCAGGGCTTCTTAAACCTTTTCCACACTCGACCCCTTTTCACCTGAGAAATTTTTATGTGACCCTACGTATATATGTATATAGGATAGTTATACATAAACATTGACTGTTGTCAAATCTTTTGCAACCCCCACATTTGGTTATGGTACCCCATATGGCATCTTGATCCACAGTTTAAGAAGCTTTGCCCTACACCAGCCTCTCTTCTATTATTTAAAGTACCCCCTCACATTCAACTTTACGATAAATAATAACTAAACAAGGGTGAGGTGACTCCCCCCCATACAACTTGACTTTATTTGAATATGAAACTCTCATGACCATCATCCTCAATGTCTGGTCTACAAATGCATTTACCCTTGGCTTGTGAACAACATAAATATTTAATTTAATCTATTTATAAATTTGTTCAGTGCTTATTATTTTGTTGCTTCTAAGCTCTCAGCACATGCATCTTCAATAGTACTGTCTGTCTTCACTTGTAAACCATTATAGCAGTGATTTCTAACTCTGGTTTCACAATATTCCAAAATATGAGCATTTATCTTATGGAATATTAATTCAGGACAAGAAAAAAGATAGTATATTATGGTACACAATTAAAATATTACTTCTAGTAGGTAGAGACATGCATATCTAATTTAATCTTTCTAAATTAGATAAGCAGATCAAAAGAGATCTCTTTGTGTAGAGGTCTAAAACAATGTCAGAACCAAAGGCTATCCAACAAATGTTTTGGGGAAAATTGATTATAAGATAGAATTTAAAGATTTAGAGTTGGAGGGGACCTCAGAAATCATACCATTTAACCCCTTCATTTTACAAATAAAGAAACTAAGGCCCAAAGAAGGGAAGGTCATACATATTATGATGTTGATGATACTCCACATTCCTGTTACAGATAAAAGATTCACTGGCATAGTGAAGTATACTTATGCTGAATCAATACAGTTAAATTCCAAGAGGACATCTTTGTGAGTTGTGTACTTTCTGTCACTGGCATTTACAGTGATAACTTCTTTCTCTGAAAGGAATACCATAATGCTGCAATATGTCATGGCTTTCCCCCATTTTGGTCCTTGATGTCTTCTTGTGTCTTCAAGGCTCTTTGCAAACTATAAAGGACTATGCCCTTTATATGTCCTAGATTAAAGTAATAAATTTTCGTATTTGAAAGACATATAGACCATTCATACATGAATAGCCTTTACAAGAAACTGACATTGACAGAGAACTCACTACATTATTGAGATAGTTTATGCCATTTTGGGGCAACTCTAACAATCAGAAAATTCTTCCATATTTTGAATACAAGCCTATTACCATGTAACTTACATCACTGCTCCTTGTCCTGTCCTCTGGATTGTTGTAGACCAGTGACCCACAACACTACTAAGTGTGGCTTGAACCAGATTAAAATGTTATTCTTATCTGTTTTTAATGTATTGATGTATTAATAGTAACAATAAAATATATAACATATAAATATATAATATAAATATGGGGGGTTCTAAGTCAATATGTGGGCCATGGGGATCTTTATGTATGGTCTGGTGGTCCCTAGTTCTGTTTGAATTTGATATCACTGTTGTAGGGTAGAGATTGTTAAACTATCCTGTGCCACAATTCATTTCAGTGTCTAGTTTGTGGTTTCTATGAACTTTTTCATGATAAGTTTGTTGCTTAGAACTTTGTAACTTCAAGTACTTTCTTTCCACTGGAGAATATAAATGAATTTATAATGCTTGCTATAGAAAATATACATTAATCTTCCTATTTATTCATGCGAGACCTGCCAGAACTTGATGTCTACAGGCCTAACCTCTAAGAATCCATTCACCTCCATGCCAAAACAGGGCCTGTGAGTAGGACTTCCACATACACTGAGTCACCATAAAAAGAAATAAGTGGGTTCCAATGCAATTTCATTTGAATTTTTTTTTTCAAAATCAAAAAGTACACATATGTATATGAACGTGTGAGTATTATTGTCACAGCTGGATTAGAACATGGGGCCTGGAGCCCCAAAGACCTGAGTTCAAATCCAGTCTCACTTACTAGCTGCATGACTCTGGGCAAGTTACTTAACCCTGTTTGCCTCAGTTTCTTCATCTGTAAAATGAGTTAGAGAAGCAAATGTCAATCTACTCTTGTATTTTTGCCCAGAAAACTTCCAATGGGGTCAGACAGGACTGAAACAACAGAACAACAATAGAATTTGAATTGGCATTCATATGTAGAATCTCAAGGGAAAAGTTATAAATATCTCCTTTGATGACTAATTGAGAGAAACAAACCTTTTATAAAAGAAAAGTCTTATCTTGGACATGTATATTTCCTTTTTCTTCAGGAGGTTCTAGAGTGGACAATGCTGGAGAAACAGGGGGCTTTCTCTTCATATCCCTCCCCCTTACATTAGAATGTAAGCTCCTTGCAGAATAATAAGTTTATTTGCAGAGAAAAGTTTTGTAAAACTGAGAACTACCCACCTCTTGGCCCTCCCCCACCCCCTTCCCCCCAATGTAACAGACTGCCTTAGAAGGAAGTAAGTTCGGATTCTTTCTTGCTCTGGGTTCTTAAGCAAAGATTAGATGATCACTGTATCAGGTATTTGTCCTGGAGATTTTTACACAGATAAATGTTGGACTTGTTGACCTCTGAAGTCCTTTCCACATCTAAAGGTCTGCGATAGACTACAAGTAGTATATAAAGAATACACACAAATCTTCACTTACGCTCCACCCATTTCCTTCTCCCTCCCACTTGTCTGTGGGCCTACACGTTTTACTCGCCCTTAATCACATTTTCCAACCATTCACCTACTCATTCAATTTCTCCTTACTTATCAACTGTCTACCACTTTCCCACACTTTACCTGCCCATTTTTTATCTACCTGCTCCTATTGCGTATCCATTCACTTTTGGTAGAAACGGTCTTTTTTTTTTCTTCACTTCTTTTTAATTCACCATGTAAATCTTTTGTTGGTTGTTCTTTTTTCCATGTTACCTTTCCTGAACTTTTATAGGTGTTTTTTTTTTTTACTCCTTGCTCTTTGTTCTTCCTTTCTTGTCTTTTCTCCTGCTTTTTGTATTCCGGCTTATTCTGCCCTTTCTCTTGATTTTTCCCCAATTGTGTTTGTCTTTTGGGATGGGCTAGGGGAGTCTCTCCTCTCCTTTCTCTTTTCTTCTTGCTTCTCTGTGTCTTTTAAATTCTTTCCTACCATCATTTTCTTTAGTTTCCGTGCCTCTGTTTTTGGCGTGTGTGTGTGTGTGTGTGTGTGTGTGTGTGTGTGTGTGTGTGTGTTTTGTCTTTTCTTTTTTTGGCGCCTGAGGACTTAGAACTCAGGTCCTCCTGACTCCAGAGCCAGTGCTTTATCCATTGCACCACCTAGGAGCCCACCTAGCTGCTCTGCAGCTGGTTGGTGCCCAGGATAGAGCCCTGGAATCAGAAGGACCTGAGTTCAAATATGACCTCAGGCACTTGACACTTGACACTTGACACTTACTAGCTGTGTGATCCGGGGCAACTCCCTTAACCCTGACTGCCTCAAAAACATCGGGGCCACCTGATGTATATATTGCCACTGGACTCAGATGTCTCTGGAAGAGAGAGGAGGCTGATGACCTTGCACAGCCCTCCCTCACTTAAAGCCAGTCCACTGCAAATCATGACATCACTGCAGCAGTGTCCAGAATGAAGGACAAACAACAACAACACACACAATAGCTTGTCTGGATCAGGATACTGAATCTAAATATTATCAGTCAAGTCCTTCAGGAAAAAAGGACTTAGAAGGAAGGGGGGAGTACTGAATCTCCCCAAGTTGTCAATCCTTAATATTAATTTCTCACATATCCCTCCTTGGGCACTATTATTTATTACTTAGGCTCATTAATTTTTCAGTAGTGGGAAAAAGAATGAAAAAGCTAGTGTGGCACAGTGGAAACAGCATTGAATTCAGAGTCAGAAGACCTGGGTTCAAATTCTGGTTCTTCTATTCATGTGACCTTGGTGAGTCAGTCACTTTATCTCACTGGGCCTCAGTTTCCTGAATGAAGAAATTGGACCAGATGATCTGTAAGATCTCTTCCAGCATTCAATATATGATCTTATAATTAACATTAAACAAAGATAGGAAAAAGTCGTAACCCTTTATAACTTTGAAGGTGCTCTCTGAGAGTTGCCATGGGCAAAAGGAATTATTGTAGTCAATCTGGGGATGAGATTTTCTGAGTTTAAGTAGGGTCATTATCAGGTTATGGACATATACTGACAACCACTGGTCTGGTACTCTAAGCCCTTCCAGCTCAGCAGGACCTGTTAGCACTTGTGGTCTGAGTATCTGGGGGTGACCTCTGTGCCATAATGGGGCCTGTGAGTAGGACTTTCATGGACACCGACTATAAAAAGAACTAAGTAGGTTCCAATGGGATTTTTTTTTCAAAATCAAAAAGTACACATGCGTGCATGAAAGTGTGTATATTGATGTCACTTATGATGCAAATGTTTCATTTCTTTCCCAGCCCACTTCAGGGAACTTCTGGGAATTGCCCTAGGCTGGCTGGTGGCAGTCATCCAACTCCCCTATTTGAAACTCAAAATGTGTCCTACAGAGGACCTTAGATATCAGCTCCACTCTAAGCAGCTAAAGATATCCCTGAGGACACCAGAAGTAAGTGTGACTGCTTCCTTTGGCAGAACTCACAGGGGTGGGAGTGGGCCCAGAGGGAGGCTTTCCATAAGAGGTTACTCTAATGATAAGCAACAAATTAGACTCACCAACATATGTCGTCACACATTTCTGTGAGGGACGCGGCTGTAGCTAAGGATTCTGGCACCTGGCACAAAAGGGTGACATTGGGATTTCACCCTGGGCCAGGGATAGCTGTACTCTTCCATTTCATGGCTCCACGAGTGGGTTTCCTATGAGACACTTTTAGCTGGATGCTCTTCTCATCTGAAGGCTGGGAGGATCTACTCTTGGGGAGTGTGGCCTGTGCCCCTACAGGGCAGTCAGTGACCCTCTATCCCATAAAGCCCGGAGAAGCTGGAGAGGCATTTGAGGGAGTTAGCCTTCCTCAGCCCTGCAGTATGCCACAGGCTGTGGGCCATATGCTCTGGATGACAAGTGTGGCAATTGAACCTGGGAGGGGATTGGAGTTGAAGAGGTTGAGGTGGGTTCTGCTAGTGGCTCAGAACAGCCTCAGGGCGTAGATATTTAAGATATCTTCCCTTTCTGGTGTTCTAGGCACATTTGACCATTCTTCTTTTCCCCACTAAGGTTTTTATGGTAATGCGCATTATTTTAGACAGGTACCTAATACTGAAGTTTCAGAGGCTTTTCTAGAACTCTTTCCCTTTATTCCTTTTGGATGTTGGGAGTCCAGTGGCTCGAAGTAACCAATCTTAAATAACTCTGTGCCTTGCCTGGGGCTTGCTAGGAGCCAAGGTTGTTGTGATTGTTGTTGTTGTTTTCCATTTCCTTCTCCAGTTCATTTTACAGATGAGAAAACTGAAGCAAACAGGATTAAGTGATTTGGCCAGGGTCACACAACTAGTCAGTTGTCTGAGGCCAAATTGGAACTAGGGAAGATAAAAGTGCTTAATATGCTGCTGATAATGGCTTTTCACACAGAAAACTGGCCCTCTTGGGCCAGGTGACTGACTTGCTGATGATATGAATGGGCATATAAACTTTGGAGCAGGATATTTGGGGAAATTACCTGCGAAGATCTATAATCCTACTGCAGAAATCTCCAATATAATATCCTAGAAATTATGATGTGGCTATAATATGGGAGGTATATGATAGTTTGGGGGACAATTATGGATTTGAGTCAGATTAAACTCTGAGGATGGAGTCTGAAAGATACCTAGCCCCCCCCCCCCCCTGCAATAGCTAGCCTCTCGCTTTGCCTAAAAGTTAATTGCTTGTCAAATTCTCACTGTCTCCTTTAAGTTTTATTGTTGAGATAAGGGACTTGGGACAGTTCTGTAAACTTTGGGGATGGGGTCTGGGAGATATCCAGTCCCCCAGTAAGTTTTATTACTTGTCACAGTTCTACCAATTAGCACTATTTACTTTACTTCTGCTTAGTTCCCACCTGCCAGCTACACCTTAGTTTATGGCCTGTAATAAAAAAACTCCCCTCTCACATGTCAGAATCCCAGTCCCTGTCATGGCAGATAAGGGAGTGATTTCTGCTTCCCTCTTTCTTTGACATTTCTCAGACTTGTACCCCTTCCCCTTCTCCCCTTTGTTCTTGGACATGTCTCCATACATGGATCACGAGCTGGGTACGCATCTTGGGTAAGACAGGATTGGATGTTAGATTGTGAGCTCATCCACCCTAGGTGTACGTGGGGACAGTCCTTTTCAAGATTACTATAAAAACCTAGAGGATTAGGCATATCTTTGCAAGACTTCAATGTGTAATTGGATTTTGCCCGACCTCATGAGGATGTAATAAATTTGTCTCTGCTTGACTTGGTGGTCTCCTCGAGTTATTTGGATAAACTGAGGCAGTTTGTCCCAAACAATAGGAAATACCTGGAATACTTGCTTCAGGGGTGGGGGGCGGGGGGCATGGGGGGTAGGGCTGAGCTGGTGGATCACTTGAGGTAGAGAGTTCTGATCAGTAGCCATTTATTGCTGTTTGGTCGATTTTCCTTCTCAGGGAGATTATTACCTGGGTAAGTGTGAAGAAATGGGGATTGGTCTCCTCTCAAACCCGACCTATTTGAGGAAAAAGGTCTGCTTCTCCTCCTCCCCCTCTCCAGCAAACAAAATCACGTGATTCAGGGAAACCTGATTCAGGGAGGAATTGAGGAATTGTCCCTGTATCACCTCCCCCATTGGTTAAGAAATACTGCATTCTGATTAGCTAGTGTAGACTGGGTAATCTTGAGTAATCAGAATAATGGTGAAAAGAGGGAAGGGGCATTCTCATTAGGAACTAGGAAATAAAAGGCCTTCAAGCCTCCATTTTGGTGGTCACTCCACCAGATGGAGGGGAGCAGGGTGGCCCATTCTCCAGAGAATGACAATAAATGAGCCTTTGACACATCACCAACTCTGAGTTCCAGAAGTTATTGGAGTGATTTTCTTATAGTAAGGTTTATCACTTTCTCTTCTAGCAACTTAGTCTCATTTCAATTCTTTTCTCAAGAGATTTAATTTCATTTTTTATTTATTGCTTCATTTTTTCCAGGTATTAGGGTAATCCTTATAGAAAACACTTTTTCTTTTATTCTTTTGCTTTTACCGATTTACTTTCTCTTCTTTGGGGGAGGTGGGGATCTCTAGGTATAAAATGATTTTTTTATACTGGTCGGTATTGTCTTCTATTTATTCACATTTCCAGCTTTGGTTCCTTAATTTGACTATACCAGTGCCCAGGCTCAGCTCCCTGCTGCCCTTTTGGGTTGAATGGTTGGCCCTGCTTGATCTTGTGCTCAGTTCTTTTGCTTCCCTCCACCTTCTAGGTTTAGGTTCCCCTAGATCTTTGAGATTCAGAGCTCTGGATCTTCAGGGCCCTCTGTAGAATCTCAGGTCAGGGGGCTAGAACCCCTGGGTTGTCTGAGAGTCTGAGTGTTGCTACACTTCTCTGGACACTGATGCTTCGTGGGACCTTCTGGCCACCTGGGTTTCTTCGACTCCCATTGTCTTTCTTAGAACAATACTTCCACTCTTGCCAGCTCTAAATAAAGACCTTTGTTGGCTATATGTAAGTAACTAACTTTATTGAAAGCTGGCCATGCTGGGACGCTGGGCTTGTTTGCTTGCCCTGGCACTGGCTTTATGAGTGGTTCCCTTTCCTATTGCCTGCAAACGTCTGGCTGATTCTGTGTGTATGTGTGTGTGTGTGTGTGTGTGTGTGTGTGTGTGTGTGTGTGTGTGTGTGTGTGTGTGTGTGCAGGTGTGTAGCTATGGGTGGGAAAAGTAGTGCACTATAATTTTTATCAGATTTCTTATTAATTCATATACAGATTTCAGATTTTTTGTTTGTTTTTTTGTTTTTGGCAGGGCAATGGGGGTTAAGTGACTTGCCCAGGGTCACACAGCTAGTAAGTGTCTGAGGCCGGGTTTGAACTCAGGTCCTCCTGAATCCAAGGCTGGTGCCTTATCCACTGCGCCACCTAGCCGCCCCCTCAAATTTCAGATTTTTACTGAATATTATTTGGGAGATGGGTAGTCTGCTTCTCTTCGGGAAGCCATCTTGTTAAAAAGCACAAAGATTTTATGTATGTATGTATAAAATAAGTTTGTATTGCTAATTTTTGGTTTTTATATCACTGGAATTTCTTCCAGTCTTCTTTTCCTTTTCTTTTCCCTTCCCATTCTATATAGTGAATGACATCTTTAAAGAAAAAAGAAAGAAAATAAGTCACCAGACCAATCCATGCATCAAAAAGTCTGAAAATACATGCAGTGTACTGCACCTGGATCCTCTGCAAAAGAATTGGGTCATAATCCTTATAATTTTTCAGCATTCACTTTTAATTGTTTTGTGATTCTTCTTTCCACTTACATGGTTGTATTCATCTTGTATATTGTTTTCTTGGCTTTGTCTACTTCACCCTGTAAAAGATGTCAATCTTTCAAAGTTTCTCTGTCTTTATCATAGTCATTCTTTGCTACAACACAGTAACATTCCATTACATTTATGTGCCACAGTTTGGCTAGACATTCTGCAGTGAAGAGACATCTACTTAATTTCTAGTTCTTTGTTAACACAGAGTATTGTGGTAAATACTTTGGTGTTATAAGGAGACTTTTTTCTTCTCAGTGACCTCCCTAAGGTATTGGATCTCTGGGCCAAAGGGTATGGATATTTTAGTGACTCTACTTGCATAATTCTAAATTGCTTTCCAAAAATGGTTATACCATTAGTGTGCATATCTTCCCTCAACCTCTTCAGCATTGACTATTCTTATTTTTTGTTATCTTTTCCAATTAATTGGGTATGAGGTGAGAGACCTCAGGGTTGTTTTGATCCCCATTTCTCTTATTACTAGTGATTTGGAACATTGTTTTCATATGGTTAATAAAGGTTTGTAATTCTTCTTTTGAGAACTGTTTGTTTACATCCTTATAGACCAGTTGTTATTGGGGAGGGATTAATTATTAATCTGACTTTGTACATCTTCAGGGCCGAACACATTTTGTGCTTAATTTATATTTACACCACCATTTAAAGTATATCATCAAATTCAGTAGAACATGAAAAGGGATTTAGAACTAGAAAGAATTGTAGAGGTCATTTAATTAAGAAAACTGAAACCCAGACATATTAAACAACTCACTCAAGATAGCACAGGTATTGATTAGCCCAACTAGAATTAGAACCCAGTTCTTTTTGCCTCACAATTACAAGCTCTTTCCTTAAAAAAAAAAAAGTTTTTTGATACTTTCTTTTTCTTTTTTTTTCTTTTCTTTTTTACATTGTCATTTCCCCTGAACCCTTTCTCCAGTAGAATTCTTCTTTGTAACAAAGAAGCTTCATGTTTTATTTTCTTATATCATCAATGTTTGGATTTTTTTCTTTGCTTGACTGTACTTATATTAAAAAGGAGGACTTCTCTCCTCCCCCTCAAAGGACAACCATGAAGGGAAAGTAGGGGAGGGAGGTGAGTGATAGTGATGCCCCCCCAAAAATAAATAGAGAGAAGAGCACCAGTGAAGCATTTAAAAAGTACCTAGAAGCATGTAAATGTAAATTCAGAAGGGAATACAGAAGAGCAGGGAAGGGTTAGCCCTATTGATCAAATCAAATAGGTCTAAAAAGTCCCAATTCCTCA
Organism: Dromiciops gliroides; assembly: GCF_019393635.1. Lineage (NCBI taxonomy): Eukaryota > Metazoa > Chordata > Mammalia > Microbiotheria > Microbiotheriidae > Dromiciops > Dromiciops gliroides. Next base: position 382,512,279 of record NC_057864.1, on the reverse strand, counting down.
AGAAGATCATATTCTAAAAGGTATGTGGGAGGGAGATAATAGGCAAACAACCCTGCAGGAGATATACAGGACAAATTATACACAATTAGAGGGAGCACTATTTTTCATGCCACGGGGAAAAAGAGCTTGTAGCTGAAGCTGCAGGGAAGATCAATCAAGGACAAGCCTCTTCCTTGGCTTGCTGAAAAGAGGCTTGAGTCAGGTGACTTCTTTCTGGTAGGGTATTTTGGGCAAATCCCTGTTACTGAATGTTTTGGAAGCTTTTCTATCTTTTGATCATTTTGTTTTGGGGGGAATTGTGACCTGGCTCAGGGAGCTAGCTCATCCAAAGAACTGGAGACTCATCACAAATCTTGTAAAATAAAAAGAGATTTATTAGGAGAGAGAAATATGGTGGCAACAGATCACCTTGGTGACTGGAGTAAGGGAAGACTGGTCTTTTGTATCTTTACAAAACAAGAAAGGGAAGGGAATTACAAGGTAAGGGGAAATGTAAAGACTGGGGCTGGATAACTAAGAGGAGATCTTTGATGACAGGGTATCAGTAAGATATGTAGCACCCATCCATATCTTGCATATGAATATACCAGGGTCATATTCCTGAGGTGGGAGGCAGAGCTACCCCTCCCCTGGTAGAGTTCAAGGATTCCTTAAAAGGTTGGAATCTTTAGGTTTCTTGGGGTCCCACTGCATTCCCACAACATTCCATCTATCTGGAAAGGGTAGGATTAAGTCTTAAGCACACTATCTATATTTTCAGTGCCTAACATGGTGCTCTTAAATATTTGTTGATGGGATGACTTATATAAGGGAGGAAAGATTACAAAATTTTGGAGTGGACTATACACAATGACCACACTGATGAACAATCCCCTAAATAGACAGCTAAATTCAGATTAAATGTAATGACTGATATTGGTTCCAGAAGAGAGATGATGGATCACATCTCTCTTCTTTTCTTAGAGATGTGTGTGCAATGGGGAAGGGAGGGAATTACTGGAGTGGAAGGAGGAGTGTGTAAAAAATTGCAGACACTGTCAAACCCCATTGTCATATTTGTTTGTTTTGTTTATTTTCCTTTCTTCCTCCCCTCCACTTCCTCCTTCTCATTCTTGAAATTAGAAAGGATGGAGATGATGGGGGGGGGGCAGAGCCAAGATGGCAGAGGAAAGACAGTAAATGCACCAGCTCCTGATACAATTACTCCAAAAACAGCAATAAAAGAACTCCTGGAGCAGAAAAACCCACAAAAAGATGGGCTGAGATTATTTTTTTCAGCCAAAGACAGATTAGAGGGGGTCATGCTGGGCTATGAACAGAGTACAACCCCATGCTCATGCTGACACAGACCCCAGGCACATTGCACCAGAGGAACTTACCCCCAAGCCTCCAAATTAGCTGCAGCACCAGCATCTTCTAGAACTAAGCTTATGGTCAGGTGAGAGGGCTGAACAACTGGTTGGGGGTGGTGGAATACAAGGGTGTCTGTGGGACTTAAGGAAGAATTCAGCTATCCCACCCCAGCAGGGAACCAGGAAGAAATCGTGAGTGGCAGGAGGCCCAGGTTCGGGAGGGGCACAGGCTTGTCAGAAGCTAAGAACCACCACAGCACACAGAGTTCTGCTGGCTGGTTACTTAGCAAGTTGGCTTGAGGTTATCTTTGGACCAAAGAACAGGCCAGGTGAGAGAAAAACCTGCCCTCCCTTAGACTGAAACACCTGGGATTCTCTGAAGCTTGGGACAGTGTAGCTTGGAAGTAGGGCCCCACTGAAAGAGGGAGTTAAAAGTCAAGTAAAAGATGGCAAGATGAGCAAGCAAAGAAAGTTGAGAATTATTGAAAGGTGCACCCTCAGAAGAGGGTAACAACCTCAGGGCCCCTACATCCAAAGCTTCCAAGAAAAATATGAATTGGTCTCAGGCCATGGAAGCACTCAAAAGGGACTTTGAAGAGAAAGTAGAGATAGAAGGAAGATTTAGAGAGGCGGAAGAAAGGAAAGAGAAATGAAAACCATGCAGGAGAATCATGAGGAAAAAGTCAACAGCTTGAAAAGCCAAATGGAAAAGGAGATACAAAAGCTCTCTGAAGAAAATTATTGCCTAAGAATTAGGATTGAACAAATGGAAGCTAGTGACTGTATGAGAAACCAAGACACAGTAACACAAATCCAAATGAATAAAAAAAAAATAGAGGGCAATATGAAATATCTCCTTGGAAAAACAGCTGTCCTGGAAAATAGATCCAGGAGAGATAATTTGAAAATCACTGGACTACCTGAAAACCATGATCAAAATAAGAGTTTAGAAAGCATCTTCCAAGAGATTGTCAGGGAAAATTGCCCTGATATTCTAGAAGAAGAAGGTAAAATAAAATTTGAAAGAATCCACCAATCACCTCCTGAAAGAGATCCCAAAAGGAAAACCTCCAGGAATATCATAGCCAAATTTCAGAGCTCTCAGGTCAAGGAGAAAATATTGCAATCAGCTAGAAAAAAGGAATTAAAATACTGTGGAGCTACAATAAGGATAAAACAAGATCTAGCAGCATCTACATTAAAGGACCGGAGGGTATGGAATATGATATTCCAGAGGGGCAAAGGAACTGGGACTACAGCCAAGAATCACGTACCCAGCAAAACGGAGTATAATCTTTCAGAGGAAAAAAATGGGACTTCAATGAAAAAGAGGACTTTCAAGCATTTGTGATGAAAAGACCTGAAATTTTACTTTCAAATACAAGAACTTAGAGAAGCATAAAAAGGTAAACAGGAAAAAGAAATCATGAGAGATATTAAAAGATTAAACTGTTTACATTCCTACATGGGAAGATAATACTTCGAACTCATAAGACCTTTCTCAGTATTAGGGTAGCTGAAAGGAATACACTTAGAGGACACAGGTCTGATATAAAGGGATTGTTAAGGGCTAAAATTCTAGCTAAACTGTCTAAAATATCTAATGAGTGGTCGCCAATAAATTATAAGCTTTAGCAAGAGTTAGACTTTTAAGCATTTATTAAGGAGAATAAGAATTTGGTAAAGAGAGAGAAAAAGGCCTAGATTCCTATCTATTAAAGGGAGAGCACATTTCTAGCTCCCTTCTCGGCCAGCGTCCAAAGGAAAGAGCCCCAGTGTCAGCGCCAGTCTCTTCCTTCCTCCTCCCACTAGCCCGCATCACTTCCTGACTCCTGGTCTTGCCCTCAAAGACCTTCCCTTCATGGGCAGAACTCTTCTACAGTAAGTATCCAGCAAGTGGCGTTATTCCAATCGTTACAGTCCCCCCTGTTGTTCCTCAAGAAACAAAATGTTTCCTTGACGGAACAGTAAAAAGAATATAATAACTATTGCTAACTAATAATATGTGAACAACAATATAGAAAAGGAAGAGAGGAAAGTTTTGTCCAGAGGGGCGATTTTTTGTCCTCATGAACCGACGCTTTGACATTGGTCTTGCAAAGGGAGGGCCTCTGCAGAGAGTACATATTACAGATGGTGTATATTATAACAGAAAAAGAAAAGAGAAAAACCAAAACAAAACAAAACAAAACTGTTCATTTAAAGTCTCTGAAAGTCTTTTCTCAGATGTCCTCTAGGTGTAGTCGTGGAATGGAAGTCTTTTCAGGGGTTGATGTGTGGATGCTGGTAATCAGCCAGGAAATTTCCTACAAAATTGAGCTTAACACAACTTTAAAATAGCTTTGTCAATAATCAAATCAAACAATGAAAGTTCTCAAAAACATGTCTAAGGGAATTCAGAATCTTAGTTGTTACACATGAAACATATAATAAAACAAAAATTAAAACATTCTTTAAAATTATAATATTACTATAGTCCCCCCTTTATGGAGGGTAATTGAGAAGACAATTGCTGTGATATTAATTATTAAAAATAATTTTTTATCTTTGTTTCATCACTTTTTGCATCATCTGCCTAATTATCCTCATGCCATTATGAGAAATTAAAAAATCTAATATAATTGGTAACAGGTGTCAAGGCCAAATTCAACACTGTATTTATCATGACACCTGAGATAATTATGGGGGTTACCATAAAAGAACAGAGAAATGATGGGATATGAGCATTCCCACACTTGAGCAATATATACTGCCCATACAGTATGCCAGGCTTAAAATAGGTGGATGGAATATATGTCCATGCCACCGAACATATTGGAGGAAACTGAGTCAGACTTAATCAGATGCATGGGATTGAGATGTCCATGGCATCAGGCATATAGGAGGGGGCATAGAAGCCAGGTGTAGAAGTGAGATGGGTGGGATGAATACTTCCAGCCATCTGTACAATATTGTGGGGAAAAATAAAATAAAATATTAAACCAAGAGAATCCAACCTCAACATTAGTCAAAAGCCGTTCCCTCGGCCATACCTTGACTTCATGCATGTCTCCCCTCATGTAACAGTTCAATGTCTGCTCTTTGCATGTATTTCTCTTGTGATTGGATGGCATCTTGGCCAACTGGCATCTGATAACTCAGAATAAAGGCAATTAATGTCTTAAATGATAAATTCCCATAATCCAAGTCTCATATGGATTTAAAAATTGAGGATAATAAATGATTGCAAAAAATGTGAATACATCTTGACTCAGAACACAATATATAATTATGCAACAATTTCAAATAATACCCCTTTTTTTTAACTTAGTATACAATTACTTTTTTGAAAAATCTGAACATATTTAAATACAAGTTAAAGCACAACACAATCTCAAAGAAAACTTTTACAAATGTTCCCCTCTTTTTTTTTTTTTTGGAATATGCTTATCAAAAATAATACTTCTAGAATCAATTTACACTTGCCATGGCAAACAATTTGCCAGGGAAATGCTTTAAAGAGTTTGATCAAATAATCAGTTGAGAAAAAATAACAAAAACAAACAACTCAGAATATGGGAGCACAATACTCCTAGAATTAACATTGTATAATAAAATCAAAACCATCTTGCAATGTTTCAAAATTAGATAGACAAATGAATAGAAGAAAATACACATGGAACAATAAAATACAGTGAAATTCAAACTAAGGAAATCTAAATGAATATGAACTTAATATCAATAAGAGTATTATAAAATATAAACTTGATCACATGACTATAAAAAGCTTTTACAAATATTCTCCTTGTTTTAGAAACTAAGTATAAGACACAATCTCAAAAGCATGAAAATCTCTATGAAAATAAACCCATACCATTAATTTCAAAATGTATATATAATAGCACAGAAATCCTATGTAACCTCTGAACTGATACTATTACTCTGAGTGAATTCAGAACACTTTTGATTCCGATATCTAAAATCCCCAATACTCATATCAATACCTTGCTGTTTACTTCTACATTTCTGTAAAATATATATACTTCCATGGCAAAAGAATCGGAGTCTTGAACTATGGTGATGATTGTCATTCTCATTCAGCTTAAGTTTTTCTTCTTTAACCCCTCTATATTGTCTGTCAGTCTTTTCACCATACAAATGCTTTATAAGATTACTAATTAAAGACAAAAGCAGGTTAGCAAAATTATGAACAAAACGAGCATATCTGGAATTTAAAGGGCTTTCTAAGGTTGTCTCAGAAGCACAGCCAGGCTGGGGAAGGGCTGAGCCTGAAGCTGCAAATGTAGGTAGAGAAAGTTGAGCATGTGCATTAGATCTTTGGACTTCCCGGGCAGGGGAAGCTATGGGCTTGGCCATGGGGGGAGTAGAGGGTGGAGTCTGGAGAGGGGGGGAGGGACCAGAGCAATTTGAATCAGACTTGATTTTGAACTCAGGCCTGGATTCCTCTTCCCCCACTTTGCCTCCAGGTGCTAGGGGATTAAAAGCTTCTAGAGGGTGGGTCATTGCCTCCAGGCATGCAAAATTAGAGCAACAATTAGTGTTGGAACTGGGAAAAGCTGCAGGAATCTCTTCAGGTTTCTCTGAAAAAGCATGGTTGGGAGAGGGAGAGATGAGTAAGTGTGAGTAAGTTGCTGGCTCTTTTAACAAAAATAAAAAGAAAAATAGAAAATCCAGAAAAACAAAGCATTAACATGATCTTATCTCCCATTTGTCTGGTTAAACAGACTAAAATCAAAAATAGGATAATTAGGGAGTTTAAAAGGTCCATTCGAAAAAATTTAAAGGAAAACACAGCCAGTGCGCCAGTACTTAGCAGTTTAAAGGGAGAGGGAGGGGAAATTTCTTACCCAACCAGAAGATCAGAAGAAGACTGAGGGTTAGCTTTCCTCTTCGTGGTCAGCCATCTGTTAAGGGCTAAAATTCTAGCTAAACTGTCTAAAATATCTAATGAGTGGTCGCCAATAAATTATAAGCTTTAGCAAGAGTTAGACTTTTAAGCATTTATTAAGGAGAATAAGAATTTGGTAAAGAGAGAGAAAAAGGCCTAGATTCCTATCTATTAAAGGGAGAGCACATTTCTAGCTCCCTTCTCGGCCAGCGTCCAAAGGAAAGAGCCCCAGTGTCAGCGCCAGTCTCTTCCTTCCTCCTCCCACTAGCCCGCGTCACTTCCTGACTCCTGGTCTTGCCCTCAAAGACCTTCCCTTCATGGGCAGAACTCTTCTACAGTAAGTATCCAGCAGGTGGCGTTATTCCAATCGTTACAGTATGATATCTGTAAAGCATTTATTTTTTGTTTATCCTTGTTCTTTGTGGGGAAATCAGGGTAGGGTGTCTTATGTCTGGGGCTGAATTTGGGCTCAGGACCTTCTGGGTCCAGGCTGGTGCTTTGTCCACTGTGCCACCTAGCTAACCCATGATGACATCTTTAAAATAGGGTTGAGGGGTAGGAGGAATGCACTAGGGGAGGGGGAAAGGGAGAGGTGGACTGGGGAGAGGTAGCTCACATGAAGGAAACAAGAAAAAAGTCTATGGAGGGGAGGGGAAGAAGGGGAAGGAGTGGGAGAGTGGGTGAACCTTACTATCATCAGAATTGGCTCAAAGAGGGAATATCACACATATTCAAGTGGGTGTAGTAATTTATTTTTGCTCTGAGGAAAAGTGGGAGGGGAAGGAGATAAGGGGGGTGGGGAGAAGAGGGGAAGGAGGGAAGGGCATATTGGGAGAGGGAGCAGTAAAAAGTAAAACACTTTTTTTGTTTTGCAAGGCAGTTGGGGTTAAGTGACTTGCCCAGGGTCACACAGCTAGTACATGTCAAGTGTCTGAGGCTGGATTTGAACTCAGGTCCTCCTGAATCCAGGGTCAGTGCTCCATCCACTGCACCACCTAGCTGCCCCCAAAGCAAAACACTTTTGAGGAAGGTGAAGATATTCTGCATAACTGCACATGTATGATTTATATTGAATTGCTTGATTTCATAGGGAGAGTTGAGGAGGGAGGGAGGAAGAAAAATTTAGAACACAGAATTAGCTCAAAGACCTTAACCTCATCAGAGTGGGCTGAAGGAGGGAATAACATACATGCCCAATTGGGAGGAGTAATCTATTTAACCCTACAGGAAAGTAGGAAGGGAAGAGGATAAGGAGGGAAGGGTGAAAGAAGGGAGGGAGGAGTGGGGAAGGGGGCAGTCAGAAGTAAAACACTTTTGAGGGGGAATAGGATAAAAGAAGATAGATAATAGAGTAAATATCATGGGAAGGGAATAGGATGGAGGGAAATAGTTATGATGATTAACTATAATGGCAAAAATGTATGGGACCTACTCTGCTGGGTTATTGTGAAGAAAATTCTTTGTCAAGTTTCAAGTACTATATAAAAGTTATGATGAACAGGACGCTATCAGAAAAACCTGGAGAGACCTTCATGAACCGAAGCAGAGAGAAATGTACTGTATATAAAATAACAGCAATAGTGTAAGATGATCTGCTGGGAAGCACGTGGTTATTTTCAGCAAGGCAATGATCCAAGATAACACTGAAGGACTTATGAAAATTGCAATCCATCAACAGAGAAAGAACTGATTCTATCTGAAAACAGATTGAAAAACTTTTTTTTGACAATTCCTTAATCTTGAAGTTTTGTTTTTATCTGTTTTCTCTCACAACCTAGCTAATGTGGAGATCTTTTCCATGACTACTCATGTATAAATTATATTGAATTGCTTGAGTTCTTGGGGTGGAGGGTGGAACGGGTGGGAGGAAGAGAAGTTGGAACACTAAGTTTTAAAAAATTGATGTCAAAATTTGTTTTTACATGTAATTTGGAAAATAAAATTCTAAACATAAAAAAAAGAAATTAGAAGGGGCAGGCAGCTAGGTGGCACAGTGGATAAAGCCAAAACACTGGCGCTGGATTCAGGAGGATCTGAGTTCAAATGTGGCCTCAGACACTTGACACTTACTAGCTGTGTGACCTTGGGCAAGTCACTTAATCCCCATTGCCCCGAAAACAACAACAACAACAAAGAAATTAGAAGGGACTAGACATGGCATAAAAACACAGGAAAGAAATAACATTTCAGGTGTCAAATTTAATTTATACTTATGTTACCAGTTTAAGCATATCATCAAATTCTATAGAATAGGACTTTAGAGATAATTTAATTAAGAAAATTGAGATGAAGACATATTAAATAACTTGCTCAAGACAACACCGGTTATTGATTAGCTGGGCTAGAATTGGAATTCAATCACAAGATATTTCTTTGAAAAACAAACAAAAAAATTATTTTTTTATATTGTCATTCCCCAATAGAAGCTCCTTTTGTAGCAAAGAAATATATTGGACAAGTCTAAAAATGTTATATTTCCATTCTCAGACTGGATTTGTTTTTTCTTGACTATATTTATTTTAGAAAGGAGGGCTTTTATTTAATCTTTTTTTTTTTGAAGGGAGACATGAGAGAATGTGTGAGGAGTGATAGTGATGCAAAAAAGATGACTAGAAAAGAGTGCCAATGAAACATTTTAAAAGTACCTAGGTGAGAGTAAAAATGTTATGGAAATGCAGTGAGACCCCAAGAAACCTAAAGATCCCAATCCCTAAAGAATCCTTAAAACTTTTCCAAGGGAAAAGCACTTCAGGAATAAGGTGTGAGAGACCTTGGTATGCTGATGAGCGGTATTAAGGTGTTCAAGATGATATACAAGATATGGATGGGTGCTACATATCTTACTGATGCCTTGTTATTCCAAAATCCCCTTCCAGCATTTTCCTCCTAGTGCTTTTTAATGCCCTTTCCTCCCTTTTGTTTTGTAAAGATACAAGACAGGTCTTCTCTTACTCCAGAGGGACAGTCACCAAGGTGATGTTTCCTGGCCATATATTCCTCTCCAAATAAGTCTCTTTTTATTTTACAAGTTTTGTGATGAACCTCCAATTCTTCGAGTGAACTAGCCACTCCCCCCCCCCCCCCCCCCCGCCCCAATCCAGGTCGCAAGTCCTCCCCAAACAAAAAGAAGTTCAGAAGGGATGTAGAAAAGCAGGACAGGGTTGATACTACTAATGACATTTAAGATATTCTTTAAAAACCAAGTTCTACTTGAGAGATTGACAGCTTATATGTGATCCCTTTTTCTGCTCTTTGGATATAGAAAGTTTGAAGTTGACTGTCATTTGTCAAGCCGATAATAAAAAAATGAAGATAATTAAAAAAAAAAGAAAATGTATGTCTCATTTTCTCCCTCTAATCTACCTGGGGAGAATCTCTTGCTTTTTTCACTATTCCAACTTCAATTTTTAATTAAGCACAATAGAAATGTGACGTCTCTTTTAAAGAAAACCTTAGACAACTCTCTGGCTGATTCTGGTATATTCCTGTCTGTAACGGAGGAGGACTATCTCAAACCACAGGTTCTTTCTTCTTTAACGCCATCCAGTCAATTGTCTTGAAGGTGTTGAGGCGATCACTTTTGCAATAGAATTCCGGCCGGCAGAGGTGGGCCACATCGCCACCTCCTGGTTTAAACAAATGACATACAGTCTTGAGCCTCCGATCTTGGAGTGTGCGGAGGGAAGGTTGTGGAGGCAAGGTAGTGGAGGGTGTTGTGGGGAAGCTACACTTCTGCAAATCTTCTAGAGGCCTAAGCAAAGTTTGGTGCCCAGGGCTTCCTGCCGTAGTGGATACTTTCCCCCTTTTTTGTAGCGATGTAGCGCTACTGTTCCAGCAATATTTCTGCCCTGCTCTCAAAGTCATACGCCATGGCATAGGCTGGATTTGAAGCCAGAGGACCTGCTTGATCCTCACAACCGCCGTGCGTGGTAAGTGCTACTATTATCCCCATTTTACAAGTAAAGAAACCGAGGCTGAGAGAGGTTAAGTGACTTGTCCATGGTCATACAAGCGGAATTTAAAGGGAATATTTGAACTCAGGTCTTTCACCCTCCAACTCCGGCACTTAACTTACCTACTACCCGACCCGGGCAGCATCCAAAGTGCTTTTCACCTCTAAATTTACAATCCTCTTTCATTCTGTGATATCAAGTCAAGCCAAGTCTATAAGCATTTATTTAAAGCACCCACTACATAGCAGGCTCTGTGCTGAGTCCTGGGATACAAAGAAAGGTCAAAAACAATTGTGACCTTCCTCAAGAAGGTCACATTCTAAGTGGAGGGGCGGAGATAAATGGCAAGCAAGCTTGCAGGAGATATAAGGGATAAAAACAAGATTCTTATGCCCCAAGTTATGAAACCAGCTCAGGGCTGTGCCTGCAGGGAAGATTGCTCAAGGGCAAGCCTTCTCCTCGGCTCTCAAAGCTGAGGCCTGCCCCCAGAGTCAGGTGACAGACTATTAGTTTAAAGGCGGAAGAGGAACGGAGAGGGCGCCGAGCCTAGAGGCTAGTCCTGCCCCGGTGCTGAAAGCACTGCTGTTGCTTGCTGCCATTCCTCTCCGGAGGAGAGAACATGCGTAGGGATGGCCGTCTGTGGGCCACGGCTCGCGCCGCCGCCGCCGCCGCCCGCCCGGCCCTGCTGCTGCTCCTGCTGCTCCCGCCGCTCCTGCCGGGATGCTCCGCAGAACCCAAGCGCTACGAACCTAACTGGGAGTCGCTGGACGCCCGCGAGCTCCCCGCTTGGTTCGATGAGGCTAAGTTCGGGATCTTCATTCACTGGGGCTTGTTTTCCGTGCCCAGCTTCGGGAGCGAGTGGTTCTGGTGAGCGCGCTTTTCTTTCTTTTTGTTTTTCTTGGCCCTCTCCTGAGTTCTACTCCCCGTCCCCAGTCACCTCCTCACTTTCTTCCTTCGCTGCCTCTCTTGGATGCTATTCCTCTGCTGCTTATTCCCTTTACTTCTGCTTTCTTACCCGGCTTTTCTTGCTGTCGTCCTTTCGGCCCGGCATACAGATAGTTAATGAAGCAGTGATTTTTTTAAAAAATTAAAAAATTGAATGCCGTTTACTGATTTTGATACTTATTTCTCCCCAAGACTTCAAAAGCATTTTTTGAATAGTATCCCCATTGTGCCTCACCCAAATCCTTAGTGGGGAGCATCAGTTAATCAGCTTTTATTAAGTGCTTACTATGTGCCCCAGGCACTGCTAAACAGTGGAGGAACACTAAGGGTTTTTTTTTTGGGGGGGGCGGGGCAATGAGGATTAAGTGACTTGCCCAGGGTCACACGACTACTAAGTGTCAAGTGTCTGAGGTCACATTTGAACTCAGGTCCTTTGGAATCCAGGACTGGTGCTTTATCCACTGACACCTAGCTACCCCTGAAATTTTTTAAAAGGATACAAACCACCAGTCTTTGCTTTCACAAGGAGCCCACATTCTAATGGGTGAGGCAACAAACAAGGCCATGCTACCTATTTAAGGATTTTGGAGATAATCTCTGAGAGAAGGTACTGGGGGAAGTAGGGAGTAGGCTTTGAAAGACCTTATGCAGAAAAGTGGGATTTGATCTGAGTCTTGAAGTGTCATAAATAAAAATACCGGACTTTTTGGTGAATATATGATGGCTTTATTACATTCTTGCAAGAATGACCACACACACTCTAGAAGAGTGGCACGCTTTAGCACAGCAAACTACTCTTTTTAATCCCTAATCCTATCCCAAAGGTCCCTTCCCTCTTTGCCTCATTGGTTGAGGTCTAAGAGGCAAACGATCTTCCCAGAATGCCTCTACATATTTTCCCTTAACATGTCCCCCTCCCATACATGTTTGAAAAAGGTGGCAGTCTCAGCCTTTGGGGTGTTGGCAGTTAATATGCATAAGCTAATTCTATTTCTTTCTTTCTTTTTTTTTTTTTGCGGGGCAATGAGGTTTAAGTGACTTGCCCAGGGTCACACAGCTAGTAAGTGTCAAGTGCCTGAGGCCGGATTCGAACTCAGGTCCTCCAGAATCCAAGGCTCCTGCTTTATCCACTTCACCACCTAGCTGCCCCCCAATATGCATAAGCTGATTAAGCAAGCACAGTACACACTAGTTTTAACTTTTGGTACACTTGGGCTAGCTGGACTACTAGCCTTGAAATTCTCTTCTATATCTACTTTTAGGCACCTGCAAGATTGGCTTTTAGTCTTATTTTCTGAGATAACAGCATTTTTCTGAGGGGAGACTTTATGAGATGAAGACACAGTGTCCCTGGTGTGTGCATGAGTATGGCGGGGAAGGAGGAGACAGTTTGTGTAAGGAGCCTCTCACATAGTAGGCAAATAATAACAGGTTCAACATATTGGCAGTGCCCTGTGTGAGGACTAGCCAAGTAAGCCAACATAATTGGATTGTCCAGTAAAGATGGAAGAAGACTGGAAAAGCCAGGCCTAAAAGGAGTTTATATGCTAAAGACTGTATAGTAGTTGATCTAGGACAAAGCTTCTTAAACTGTGTGGGGTCAACTGTCCGAGTAATTGAATGTGGGGATCCCGAAAAAAATTGGCAACCATAAAAGGTTATGTACACCTATTTTATATACTGATATAACCAGGGTCGTGTAAAAATGTCTTGGGCAAAAAGGGGTCATGAGTGGAAAAAGTTTAAGCCTTGATCTAGGAGGTAATAGTGAACCCCTGGACTTTATTAAGTAGAGGCATTAAGCAGTTTAACTTGTACTTTTGGAAGATTATTTTGGCCACTAAATGGAAGATGATCTGATTTAGTATCCTCTTGTACAGGTAGGAATTTTGATACAGATTAATGGAAGAATGACTAATCTGGGACTTAAATATTTGTCTCCTAGACCAGTGATAGGATCATAGATCATGGTTTTAGAAGTGACTTGAGAGGTAAACTAGTATCATTTTATCCACGAGGACACTAATTGCCAGAGGAGTGCTGTGATTTGTCCAAGGTTACACAGCTAGTGTGTAGTAGAGTCAGAATCTGGTCCCAGATCATCAAACTCCAAATCTAGCCCTTCTCCTGTACTCCTGGTTTGAGAGGTCTAATAGGAAGTTACTAGATGCCTGCACCCAGGACATTTTAGTTAACAATGTTAATCTTTTTTTTTTTTTTTTAGTGAGGCAATTGGGGTTAAGTGACTTGCCCAGGGTCACACAGCTAGTAAGTGTCAAGTGTATGAGGCCAGATTTGAACTCAGGTACTCCTGACTCCAGAGCCGGTGCTCTATCCACTGTGCCACCTAGCTGCCCCAACAATGTCAATCTTTATGCAACCTCACAGGATGGTCATGAGGTGTGAACTGTGCTTTGTAAACCTTAAGCAATATTGAAATAAATTATTATGATTCTGTTAAGAAAAAACTTTTTAATGTGCACAATGTGCAAGAGTGTGGGTCCTGCCCTGCCACCTGTTGCAGTCTGCTCATCTGGAAGAGTCACCACGGCCTGCAAAGAGTAGTTTGAATCCAAAATAATAGGTACCTTGAATTCCACCTCCCCCCCAACCTTTGCAATTTTCTGGTTACTGATGAATGTGGCATTTGACAACATTATGGAAACAAGGTGGATAGGAGTACTAAAAACACCATAGCTCAGGGTTTTTTTTTCCTTTCTTTTCTTTTTGGCCCAAGGACATTATTTTTTTCAATCTTAATAGTATTTTTTCCAGTTACATGTAAAGATAGTTTTCAACATTTGTTTTTATAAATTTTGAGTTCCAAATTTTTCTCCCTCACTCTCTTCCCTCCTCCCTCCACAAGACAGCAACCAATCTGGTATAGATTATATATGTACAATCATGTTAAACATATTACCACATTAGTCATGTTGTGAAAGATGAATCAGAACAAAAGGGGAAAACCTCGAGAAAAAAGAAAAAAAAAGGTGAAAATCGTGTGATTCAATCTGCATTCAGATTCCACAGTTCTTTTCTGGATGTGGAAAGCATTTTCTATCATGAATCCTTTGGAATTGTCTTAGATCATTACATTGCTGAGAAGAGCCAAGTCTATCACAGCTGATCATCATACAATGTTGCTGTTACTGTGTACAATGTTACCTTGGTCCTATTCACTTCACTCAGCATCAGTCCACTTAAGGCTTTCCAGGTTTTTCTGAAATCCTGAAATCCACCTCGCCATTTTTTATAGCACAATAGTATTCCATCACATTCATATACCACAACTTGTTCAGCCATTCCCCAATTGATGAGCATCCCCTCAACTTCCAATTCTTTGCCACCACAGAAAGAGCTGTAAAAAATATTTTTTGTACATGTAGGTCCTTCCCCTCCCCACCCTTTTAATGATCTCTTTGGGATACATATCAGGGTGGCTTTCATGAGTTTTTTGTTTAGCTTGAAGTTCCTGAATGGAGTGACCGAGGGGCCTGTCCAAACTAGAGCCCTGATCTGATACTTTCTTTTGAAGCATCAGTTCACTCTAACGCGGGGAGGTTCCCAAGCCTCTTGTGGGAGACCAGCTTTTTTTTTTTTTTAAAGTGAGGCAATTGGGGTTAAGTGACTTGCCCAGGGTCACACAGCTAGTAAGTGTCAAGTGTCTGAGGCCAGATTTGAACTCAGGTCCTTCTGTCTCCAGGGCCGGTGCTCTATGCACTGTGCCACCTAGCCGCCCCTAGTTCACTCTAAAGGTAGTATTTTGTTAATTCTTCTTTCTTAGGACTGGAAGAGACCTCAGTTAATGTTATCAGAGAATCATAGGGCCAAAGCTGGGAGGGACTTTCAAGGCCACCTAGGCCCAAACTCTCATTTTATATTTGAGAAACTCAAGACTAGGGGTGGCAGTGGGGCCAGATATGGAAAGTGCCATTTCTTCATGTAGCTGTAATATACAGTTGGGTCTTCCTTTTGTGAGACCTTACTGTGTTTTGTTCTTACAGAAGTCTAGTGATGCTTCTTGCATTTTCCAATATCTATTTTTTTTGCTACTGCTCAGAGTGAAGGCACAAGAAAAATGTTGAGATCAGAACTAGTTTATTAGAAATCATTTGGTTGGGGCAGCTAGGTGGCACTGGCCTTGTATTCAGGAGGACCTGAATTCAAATCCAGCCTCAGACACTTGACACTTACTAGCTGTGTGACCCTGAGCAAGTCACTTAACCCCAATTGCCTCACAAAAAAAAAAAAGTAACTAGAAATCATTTGGTTATATTTCTACCCGTTATCACTCCACTTTATTTAGTCAAAACTGGAATAAGTGGCATTGCCAGAAAATAACCTCAAGTCAACTTGTCAAGTCGGAGAACACATATCATTCTTAAGCTCCTTTAAGAAAAGGGAAAGGCTGGTAGGAGGTATAATATAAGCAAAATGTTGTACTTTATGGGATAAATGGATTTTCCAAGAGAATTGGAAAGTGTGAAGAGGGGCAGTATGATTCAGTGAAAAGCCTTGGATCTGAGGTCAGAGCACCAGACTTGGAATTTCTGTACTGTGGGGACTCTTTGACCTTTCCCAAAGTCACTTCTCTCTGGGCCTCAGTGCCCCCATCTGTAAAAATGATGGAGTTGGACTGGATAAACTCTAAGGTTCCTTACAACTCTATGATTCTGAGTTATATTGCTTGTGAGAAGGCGAACCATTCAGAATAAAAAAGTTGTTGTTTTTTTAAAAGGGGGGGAGATGATTATCGAAGAGAAATCTGTTTTATTTGCATATTAATCTGCTTCACTAGAATATGGAAATAATATTTTTTCACTATTTAAAGGACCAATCTCTGAGGACGGGATTGTTTCATTTTCTTTGTTCCCTTGTACTTAGCAAAATAACACATAGGAGGTACTTAATAAATGTTTCTTAATTAACTGATTTGTTAATCAATTGATTTGGTCTGTGAAGTTATCTCCTTCACTAGAGAGACACAGCAACTAGAGGAGGGAAAGGAGTATTTATTAAACACCTACTGGGTGTCAGCTGCTATGCTAAGTGCTTTACAAATATTCTCTCATTTGATCTTCCCATCAATACTGGGAGGTAGGTGCTACTATTATCCCCATTTTACAGATGAAGAAACTGAGGCAAAAGGAGGTTAAGTAACTTGCCCAGGTTCACACAGCTAGTAAGTATCTGAAGCTGGATTTGGACTCAGGTGTCTAAGCCCAACTCTCTTATCTATTTTACCACCTGGTAGCTTCTAAAGACTGCCACAGCGGGTGGCTAGGTGGCGCAGTGGATAGAGCACCGGCCCTGGACTCAGGAGGACCTGAGTTCAAATCCGGCCTCTGACACTTAACACTTACTAGCTGTATGACCCTGGGCAAGTCACTTCAACCCAATTGCCTCAATAAAAAAAAAAAATTAAAAAAAATTAAGACTGCCACAAAGACTGGGGATAGTTTTTGTGAGTTGCTCTAAAAAATTCAACAAGCATTTATTAAGTCCATACTGTGGGCCATGTTCTGGGTATGGGGGATACAAAAACCGAAGCCCAATAGTTCTGCCCTCCAGGAACTTATATTCTCCCTGTGGCCTTTGTTCTGATGAGGAACCTTTTCCCCCCATAATTATTCATTCATTCATTCATTCATTATTTTTTTGATGAGGAACCTTTGTGACAGGTGATAGCTCTTGACAGATACAAAGTCCAAGCCTTTATTCAAAACCTTCCCAGTTTGGTAGGATTTGCTGGTGTTGGCATAGCCTCCCATAATCCAGGGTTACCTCCGCACCATCACCAGCAGGACTTTAGGCTGGGAGAGAAAAAAGGAGATGAAAATTAGCCATTTTAATACCGTCCTTCCATTGTTAACCATGAGTACTTGAGGCCTTTGTTTTTCTGTCTTTAGGTGGTATTGGAGACAGTTAAAAATACCGGAGTTTGTGGAGTTTATGGATGCTAACTATCCTCCAGGATTCACATATGAAGAATTTGCACAGGAATTTAAAGGAATGTTTTTTAATGCCAGCGCCTGGGCAGATATGTTGGAGTCCTCAGGTGCCAAGTACATCGTCTTAACTACCAAACATCATGAAGGTGAGTGAAATACTGAAATAAGGCATTTGTTAAGAGCCTGTGATGTGCCAGAAACCATGTTAAGTGTAGGGATACAAAGAAAGGCAAAAAACCCCACAAAAAACCAAGATGATAATGCCCAGGGAAAAGTATAAACCACTATCTTAAATTTTTTTGTTACTGTATAAGCTAAATATTCACAATAAATACTAACAAATGAATGAAGATGGGAGAAATGTATAAGTAAAATCTAAAATTTAAAATATTCACATTGGGATTAAAGAAAAAAGTTTCCAGCTAAATAAACAGTTGCCTTTGCTGTGTTTTCTTCTGTATTGATTTGTTTACTTATCAAGGTCTGTTGCATTTATAAAGCAATCATATAGGTCTTTCCAAATTTCCTTGCATTCCTGATTTGCCATTTTCATATTGTAATATGTTTAATAATTTTGTTGTTTAGTCGTTTTTCAGTCCTGTCTGACTTTTTGTGACCTCATTTGGAGTTTTCTATTGTTTTCTTCTTTTTTATTTTTTCATTTATCCAATTATTTATCTATCTACTCATCCATTTATTTATTTATTTGCTTATTCATTCATTTTATTCATCCGTTTATTTATTTATCTATCTAGATTCATTCATTCATTTATTTATTCATCCATTTACTTATTTATCTATCTTCATTCATTCATTCATTCATTCATTCATTTTCATTTGGGGTTTTCTTGGCAAAGATACTGGAGTGTTTTGCCATTTCCTTTTCCAGCTCATTTATGGGATGAGAAAACTGAGGCAAGTAGGGTTAAGTGACTTGTCCAGGGTCATATTACTAGCAAGTGTCTGAGGCCAGATTTGAACTTAGGAAGAGAGTTTTCCTGACTCTAGGCCCACCACTCTATCTACCTAGCTACCTAGCTGCCTTTAATAATTTAGTATTGTGTAATAGTGGGCAACTAAATAGCTCACTGGGCCAGGAAGACCTGGGTTTGTCATTTCATTGGTCACAGTTTTTAAGTCTTTCAAAGTTTTTATATAAATTCATCATTTGGTTCTATTCATTTCATTCTGCTTCAGTTCATACAAGTCTTTTCACCTCCTTAACAAAATAGCTTTCCATTTCATTCTTATAACCATAATTTGTTCAGTCATTACCCAACTGATGGTTAACCTCTTAAGTTTCCACTTCTTTGACACTACAAGAAGAGCTGCTACTAATAATTCCTCTTGAATTTTTTTAGGGTATAGGCCTAGAAGTGCTATTATTGGGTCAAAGGATAGATACAGTTTCTTAACTTTTGAAAAATAGCTCCAAATTATTTGCCAGAGTGGCTGGCTAGATTCACAGCTCTACCAGTAGCAAAGGTAGAATGTGCCTGATTTCCTGCAAAATCCTCCTCTCCCAGCCTCTGTCATTTTCCTTTGTCATCTTTGCTAATCCGATGGATATGAGGCAGAAGCTTAAAGCTACTTTAATTTGTATTTCCCTGATTATGATTTTAACATTTTTTTCTTATGGCTGTTGAAGGATTTCTTTTTTTAGTTTTTAATTTTTTTGTGGGGCAGTGAGGGTTAAGTGACTTGCCCAGGGTCACACAGCTAGTAAGTGTCAAGTGTCTTAGGCCAGATTTGAACTCAGGTCCTCCTGAATCCAGGACTGGTGCTTTATTTATTTAATTAATTAATTAAAAAAAATTTTTTTTTGCAAGGCAGTGGGGGTTACATGACTTGCCCAGGGTCACACAGCTAGTTAGTGTCAAGTGTCTGGGATCAGATTTGAACTCAGGTCCTCCTAAATCCAGGACCCGTGCTTTATCCACTGCACCACCTAGCTGCCCCCTGGTGCTTTATTCACTGTGCCACTTAGCTGCCCCTGAAGGATTTCTTACTTTGAAAACTGCCTATATCCTTTGATCAATTATTCTTAGAAATTTGAATCAGTTCCTTATATGTCTTAGAAATGAGATATTTATCAGAGAAATTTGCTACAAAAGATTTCCCCACTTCACTTTCCCTGATAATTTTAACTATATTGGTTTTGTTTGTTCTTTTATTTATAGTTTTCAAAATTTTTAAGATTATATGTAATAAAAAATGACCATTTTGTTTTCTGTATGCATCTCTCTCCCTTGTTTCGTCATGTAGAGTCTCCTATGCATTGATCTTGAAAGGTTATTTCTTCCTTGTTCCATTTGTTGTTGTTTTTTTTCCTTTTTCTTTTTTTTTTTGTGAGGCAGTTGGAGTTCAGTGACTTGCCCAGGGTCACACAGCTACTAAGTGTCAAGTGTCTGAGGCTGGATTTGAACTCAGGTCCTCCTGATTCCAGGACTGGTGCTCTATCTATCCGCTGTGCCACCTAGCTGCCCTGTTCCATTTGTTTTGATGTGACCTTTTGTATCTTTCATATATTACTTGAGAGCTTTTCTTGCTATATGACATGAATGTTGATGATATTACCCTAATCTCTGCCAGCCTGCTATTGTTTTCTAGTTTTTCTAGCAGTTTTTTTTCAAATAGTGAGTCCTTTACCAGACCAGGTGAGTCCTTACCACACCCTAGCACTGCCACCTCACTTGTTTATATAATAACCTCAGTAACCCTGGGCCTTGCCATCTGACTCAGCACTGCACTTTTAGGGCAGCCAGCCTTTTCTATCCTCTCTATTTCTGAACTTTCTTTTATGTGTTGCCTCCCTCAGTTAAAGTGAGGTCTTTGGGAACAGAGACTAAGTTTTTCTATTTCATAACCCCATCATTTGGCATAGTGGTAGACACATAGTAAGTATATAATAAATACATTTTCATTTATAGTCTGTCCCACCAATGAATTAATTAGCTGTACCTTTTCTGCCCAGATTCCTTGCAAAAATATTTTTTAGACCATAGTCCCACCAATAGTTGGACATCTGTTTCCTTGAAATATTGCCAACAATAACTTTATAATTTTATAAGACTTTTATAATTTTTTTTGCTATTTTTGCCAATTCTATGGGTACTATCCTAAGGTTGTCTAGAATTTTCATTTCTCTGATTATGTAAAAAGCTATGGTTAAAATGGTCAGTTCATGTCATTATAATTACAATTATATAATTATAACTATATCATGTCCTTATAATTCTGGATGTTATTTCTTTATCTGATATATTTATCACAGATGTTTTTCCTAATCCGTTTTCTTATTTTAGCAATGTTGTTGTTGTTTTTTATCACAAAATCTCTGTATAAACCTGTGGTATTTGGTATAAAGTATGAATATAAACTGATCTTCACCATGCAGTTATGAGCGACCTTAGGAAGAAGAAAATAAAGGAAAGTCATCCATTTTGAAACTATTTTTTCAATGGAGAAAAGAAGTGAGGGGCAATTATAATTTCTTTGTAAATTATGGAGCCAGTGTTTCTGTATTCTACCCACACTGAACCTGAAAGTATGATGAATCTAGAAATGTTATGCCCTCAAAAAAGAGTTGGGAGAAATAATTTCATCTTGTAACAGGCATATACAATTATGAGACTTGTAATGAAGATATTTTGTAGACCAGCAGTAAGAGTTCCTTCCAGTAAAAGAATATGAGATTTATTTTTTTGGAGGGGCAGTGAGGGTTAAGTGACTTGACCCGGGTCACACAGCTAGTAAGTATCAAGTGTCTGAGGCCAAATTTGAACTCAGGTTCTCCTGAATCCAGGGCTGGTGCTTTATCCACTGAGCTACCTAGCTGCCCCCAAGAATATGAGTTTTCTAAGGAGAAAGGACTATTTCCTTTTCTCTTTGTAGCCTCAGCTATATTTTAGGGACCACACTGAGTTTCATTTTCACAAGTTTCTTCTAAAGGATATTCTTCCCATAAAGATTTATTTTTGAGATGTCTTTGATTTGTACATATCTTGATTTCCTGGTGTCTGCATTATATGTTCACAGTGAGCTGGATTTGTTTGTTGTTCCTCCTTCATTCTCAAAGGGGACCAATGACAGCAGGAGGGTGATGTCATGACTTGCAAGTGAATTGGATTTGTGAGGCAGAGCTGTGCAGAGTCATCCGCCGCACTCTCTTTTCCAGGGTCATGCAGTCCAGTAGCAAGACATAGGTCAGGATGACTGTCGATGGCTCCACTCTGGGTTTTTAGCCTTGTGCCTCATGGACTGACAGGTGACAGATATGGGACCCATACTGTCATATACAGGGAGTGTACCTGCTGAACTCTGTTGGAAGGGCAAACTACAATGCTTGATGTTATTAAGCTGAAGATCCAAATATATTTTTTTAAACACAGGCAGATATTTTTGACTGCCAAATTGAGAGATTTTGGGTGGAATTTTATAACTATTAGCACTGCACTGAAACCTACAACTATTCTGTTATCTTCAGAACAAGAAGACATTTAAAATTTTTCCTCGTTATAAATCAAAAGTCACACAATCTTAGAATCTATTTTTACTTAGAAAAGTTAAAACCCTCTTCCCAATACCCTTTCCTGGCAGTAACTTAAACAATCAGCATCATTTTTCCCATTCCAGATGTGATCCTAAGACAGGATATTAAAAAATAGCTCTTTATCAGGCAGTAGGCAGCTATGAGGCACAGCGGATAAAGCACTGGGCCTGAAGTCAAGAAGACCTGAGTTCAAATCTGGACTCAGACACTAGTTATGTGATCCTGGACAACTCACTCAACCTCAGTTTCCCCATCTGTAAAATGGAGACAATAACAGCATTTACCTCTGAGGATTGTTGTGAAGATCAAATGAGATATTTGCAAAGTGTTTTACACACCTTAATGAGTTATATATAAGTGCTAGGTATCATGTTGGTGGTGATGGTGATGGTGGTGATAAGTCAAAAAGCCTATATTAAATACCTACTATGTGCCAGACACTGTTAGATGCCAGGCGTATATAACACAGATCCTGCTCTCAAGGACAACATATAAACAACTATGTATAAACAAAATGTCTTCAAGATATAGACAGGATACATTGGAAATAATCAGTAGGGGGAAGGTACTAAGATTAAGACATGTGCCAGGATTTTACCTGGAACTTGAAGGAAGCCAGGAGGTGAGGATAAGGATTAGAAGCATTAAGAGGCTATTGTTTTTTTGAATGTCTCTGATAGAAGCTTGTCATTTGTTCTTTTGTATAAAAGTTGAAGAGAATAAAATCTAAATTTGGAAAATTGGATTCTGTACAAATTAAGAGTTACTAGGAACACAGTATACATTTATTTATACCCAGTGAGAGGCAGCATGTCCTAATAGGTAGTGAGCATCAGGAAGACTTAGATTTGAGTACTTCTGTTTTTTGTTTGTTTTTTTTAGTGAGGCAATTGGGGCTAAGTGACTTGCCCAGGGTCACACAGCTAGTAAGTGTCAAGTGTCTGAGGCCAGATTTGAACTCAGGTACTCCTGACTCCAAGGCCTGTGCTCTATCCACTGCACCACCTAGCTGCCCCTGAGTACTTCTGCTTACCGGAGAAGTAAACTTGGGCAAGTCCCTTGATAGTGCAGAGCCCCAGGCAACTACATAATGTGGTAAATGAGTTAGGAGTGCCTTGGGAAATTCTGTAATGCTTTCAGCCATGAAATCACATTAATCTATATTAAAAACAAATCAACATATACACTGTACAACCCAGAAGAATTTATAAAGATTTTCTGTTTCCTATACTGTTTTACAGGTTTCAACCTCTGGAAATCTAATAATTCGTGGAATTGGAATTCTGTTGATGTGGGGCCAAGACGGGACATTGTAAAAGAACTGGAAGTAGCCATTAAAAATAGGACCAACATGCACTTTGGCCTGTACTACTCCCTTTTTGAATGGTTCAACCCCCTTTTCCTTCAGGATAAAAATAATTTCTTCCAGACAACATATTACCCACTCTCTAAAAGCATGCCTGATCTCTATGACTTAGTAAACACATACAAGCCTGAGATTCTCTGGGCAGATGGTGATGGAAATGCACCAGATACTTACTGGAACAGCACTGGCTTCTTAGCCTGGCTATATAATGACAGGTATGCCATTTCTAGAATTACTATGAACTCTTATCATTAAATTGGTATTATTTTAAGTACCTCAGTTCCTGTTTTATTGGTTTGTTGGTAACAAGAGTAACTGTAACTATATACAATGTTTCCACACAATTCCTGTGTCCAGAAATCTTGCTTTTTATCTATTACTTCTCTATCAGGAGGTTATTAACATGCTTCATTATAGGTTCACTAGAGTTGGTCACTCACTGCATTGATCAGAATTTTTAAGTTTCTCAGAGTTGTTTTTCTTTAGTGCTATTGTCCTTGCACTCATTTTAGTCTTCATCAGTTCACATTACCCAGGATTCCTTGAAATTTTCCCCTCTGCCATTTCTTACAGCACAATAACATTCAACTACATTCTTATAGCACAACATATTTAGCCATTCCTTAATTGCCTAAGAGGCAATCTAGAATATCCCCCACACCCCAGAGTTCCTTGTTTTTCTCCTCCTTCAGTTCAGGAAGTGTCTTTTGCTTATAGTACTTTCCTCCCTGTATTCTTCACTGTCTTGCCACCATCCTCCCTCCTCAAACCCATCCCGGTTTCCCTGCTGATTTGGGTGTTTCTATGTCAAAGTCTTTGTAGGTGTGTGAGTATGTGCACGTGCATGTGTGTACACTCAGGAATGCATGCATGCATAATCTTTTTTTTTTTTTGTGAGGCAATTGGGGTTAAGTGACTTGCCCAGGGTCACACAGCTAATAAGTGTCAAGTGTCTGAGTCTGGATTTGAACTCAGGTCCTCCTGACTCCAGGGTCGGTGTTCTATCCACTGCAACACCTAGCTGCCTCCCATAATCTTTTTTCTGTTTGAAGAGGAGGTTCACCAGAAGCACAGTTCCACCTCCTTCCTCCTTTCTATACTGCTGTATGCCTTTTTTACCCTCCCTTCTCATTTTTTTTTTCTTCAAAGGGGTAGAACAGAAGAACCATTTTACCCTTCAGTACAAAGAACTCTAGACTTGGCGTCAGGAGAGTTCTTGGCTCAACACTTCTATCCCTCTTGCTATGGGCAAGTTACTCAAATCTCTGATTCAGTTTCCTTATCTATAAAATGAGGACAAAAGTAACACTGACCTCTTGAGGCTATTTTGAGTGTTAAATCAGTTGATGTATATAAAATGCTTTGCAAACCTTAAAGCCAGATGTGGATGCCAGGTATTAGGTGGGGACCTTTCTACATAAAATGTTACATTTCATTTTGGATAGCATTAAGAAACAAAAACTCAAAATCATTTACTCAATGTAGATTACAAATGGAAAAAACGAAGAGGACTGGATAATTCAGACTTACATACATCAGTTTCTAAACCAAAATTTCTTATGAACTTTGTTGTTAAAACATGAGTTTTAACCACAATTTCTTGTAATGTTTCCTCTTATTAAAATAGACTGTATTTTTCCTTTTTAGTCCAGTTCGCGATGTAGTTGTAACCAATGATCGATGGGGCCTTAATAACATCTGCAAGCATGGTGGCTACTATACCTGTGATGACCGTTACAACCCTGGACACCTTTTGCCTCACAAGTGGGAAAACTGTTTGACGATAGACAAGGAATCTTGGAGTTACAGGAGGAACGCTGTACTCTCTGACTACCTCACAATTGAAGAAATAGTGGAGGTAGGGTAGAATATTCACTAATTACTGATATGTCAGCTGTGTAGGACAATAGACGGAGGAGTCAGGCAGTCTGGGTTCTGGTTGTGGCTCTTCCATTAAGGATTGAGGGACTATGGCCAAATTGAAACCTATTTGGGTCTCAGTGTATTGGACTAGATGATTGCTAAGGATTCTCCAAACTCTACAATTCTAGGCTTAATGTTTTCCTACAATTCATTTCAAAATGGAAAACTGCTTGGACTCATTAATACAAAGTAAAATTTAATTATCAGCATGCATTCATATTTGCTCTAGTTGAAGGGCGGCTAGCCTGGGAGTCAGAAGAAAGATCAAGGTTCATATCCTGACTTTGCTACTTGCTAGTCTAGTAGCGTGACCTTGGACCAATTACTTAAGTGCTTTGATCCTCAGTGGGTTGTTGTGAGAATTAATGAAATGTAAATGTCATTTAATAATAATTAATTTAATGGTAATAAATAATAAATTAATGTGAAGCATTGCGATACAGACGTGTTACACATACTTGATGTATTACTGCATATGTATGTCTTATATAAGGAATCTAAATACAAAAAGAAAAACAAGGTACCCAATATGGAATTATTTTAAAGTAAATAATAATAATAAATCAAATGAGATACTATTTGCAAAATGCTCAGCACAGTGTCTGACACATAGTAGGCACTTAATGCTTGTTCCCTTTTCATCCCTTTTCATAACAACAACAACAATGCTACAGTTGTACCCTTTTAATATTTTAGGAACTAGTGTCAACAGTTTCATGTGGAGGAAATTTTTTGATGAATATTGGTCCCACAAAAGATGGCATTATTGCTCCAATATATGAAGAACGTTTGGCCCAAATAGGAGCCTGGCTGAAAATCAAT
Organism: Dromiciops gliroides; assembly: GCF_019393635.1. NCBI lineage: Eukaryota > Metazoa > Chordata > Mammalia > Microbiotheria > Microbiotheriidae > Dromiciops > Dromiciops gliroides. Next base: position 382,486,527 of record NC_057864.1, on the reverse strand, counting down.
GGGGAATCCATTTATGGAACCAAACCTTGGCGAGCACAGAATGATACCATCACACCAAGAGTCTGGTGAGTGGTTCACTCCCTCCCTCCCTTCCTTTCTTCCATGCTAGACCTCTGACTTCCTTTCCTAGGCTTTCTCCTGCTGAAGGAGATTGATGCCTTCTCTGCACTTATAACCTTAGAGAGTTGCCTCTCACCCCAAAACATTAAGTGACTTGCCTGTAGTCAGAGGCAGGATTTGAACCCGTTTCCCTGACTTGTGAGGCCAGCTGTCTACACAATGGGTGTGATGGTTAAAACAATTACTATAGACAGAAGTTTTAGATAAGCTTATTATCAGTTTACCAATTTTTACCAGTAATGGACTGACCAAGTGTCTCCTTAGCTTTTCATGGTCCCAAGAGAGAACTTGGCTACCTGCTCAGGTTTTTTATCTCTTTTTGGATAAGAGGCAGGTCATTATACATCAATCAAATCTAATTGGTTCATGTAATTGGAGGTGGGTTATTAAAATGAAGTCCAAGGATGAAGTCAAAAGAAAGGAATGCAAAGCCCCTTCCCACAAAAACCCCCAACAAACAAACAAAATAAATAAGTAAAAACAAGAACAGACAAAAAAAAACCCCAAACCCCAAACTGGTCAGGGTAAAATCCTTTCATCTAGGTGTGGTTTAATCTCAACAAGTCCTTCAGTTTAAGTAGACAAAATAATCTGTCTCTATCTAAGGTTCCTTTTGTTAGCTTTGGTTTGGGTTGGGTTTGACCTAGATGAGATTTGATGAAATCTCTCAAGGAGGCCTTGAATTTGGAGGGAAGAAGGGTCTAAAAAAGGGAGATCTCTGGGTCCCTGAAGACAGTAATTATTAATAATTCTCACGTGGGTTAAATAATATAAAATACTGGATGGAAAGGACTGCTTGTGTCTGTGAGGTAAGAGAAAATGGAAAATTCTTGATTCTGTGCTTTAAAAGAAATCACACAATGAACAACTATGTGGGCTATATGATTACTGCTCATTGTCCTGAAGGAAAAAAAAAGGTCTTAAATACACAAGAAGTCTAGTAGAATGGAAACTGAAAGGTAGAGGAATTTTCTTATTGCTATCTACACACTGCCTTTTTCTGGGTAAAATACATATTTTTTATTTTATATCTGGTTGTCATTATATTACATAGCTTTCCTGATTATCAGGATTCTGAACCTTCTCAGGCATCTATTTCTATAGAGTAGTGGCAGTAGTAGTGCATGCACCCATGTGCTGGGGGCAGGGTAAGGTAGTGTCTTCCTGGACTGAGAAGGCACCAGTCAAGTATTTATTTGAGGGACTTCCCATGTGTAGGTGCAGTTAGCTTGTTCTTCTTGACCCCCCAGGGATGAACTAGGAGAAATGGGTAGAAATAGCAGGGAGACAGATTAGGCTGGCTTACATGTGAACTGGATGACTTAAGAGTTGTCTGAATATAGAGTTAAAAACACAATTTTCAGAGAATTAAAAAAGGTTGCTTGTTTTTACTCAATTAAAAAAAAATTCACCGGTTTCTTTTTTGTCTTTTTTCAAAGTCCCAAATCACTTATGTCTGTGTGCTGGGCAGCTTCCAACCTGTAGATCTGCTCATGTTAAAATAGGTTGGGTTTCTATACATGAGCCTGTGTTAAAAGATAAAGAAGTACAATAGTCACATAGAATATGGTGAATTCAGTATGCCTAAGCTCAACTGGAATCATGGGAACATGAGTTGGAGCATGAGTTATTACATTAGTCTAATGTTTAGTCTCTATTATTTGTTGTGTGACTAATATGTATGCAGTTAGCTCTTTATTATCCATACTAATGGAGAAGAGCCAAATTAAAGAGCATAAAATTAAAGATAATTTAAAAATCCATTTGGAATATTTTTTCTTAATTTGCATTTGAACATGGAAATATTGGATGTTCTGAAAATTAATCTTTGAATAAGAACCACCATTTACCATGAAGACTTGACTTTCATTGTCCTCTATCCAGCTACCCCCTTTTCCTGCTACCCAATACATCAATGCTGATGACAAGTACAAGTCTAGGCAAAGATACCACTAACTCATCTTAATAAGTAGGAAATATAATGTGGGGGATGTGAAGATGCTAGTGCTGAGTGCAGTGGAGCTCTGGAAATTGGTTTAGGATGGACTGAGACTCAAGGAAAGTTCAGAGGTGGGTGTAAAGGTTGGGGGATTAGAAGTGGGAGGATTGCAGGGCAGAGCAACTAGGCTACTCTTTTTTATTTTAGGGACAGGGACAGAAAACTCGGAGTGTGATACTGGTATCCAGCGATTGGATTAACTGATGACGTTACAGTGGGGTTTTATGTTGTTAAAGTGGGGTTTAGATTATATTTCATTGACATAATGAAATACTAAACCTTGGGATCACTTAACATGAGAGGGAGTTATGGTTGCAAGAGATCGCGTGTTAGTGCAGCACATCCTTGAACAGAGGAATAACTATTGGCAAGAGCTTGAGAGTAAGATTTGCTGTGGATAAGCTAAAATTCAGATAGCTAATTCTTAATTTGTTAAGACTGCATGCAATAAACTATTCACATCTTTAAAAAAGCATTTTGATAAAATAGACCCAACTCATAACGGATGTAGGAATTTTTAAAAAATGCTAAACCTTTTGTTTTAACGGTCCATTCTTGTGCTGCCTGCTTACCCTTTTCTTTTTAAAATAGGTATACATCAAAACCTAAAGAAAATCTGGTCTATGCTGCATTCCTTCAATGGCCTACATCAGGGATACTAGTACTTGGTGAGCCCACAGCGACCGTTGAGTCAACAGAAGTAAGGAAGAATTTCATTAACCTTTGTATTTCTCTAAATTTACTGGCTGGGATCTTATACAAAATAGATACAGTTCTGATTTTAATTTAATGAACTTATATACAAATGAAATGCCTAATAATTTTATAGTGATTATGTATCAGCATTTGTTAAAAACTTTGTGCCAGACATTTTGCTAAGTGCTAGAGATATGGAAAAAAACCCCAACAACAACAGATATACAGTGCTTGCCCTCAAGAAGCAATTCTTTTGTTTGTTTGTTTTTGAGGCAATTGGGTTTAAGTGACTTGCTCAGGGTCACACAGTTAGTAAGTGTTAAGTGTCTGAGGCCGGATTTAAACTCAGGTCCTCCTGAATCCAAGGCTTGTGCTCTGTCCACTGCACCACCTAGCTGCCCCTAGAAGCAATTCTAATTGGGGAGAAAATGTGCAAAAAATTGTACACATAGAATATATAGAATGTAAATGGAAGGTAGTCTCAGAGGGAAGGCACTGGAAGTGAGAGTTGGGAGGCCTCTTACAGAAAGAATTGGATCTGAGTCTTGAAGGGACTGGGAAGCCTGGAGACTGGGGTGGGAGTGGGGGGTGGGAGAGGGCATTTCAGTGTAAGGAAGGGTTGGAAGAAGCCAGGTTGTAAAGGGCTTTAAAAGTCAAACAGATTGGGGACAGCTAGATGGCGCAGTGGATAGAGCACCAGCCCTGGAGTCAGGAGTACCTGAGTTCAAATCTGGCCTCAGACACTTAACACTTACTAGCTGTGTGACCCTGGGCAAGTCACTTAACCCCAATTGCCTCACTAAAAAAAAAAAAAAAAAAAAGTCAAACAGATTAGGGGCAGCTAGGTGGTGCAGTGGACAGAGCACAGGCCTTGGAGTCAGGAGGACCTGAGTTCAAATCCGGCCTCAGACACTTAAGACTTACTAGCTGTGTGACCCTAGGCAAGTCACTTAACCCTAATTGCCTCACCAAAAAAAAAAAAAAGCCAAACAAATTTTATATTTGATAATAGGGAGGGAGCCACTGGAGTTTATTGAAGACAGTAGTGATATGACTGGACATACTCTTTATTAGGAAGATCACTTTGGCAGTTGAGTGGAGGATGGATTGGAAATAGGGAGAGACTTGCAGTAGGAAGACAAACCAAAAAGGCTATTATAATAGTTTAGAAGGCAAGTAATGAGGGCCTGCACTAGAGTGGTAGCTGTGTAAGCAGTGAAAAAGGATGCATACGAGAAATGTGAAGGTAAAAATGGTAAGACTTAGCAGCAGATTGGCTTTGTTGAGTAAGTGTCAAGATTTGGCAACTAAGTGTTCATACAAGTCATATTCATATAAATGTAAAATGTCTAGATGGTGGTTTGCAATATAATTAACACCATTGAGTTTCCTTTAAATTAGATACTATATCATTTCCCCCCAATTTGATGGATATGAGGTGACTACCTTAATTATTTTAATTTATATTTCTTCTTTTGAAAATTATTTTTTTTTCCAAATAGTTTTTGCTGATATCCTTTGACCACTTACTTATGAGTCATTGTTTTTGGTAATTCCTTAGATATCTTTGTACTTTTGCTTGATGCAATTTTTTTTTTTTTAGGGACTATCCATCCTTGAGCTGTATGCTAGTAGGCAAGGGTTGAAGTTATTGCTTAAACCAAGATAGGTGGATTATTATTTAAAAATTATTAATGTTTTCCCTGCCCCATGTAATACTGACATAAAAGGTTTCTTTTTGCCTGGTCTGGTTAGTACATGTCTCATTTAATGATTCAGTATAAAACTACTGATGTGAGTTCACTAAGGAGACCTGGCACCATTACCATATACATAGTGTCTACTTCAGGGTGGATGGAAGAATTGTCACTTTCAGTTAACAACTGTGGTGGGGTTTTTTTGTTTTTTGTTTGTTTGTTTTTGTTTTTTGCAGGGGTATGGGGGTAAGTGACTTGCCCAGGGTCACACAGCTAGTAAGTGTCAAATGTCTGAGGCTGGATTTGAACTCAGGTACTCCTGAATCCAGGGCCAGTGCTTTTTCCACTGCACCACCTAACTGCCCCATTGTGGTGTTTTTTAAAGGAAAAAAAAATAAAAATAATGAAACAGAAAATAGATGAATTGAAGCAATGCACTTTGGTGACTTTTTTTTAACTTCTTAATTGCAGGTCAAATTACTGGGTTATGAATATCCACTTAAATGGACTTCTCTGCCAAATCACGGAATAGTGGTGGAACTTCCACAGCTAACTCTTGATGAATTGCCATCTAAATGGGGCTGGTCCCTAGAATTGAAAAATGTATATTGAATGATGGAAACTCATTCTCAAGTGGGAGGTTTACCTATGTTCTCCTCTTTGTGGAAGGGAAACATGCTACAAATGAACCTAAGACTGAATTCTTTCACATTGAGTACATAAAGTAGAATGGAGAACCAGGAGAACAGCCAAAGTGAACCAAAGAGTGGAAGCGATTATTTGGTTGATAAGGGTTTGTTCTGAGCCTGAATTGCTCAGTTAATTGCTTCAGTTTTCTAATGTTCTTGGCTGTCAGAGAATTGTTTCTTGGATATTGTGTGTATGGTGGGGAGGATTTTAAAAGTGAGCTGTCAGTTGCTATCCTAGAACTCAGGTGATTGTAATTACGTCTAGGTAATTTGTTTTGCTTCTCACCATTTTTTCTTACCTTTAATCCTTTGGACAAAGACCATCTAGGACTAATTTATGGCCAAATTTCTGACCTAAGCAGTAACTCTTATGTTAGAAACCAGGAAGGCTATTTTTCTGATCCTGTGATCAGAAAAAGTAGACTTCATTCTAACAGGTAAATATTGACTCAAAAAGAAAATTAAGGACTTAGTACTCTTTGTTGCATACTGGGATAAAGTCAATAGTTACCAATAAAGCCTCCATTTTGAATGTTAGGTGTTTTCAATTCGCTTATGTCAATCAAATAAATCAGCTACTGGCAGTTTTATAATTTGTCTATCCAGAGAATTATTGTAATGAAAGAGTATTGTCATGTACTAATGTTTTGATGGAGTGATTTTTTTTAAATGTGTTTGTGCTTTAGGCATAATTAAGACATTCTAGTATATATATGCCGCCATATTTTAGTTTAATAATAAAAATGTCCTCTGGGGTTTCATGAACAATCAGTAATTATTATAAGACCATATAAAAAAAACCACCCAAGAATTAGAGTAGTTTTGGGATACGCTTATAAATACTAATTTGTTCTCCCTCAACATCCTTATAACAGTATTCTCCTTACAGCAAACACACCATGAAAAAAATCTATAGGACATCATATAAATGCTTTGGCAGGGAAGAAACTAGAGCTGACAGCTGACCACTCATAAGGTGTTGCCAACTTTTTGTTTGACAGGGAATCTTCTAAGATAAAAACCTATTAATAAGGGAAGTTACTATGTTTATTTTTATTCTCTCTTTGGTCTGGGGTATATGAGACAATTAAGAGCTTAAAAAATTTTAGATGTTTATAAATGCTTGTCTCTGTTGGCTAGACATTTCTTTCAGTGAATAACCCAGAAAACAATAAAATACATATTAATTGTTCAGGCCCTGTGAGGACCTTTGTAAATATCTGGAAGATAAAGATAAAATTAGGAAATCAAACTGAAAAACAAAATTTTACTGTGACAAGTAACTATATAGCACCTTCATTCAGAAAAGTACAGGCAACTTTTATATTATGTTGCTATCTCATTTTTCCTCAGATAGCCCTGAGGGACTTGTAATGATTGGAATGACGCCACCTACTGGAGACTTGCTGTGGAGAGCTCCACCATGAGGAAAATGCCTCAGAGGCATTGTGGCTTTTCCTTGGCGTCAGGAAATGACGCTTGCTCATGGGTGCTGTCTATCAAGTCTACCAGCCAATCAACTGGAGGAGCCTCCTATGGTCTGGGAGGAGACAGGAAGGAGGAAAGGGAGCCTGCGCAGAGAGCGCGGGCCCCTTTTGGCTTCCGGACTTGATGGTGGTGGCGGCAGAGGACTTCACAGGAGATTTGAGGAAAGATAGGAATGCCAGACTGTTAGAATTCTGTTCTCAATCTTTTTCTTTCTATTTTCCAATAAACCCTTAAAAACCTAAACTCGTTTTATCAGTGATTTTTAGTCAGTTTCCCCCAAACTGGGGGAACACATTAGAATCCACATTTAGAATCTTAAATTACACAGACTTTTGCTTTGAATTTAATGAAGGAGTCAGTATTTATTAAGCACCTACTATATGCCAGGCACTGTGTTAAGCATTGGGGATACAAAAGAAAGATAAAAGATGGTCCCTGCTCTCAAGGAGTTCAGAATCTAATGGAAGCAATAGACAAACAATTATGTACAAACTATATACAGGACAAATGGGAAATAATCAACAGAGAGGTGGCCCTAGAATTAAGGGGAAGTCTTTTATATTTGATCCTAGAGGTTATAGGGAACCACTGAAGTTTTACTTGGTCAGACTTGCACATCAGGAAGGTCAGTTTGACAGCTGAGTGGAGGATGGCATGGAATGGAGAGTCAGGGCAGGGAGACCAACTAGCCAGCTACTGTAATTGTACAGGCATAAGGTTATGAGAGCCTGCAATGGGGTGGTAGCAGTGTCAACGGAGAGGAGAGGGATGTTATAAATAAGAGATTTTACAGAAGTCAAATTGACAGGCAATAGATTGAATTTGGTGGAGAGTTAGGAATTGCAGATTAATACCTAAATTGTGAATCTGGGTGGTGGCATCCTTAGCACTAATAGGGAGGTTGGGAAGGAGGCAGGTTTTGGGGGCAAAGTTCAGTTCAGTTTTGGACATGCTCAGTTTGCTGGAATTCAGCAAAGATAGGAGCTGGATAAGTAAATTTGGGAGTCATCAGCATAAAGATGGTAATTGAATCTATGGGAGCTAAGACCACTAAGTGAGATAGTATAGAAGCAGAAGAGTACTCTTAAGACAAGCTTTAAAAGAATGAAAATGGGGGCAGCTAGGTAGTGCAGTGGATAAAGCACTGGCCCTGGATTCAGGAGGTCTTGAGTTCAAATCTGACCTCAGACACCTGACACTAGCTGTGTGACCCTGGGCAAGTCACTTAACCCTCATTGCCTCACCCCCCAAAAAAAAAATTAATAATAAAAAATGAAAACAATAACAACCCAGGTACTGGGAATATGGAGATAACAGATGATTTACACCTGTTCAAATTTTTATACCTTCTCCACTCCCCCTCCCAATTTCACACCTTTTGTTCAGTTTATTTTTGTAAGTAGAGAAGATGCCTGTTTGTCACAAGTTAGAAATTTTCCTCTGAAAAATTTCCAGTCTCTTAGCATTCTCAGTCTCTTCACCTTTAAGTGTATCCTTTTGGAACACAGGCAAGCATATTAGTATGATGGAATTTTAAATTGAGCTAGCATGGTGTAGTAGAACCAATGACCTTGGAAGTCAGGGAAACGGAGTCAAATATACACTCACATGTGTTAGGTGTGTGTCCCTGAGCAAGTTATTTAACTCCGGAGCCTTAATTTCTTCATCTGTAAAAGGGGATAATAATTTTATTTCCTGTTTCACGGGGTCGTGAGGAAAACGTAGTAGATATTCAAGCCTAACCACTCTGCTGACCTTCAGTCTCATTTCTCCAACTGTCTCGAATGGGTTGTTCTTAAAATAAACTTAAAATGTCACGATCTCTGCCGGGCCCCCCCCCCCTCGCTCCCCTCTTTCTAGCCTCCCTATTACTACTGAGGGTATCACTTCTCTCTTTTGTCTCAACAAGTGCCCTGTTGCAGGCCTCTATCACCTCCTGTTTGGATGATTGCAGCAAACTCCTCATTGGCATCTCTTACCCATAGTCTCTCACCATCCCAATCCATTCTCCACTTAGCTGTCAAACTGATCTTCCTGAAATGCAGGTCTGACCATATATCCTTATTTAATAAACCTGAGTTTCCCCATCACCTTTAGGATCAAATATAAAATTCTCTTTTGAAAACATTTAGCGGGGCAGCTAGGTGGCGCAGTGGATAAAGCACCGGCCCTGGTTCAGGAGGACTTGAGTTCAAATCCAGCCTCAGATACTTGACACTCACTAGCTGTGTGACTCTGGGCAAGTCACTTAACCCTCATTGCCCTGAAAAAAACAAAACAAAACACAAAGAAACAAAAAAACAAAAACCCCAAACATTTAGTAACTAAGCTGGTCACTTCTGACCTTTCCAGTCTTTTTTTTTCTTTCCCATTCATTCACTCATTCATTCATATTTTTTAAAAAAATTTTATTTTCATTTTTTTTCCCTTTTCAGTTTTCTTGCACCTTACTCCCCTGCAAATCTGTTATATAGTGACCTTGGCCTCCTTGCTGTTCCTTCAATAAGAACTCCCATTTCCCAACTCGGGTCATTTTCCCATTCCTTGAATGTTCCCCCTCTACATCTCAACCTCTCTGATGCCCTTAAGGTCTCAGCTAAAGTCCCACCTTCTGAAAGAAGACCTCATTCCTCCTGAATCTCTTTGCCTTCTCTGAGTCTAACTCCAGTTTGTCCTATTTCTGGCTTGTTTGCCTACAGTTTGCATGCTTGTGTCTTCTATTAGACTTCAAGCTCCTTGGGAGCAGTGACTATTTTTGATCTTCCTTTCTCACAGTGCCTGATACAGAGTTGGTGCTTAATAAATGTTGAATGACTGAATTTTCTTGAAGATCTCCACTGAGGTTTTTCCACTTGTTCCCAAGCACATTACACTTCTAGATGCCTCTAATTGTTTGGAAGTTTTTTCCTAACAAAAACCTAGATTTGTTTCATGTTTCACCAGCTGTCCTTCAAATGCTTGCAGACAGCTATCATGCCTCCCACCTTGAGTCTTCTACAGGCTCAAGATATTCCCATTTATTTCACCCACTTCTCACACGGCATGAACAAGTCTCTTCAACTGTTCTGGATACTCTTCAGCTTATCAATGTCTTTTCTAAAAACGTGGTACCCAAAACTGGAAGGAAGGAAACAAGAATTTATTAAGCACTTACTATGTGACAGGTAAAAGTAAAACAGTCCCTACCCAAAAGAAGCTTATGTTTTACTAGAGGTGGGTAGAAATAATGCATACAGAAGGAAACAAAATATAAAAATTTTATCCAAAGTGATTTTGTGGAAGGGCATTGGCAACTGGGTAGATAAGGGTAGGTCTTGTGTAGGAGGTGGCACTTGGGCTGTACCTTGGGAAGGTGGGAGGGGAAATAGTGGGTTACAAGAAGGGGACACTGGAAACAGTGAGAGGAAGAGAACTCCTATGGGGAATAGTGATGATTTTCATCCAAGTCATTTATAAAAATTTTAAACAGCATAAGGCCAAGCATGGATGCCTTGAAATGATTTATGACTTCTAGGTCCAGCTCTTCAGCCACTCCAAAATTGACTACCTATGACTAGTCACCCACACTTCCTTAGAGAGCTGGAAGGACACACTAATGACAACTCATAATTATATATCATTTCAAGGTTTGCAGAACTCTTTCATCATAAAATCCTTTGAGATAAGTAATCCAAATAATAGCATCTCCTTTTTTTTTTGCAGGGCAATGAGGGTTAAGTGACTTGCCCAGGGTCACACAGCTAGTAAGTGTCAAGTGTCTGAGGCCAGCTTTGAACTCAGGTCCTCCTGAATCCAGGGCCAGTGCTTTATCCACTCTACCACCTAGCTGCCCCAATAGCATCTCCATTTTTTTTTTTTTAACATATAAGGTATTTTATAGCATCTCCTTTTAATGGCTAAGGAAACGAAGGTTTTGATTGTGGGATTGGGCTCCATTTCTGCCCTGGCACAACAGCCCCCTCCTGCTGGCCTTCTAAGCTGTCTTTGGATAGAAAATGATCTCAGCCTGTTCTTTTGTGGGTTTTGCTGCTCCAGGAATTGCCCTATGGTATTATTTGGAGGTTGTTTGGAGCGATTATGTTGTGAGTTCTGAGAGCTTATTGCCTTTCCTCCGCCATCTTGGCTCTGCCCCAGAAATCCCCAAAACTAAGGTTTTGAAAGGTTAAGTTTCATAGCTAGTAAGATTTGAAGGCAGGATATGAACCTAGTTCTCCTAGTTTCAAGTCCACAGCTCCTTTCATGAATCTCTAACCAGACAAAGGACAAAAAATGCCATTAAGACATTTCCATTTGCATCGTCATATAAATGACAGCTCATTTGATTTCTGCTGTCTCTACATAAACAGAACTGCAGACATGCTTATACAATTCATTTTTTGAAAAGTCCGTTCCTTGACCCAATAATAGCTAGCATGAATACAAGGTGTTCCAAAAGTGTTAGTGCAGTTTTAAGCTATTAAAACTTATTAATTTAATGTCTATTTAAACTGTTAAAGCTTAAAACCCCATTAAGACTTCTGGAAGACACTATAACATTTAAAAGTTCAGTAAATATTTGAACTCAGGTCATTAATCAGATTGCCAGTCAAAAGGAAGCTAAATTGAGTTTAAAAAAAATCTAGTTCCCCCAAAGAAGTTTTGCTCACATTATGGAATAAACAGATTCAGAATGGAAAAGATTAACTCAAAACAAATCACATTTTACATTAAAATACTTTATTGCAATACAGACATTCAATGAGTTCAAAAATCAATACAAAGTAAATGAATAAGAATATTTACAAACAAGTTCACAACCATTGTGTAATAACAAGAGCTGTTGGTAAACAGCATCAATACAATTTTAACCTCTAATTCAATATAATTTTCTAAGGCTTGATAAAGAATACCTAACATTTTGGTCAGGTATATCTGATAAATAGCTAAAATTCACTGATTTTCATATAAAGGAGAAAAGTCCTCTACCAGTGCACTTTTTTGAGGAGTAGTTACCTTTTTTCAATGCTAACTTGGGAAAAAAGTCTGACCCATTCCTGTTACTATAGCCAGCACAATTTTTTTGGGTGTGTGTGTGTTAAATAGCAAAACTTCTAGATTCCACTATTCCCCCAAGCCCATCATTTATTTCCCGAACAGATATTCCTTGGTATTAACATTAAAGTATACAGTATTTCACGTGTTATAAAAATAACTAAACTAGTTGTTGAGTAGATTTGATACTAATAACCATGGTGTACCCAACTCTTAATAAGAGCAATTTAAAAAGGATATTAATGGTGAAAGGATACAAATGTGATATTTCCACTGTGTGTAAGCACACAGAAAGGTCAACAACTGGTGCAGTTGGATGATTTCTTTTTTCAAATGAACACTTTTAACAGGCCAAATAATTCTATTATATTAAGAAGTAATATTCTGATTAACAATTCTAATGGGAATTTCAGTAACAAATCATTGCACCATAAATACTTGATCTGTATGCAGTGTGTGTATGTTTTCCACTCAAGTGGACTTCACTGGGCTTTCTCCTGAAGAAGAGAATTACTTCTCCAGTTGCTGAGGGGTACTAAAAGCTTCATACACATTAGCAGCAAAGTCTTTCACTTGTTCCATCATCAGTAGGTCCTAATAGAGATGACAATGCTGTGTTAAAATCTTACTCAATTTATATAAAGCACTAAAGTGAATAGGAAAACAAACCCACAAAATTTAAATGAATTTTCAGTAAACTGTAAAATGACATGGAGTTTTGAGTTGTCTGTAAAATGTGACTTCTTAAAATATTTGAATGATTTGAGAGCAATCTTTTTATTTTTGTTTTTTTGTGGGGCAATGAAGTGACTTGCCCAGGGTCACACAGCTAGTAAGTGTCAAGTGTTTTGAGGCCGGATTTGAACTCAGTTCCTCCTGAATCCAGGGCCAGCACTTTATCCGCAATCTTGTTTTGAAATTAAATTGCTGACACAAAGAAAGGTCAGTTCTCCCTTATTTTAATGTACTTGCAATTTTCATACTTATTTTTTCACGTCTCTTTTTTATCATAATAGCATAAAACACATTTCTATCTTGTAATTTTTCTCCATCTTTGATGTTGGATTAGCTGCTGTAATTTATAAGACTTGATTTTTCAGTAAATGAATAGTTTTCCGAGTTAAACCATGCCAAAAAACTATCTCATATTAACAAAGATTACAAGTTATAATACTAAAGCCCTGATTTTATTTCCAGTAATTTATATTAATATTTTTGAGAAATGATTTGGTATACTAACTTATAGAAATCATAGTTGGAAAAAAAAGGGGAGGGTAGTTTAACATCTTAGAAATTACTGGGTTAGTTTGGATCTGGATTTATTAACCCCCCTTTTTTTGGTTCAGTTATGGACTCCTTTTCTGAATGTTTTTAAGTGCATAAAATAAAATACATAGATCATAAAGGAAACCAATTATTTTGAAATACAATTATCAACAAGCTAAAAAAAATCAAAAGTTTGTAGATCCAAAGTTGAGAAGTCCACTTTAGAAGAATTTAATGTACATCTATCTAGGCAGTCAGGATTTCCCTTAAAATGAACACTCCTATTAATTTTGTTAGATCAGGGGTGCTGTGAGGAAAACCCTCTAGAAACAGTAAAAGTTGCACATCAAATTGTTATTGATCTCTTCCAATGCTAATATGAATTCCATTGACCATTATGGTACACCTAATTCAATCTGTATTACAATAGGCATGTCCAAGAGAAACACCATGAGACTCCCAAATTTCACAAGTTACCCAGAATAATATGTATTGACCTCAAAGCTAGTAAGTGTTAAGTGTCTGAGGCCGGATTTGAACTCAGGTACTCCTGAATCCAGGGCCGGTGCTCTATCCACTGCGCCACCTAGCTGCACCAGATAATGTGCTTCTTACCTGAACAAAGTGACTAGGGGTCTCACTGCAAACTGAATGGATCTGTCCATTTATTATTGGAATTATCTTAGCTAATGGCAGGCTGACGCTGGAGAGACTGTGAAAAACCACAAGAAGAATTATTTGGTGTGGCCATCTTCCAAAACAGGCAAAAATAGAATACAATGTTCTCCTCATCAAAAACACTGTGCTAGGTGCTGGGGATATAAAAAAGTTATGACAGGTCCATTACCTTCAAGAGATTTATAATGTTGCTGGAGAAAAGACATGGACAAAAATGGATGAGCAATGATACAAGGCAGCATACACTAAGAGTTATTAAGTGCTTGCTCTGGGCAGATGCTGGGAATATAAAGACCAAGAATGACACAAACTCTGAGTGCAAAGGAGTTTACTAGCTAATGGGAGAGATAAGTGCATATAAAAATATACTGTTCAGCCTTAATATAACCTAAACACAAATACAGACTAAGTGGTTAAATACAAAGTTGTTTGGGAGGGAGGGCATTAGCAGTTTGGGCTGTTAGGAAAGGCTTCATGTGGAAGATGGTGCCTGAGCTGCATCTTAAAAGAGAAGTACATTTTAGGCATAGGGGACAGCCAGTGCAAACAAAGGCCAGTAGGAGAGAGAGGGTCACATGTGAGGAACAGAGAGGAACAGAGAAGGATGGTTTGGCCAGATTTCAGAGTGCAAGAGGAAGAGGTATGTTAATTGAAACTGTAACAAGTCAAGGAAGGCTCTGTAGTGGAGGGCTTGAGCTATGCATTCAAAGAAGAGTGTAATTTAAATAAGCAGAAAGGAAGAGGGAGGACATTTCAAGAAAGGAGATAAGCTGTCAGGAGTACTGGCATAAGGCATTGAACAGTTTGGCCAAAACAAAGTACAGGTTTGAAAAGTGGAGTAGTGCATGATAAAGTAGAAGAGGGAGTTGGTAGGAGGCTTGAGTACATAAAAATAAGCTGGGAAGACCAATTTATGGAATTTGAACTTATATATAGTTCATTTTTTATCTTAATGTTCCTAAATATGGTCAATTCACACTTACATAACAAAATTCCATAATGAAAAGGCATTATCATATTGGGTTTTGGATTTTCTAAAATTATAAATAGCAGCAGTTTCATTCATATATTAAAACTTTTCTAATACAACTTCTGATAATGATATATATGATGTTTGATAGTATTCATTCCTCTCGAAATCAATACTTATTTAGTGTCTACTATGTCAGATTTTTCTAGGCACTACGAATATAGAAGTGTAAGACACAGTTCTTACCTTAAAAAGTAATATAAATTAAAGGTAACCCCCCCCCCAAAAAAAAAAACAAAAACAAAAAACAAAACAACCAATCTTTCTGGCAAGAAAAGATTACCACTAGATGATCTGTAGGCAAATGAATGATATAGTTAAGCTCATTAAATAAGTATTTGTTGTGCTTATTACATGTAAGGCATAGTGTGAGGCATCCAGGATAAAAAGACATATAACAAACAACACAGTCAATGACTTTACAACCTAATGGAGACATAAGCTACGTATGTATGAAAATCAGTAAGATACAAGTAAAATATGATAAGGGCAAAGAACAGGACTATGCAAAGTGCCTTAAGACATTTTGGGGAATGAGAAACAATGGAAAAAGCATTGAGCTGGGAGTCTGAGGCCCTGAATTTGAATTCCAGCTCTCCTAACTCACTATTTCTATGCCTTTGTTTAATTTTTCTGTACTTCAACTTCCTCATTTACCAAGTAAGGGGGATGGACTAGATTATGTTTAAGGTCCTGATAGTTAAAAAACCTTATGATCTAGAATCCTGTGATCCAAGATCTTGACCTTAAAACAATCATTAACTTGGTAAAATAGGTTTATAATCTCACCACTACCTTTATCTTCCTGTTGTCTTATAAGATCAAAGAGCTTTTGAGTTGGAAGGAATCTTAGAAATCTTTCAGCTCAGCCTCTTACCCAATTCAGAAATCCTAATACTTAAAAATTATGTTATAAATCTGATTACAAGGAAGACAGTTTGCTATTTAGGTACTACAGTAAAACCACATTAATTAGAACTCCACTAAGTGGGAAATTGTGATTTGATGGATAGGCCAATCTTGGTGTTTAGTTTTCCATTATCCATAAAGAAAAGGTTTGCTAAGTAAAATATGTAAATAAGATTTTGGGGGAAATATTTAAAGTACTTAAGTTGTTTTGAAAAACCTTTAGAAATATTTCAAAAGCATTATTTTTTACAGCAAAACAATTACCATGCTAATCTACAGAATCACTCAAGAGTATAGTAGGAAGGGACTTCAGAGGCAATTTAGGCTAATCTCAACACAAGCATGAATCATATCTATACCATCCTTAATATGTGCACATTCACAAAAAAACATCTCCATAAGGAACTCTACCAGGCCACCTTTTATTAACCTAGTCAACAGTTACATATATACTTTTTAAAAAACCAAAAGCAAAACATTATTCCTTTAAAATATCTAATAATTCAGAGAACTTTTCTTACATTTAATTGCAATTGGTTAGTTAAAAAAAGATTATGCTTTGAGTTATATAAACATTAAATCAATGATATTTACAGTAGTTTTGATAACATAGTACACAATAAAAGAATAAATATATCATTAAAGATCTAAATGCAGGTGTTTTGAACTTTAGAAAGGAATTCCAAATTTCTTTTAAAGTTCATTCAGTGCTTAATGTGTACAAAATTCTATTTCAGGTAATATGTAGTTATTAGAGAATAAATTACCTCCTTTTGAGTAACTTAAATGCTAATATTAAGATTTGAAAGGAAGGAAAAATCATTATTTATCCTGGATGGTGTAGATATAATATACTTTTAGGATACCTTTAGCATTAGAGGGGGAATTCAAACCCAGGTCCTTTGACTCTACAGTCAGTGCTCTTTCCACCAAACCATACTGCTTCCCAAAGAGATCACTGGAAGGTAGCTTACAAAAAGATAGCTTTACTTGCTAACCACCTATTATATTACAGAAAAGCTTCTTTGGGGGGAAATACTAATATTATCTTTAATCCATACAGAATCTTATTAAACTCTTTATATATATATATATAAAAACACATTACCTATTCAAGGAGTCACCATGATTCAGATCTTGTTCAGTAGGTCTAAAAAACTCAGCCATGTTGTCCAGAAGTCGACTGAAACCTCTGTTTAAGCAGGTGTTCAAGACCGTGCTAAAGTCTGGACTGTGTAAGATTTAAAAAAATATGTTAATATTTATCTTATAAAGAAAGCATTTAAAAAATTATTCCAAATAAGGTAGTCATCAATAGCTAGCAGTATCAATTTCAAATTTATAACAACTTCAGTTAAAACTCTGCATATTAGTACCTATAGAAATCAATGATCTTTTAATAAATGTAATATGAATAAATTATTTTAATGCACTAACCACAGAAAAAAGACTTGCACCTCTTTTCTTATATTATGCATTGATTCATAGAATTTAGTTTGGCATCACAGTGTCGATGTTGTTTACCTCAGGAAATTCTTCTGGTCTATTAGAGTCATTATTAGATTACTGGTGAATAAAGATGTTTATATAACACAAACTGCAACTAGTTATAGTACTCAAATCTGAAGAAAAACAATGGTAAAATAGGTTATCATGAATGATAAAAGATGCCTACTTAATACTGCTTTTATTTTTGGTATTTCCATTTAAAAGAGAGCGATATAGAGGTGAAACTAAAAAGGCTTCAAAAAGCAGAGTAACTGAAGAAATGATAATGGGGACCTAGGGACAATCGTTAAAGAGGTGGGTTTATTCACTCTAGAGAATGAGTGGCAGTTCACTGTTTCTACCAGTGACATCACCATTCAACTAATCTTTCATGTTTGGAGGCTTGGTGTTAAATTTGACCCTTCTTTCTCTAAACTCTTTCATATCCAATCACTTAATAAACCCTATCTTCTACCTCTTCCTTCATAATTTATCTGATCTGTAATCTTCTTTGTATATTACAACTTCCACCCTAGTATAGGTTCCTATTACTACTCATCTGGACAGCCACCCAGAAGTTCACCCTGCCTTCACTTGCTCATCTATCCAGTCTGTCCTACATAGCACAGCCAAATTCAACTTTCTCACACACACATTTGGTAATTTTTTTTTTCTGCTCAGAATTCTCCCAGTGTCTCTTTATTGTCACTTGAATAAAGATCATACTCTTTCACTCGGCATTCAAAGTCCTTCATCTTATAATCCCTCTCTACTCCAGGTACTCTTTGCTATAACTAAATTATTTTCCACGTATGCCCTAAACTTTCTCACCTCCATACTTTTGTGTGCATTGTTCCTCATATCTAGAATGATGATAGGTTCTCTAAATATGAGATGTTTGTCTACTGCTAGTAAGTTGGCAAAGTATTAGAAGAACTGAACCCGATAACCTATGTGGCATAGTGGATGCTTGACTATGAGCCTGTAAGACTTAGGTTTGAATTCCACCTCATATACTAGCTGTATAACCCTGAGCAAATTATTTAAGCTTTTTCAATTTTAGTTTCTTTCTATGTAAAAATAGGGATAATAATACCTATTGCACTTATCTCACAAAGTTTCTATGAGGATAAAATGAGCTATATGGTGCGTAACACTCCTGAGTGTGGCCTAAACTAGATTAAGATGTAATTGGGAAATATTTAACAAAACAAATAAACAATAGAATACAGATAATGTTGATATTTGGTTTTTAAAGTCAATATGAGGCCCCCAGGCACCCTTACATACAATTTAGTGGTACTGTTTCCATTTGAGTTTGACACTGCTGTCCTAAAGCACTAATATATATATGTTAGTAGGCATAAATTATTACTTTGATAAATATAGAAATGTCCCTGATAAATGAAACCAGAAGATAAGGAAAGTTATGATTATGTAGTGGGAGAACTCATACGTTGCCCTAGAAAGGTTAAAAAAAAAAAAAGAGTTGGCCCCTTTGGCCCAGAAATACCACTACTAGGTCTGTATCCCAAAAAGATAAAAAAGAAAAAGGAAAAAAAATTATATCAAGTCTATTAGTGGTGGCAAAGATGCCTATCAAATGGGGAATGGCTGACCAGGTTATGATATATGATTGTGATGGAATACTATTGTGTTCTTACATGAAATGATGAGCAGGATGCTCTCAGAAAAACCTGGAAAAACACAAACTGATGCAAAATGAAGTAAGGAGAACTAGAACAGCATACACAGTAACAGTAATATTGTACAACGCTCAATTGTGAATGACTTAGCTATTCTCAGTAATACAATGCTCCAAGACAATTCTGAAGGACTTATGATGAAAAATGCTATCCATCTCCAAAGAAAGAACTGATGGAGCCTGACTGCAGATAGAAGCGCACTTAAAAAAAACAAAAGCAACAAAAAACAAAACCAGCTATCTTGGGTTTTTTTGGTCTGTGTTTTCTTTCATAAGACGACTAATATGGAAATGTTTTGCATGATTACACATGTAAAACATATCAAATTATTTGCCTTTTCAATGGGGGGAGGGGAAGGAGGGAGAAAGAAAATTTAGAACTCAAGATGTAAAAAAAATGTTAAAATTGTTGTTACATGTAATTGAAGAAAAAACAATTTTTTTAAAAAGAAAAGAAAGAAAAAGGAGCTGTTTTCAAAGGCAAAAGAATGATCATTTCAAGGAATTCTTGATCATTTCATAATGCATCATTCATGATGAACATAAGCAAAAACACTGCCATGAAGATAACTGCAGCTTAGGTTTAATATTCATTGCAGAGGATATAGGGACCAAGAACTTTCATAAAGAACTGGGCATAATCTTTCAAGTCAAGCCAATATCAAACTTTTACTTAGTAACTTCAATGCAGAGGTAGGAACAGCTCAAAGAATCATTGACTACTAAGAAACCTCAATTTTATCTATTATGAATGTTTTCTTGCAGAAGAATCAGAAGATGCTGGACACCACTGCAAGAAGTGAATTGACTATATCTTAACAGACAGGAAATAACTAGTTATTGATGTGGGAGTTAGCCATATCAGCTACAAGTTAGGACAAGGGCCAAAATCAAAATCATACTTGAAAAACGACAAAAGATGAGAAGACACTGAGACAACAGCTTCAACTTATTTAAATGAGCCAGCAATATAAAAAAAAATGAGATTTCTTGCACAAGCTTAACTGATAAAAAAACAGCAGTGTAACAATGTGGCCAAGAGTCTGGAAACAGTTTCCACTTGGTCTTCATGCCCAGGAGATAGACATGGCATCCAAGACTGGTTTAGAATATGAATGCATATATAAAATACAATGGAGGAGTACAGTGGAAGGATACTAATAGTATCATAAAACATCGATACTAATAGTATCATAAAACTCATAAAGCATCAAAGAGCAACAAAAGGAAAAACAAGTTTCTAGAAAGCTTGGCAGGACACCTAGATGAGTAATATTCCAAGGACATTTTCAGATTATGTACATACATACAAGCATGCATATGTCCTCACATACACATTAAGGAGCAAGGCAGGCTTTTTGGTGGGCTATTTGTGCTTTTTGCTCTCTGGCCTGCTGTGGAGGTTTGCCTTGCCCCTCATGTTCTCTTAGATATCTTTCACTTGTTCTTTGGACTAAGGCTCAGAAAATCTCTTGCTTTTTCTGCCTTTCCAGGGGCTCCACTGTATCCCAGCAAGAAGAGTCTAATGGAGTCCTGAGAAAAGTATCTTCATTCCTTTGTTCCCTCTTTCCTATGGTATCTTCACTGCTGCTTATGTTTTAGTTCTCAATATTCTACTTTTGTGTATGTCTTCTCCTCTCATTGGCCTTATGTATTCTCTGACAGGTATTTACAATTTACTATTAGAAATCAGAGTTAAATTCAAAGTGCAAGGTAGTTGATTGAGCTAATAATTATTTTGATTTACAATGCTTTGCATTCTCGTTTGTGCTAAAAATTTCCCAACATAATCAAAATATATAATTTTTGACATTCCTAAGATGCTATATTTTTTCAAATTTTATTTCATTTTCAGTTCCAAATTTTCCGTCTCCCCTCCCCTTTGAGAAGGAAAGAAAAACAAAGCTCATAACAAATATGTATAGTTATACAGAGCAGATATTCCTATTAGCTATGTAAAAAAAGAAAGAAAAGAACATATGCTTTGATCTGCTCTCTGAATCCATCACTTCTATTTGGAGGTGGATAGCATGTTTCATCATGAATCCTTTGGAATTAGGGTTAGTCACTGTGCTGATTAGAATCTCTAATTCTTTCAAAGTTAATTGGCTTCAGACACTTAGCTGTGTGATCCTGGGCAAGTCACTTAACCCTCACTGCCCCACAAAAACCAAAACAAACAAACAAATCCCAACAAAACACCAAAGTTAATTGGCTTTACAACACTGCTGCTATTGTATAAATTCTTCTCCTGACTGCTCACTTCATTCTACATCAATTCATATGATCTTCCTAGGTTTTTCTGAAACCATCTCCTTTCACAATTTCTTACATACAATAGTTTTCAATCACAATCATATACCATAACTTGTTCAGCCATTCCCCAATTGATGGGCATTCTCAAGTTTCTAACTCTTTGCCACCACAAAAAGAGCTGCTATAAATATTTTTGTACATATGGGTCCTTTTCCTCTTTCACTGACCTCTTTGGGATATAAACCTATTAGGGATATTTCTGGGTCAAAGGGTATGCATAGTTTAATAGCTTTTGAGGAGTAGTTCTAAATAGTTGGATAGTTCACAACTTCAGCAACATTGGATTAGAGAACCTGTTTCCCACAGCCTCTCTAACATTTGTCATTTTCCTTTTTTTTTGCCAATGCAACCAATCTGATGGGCATGAGGTAGAACCTCAGAGTTGTTTTAATATGCATTTCTCCAATTATTAGTGTTTTAGAACATTTTTTCATAGGGCTATTGATAGCTTGATTTCTTCTGACAACTGCAGAGTTACATCCTTTGATCATTTATCAACTGGGGAATGGCTCTTATTCTTAGAAATTTTAATCAGTTCCCCATATCTTAGAAATGAGACCTTTATCAGAGAAATTTGCTGCAAATAATTTTTCCCAACTATGTGCTTCACTTCTAATTTTAGCTGCATTGGTTTGGTTTGAATAAAACCTTTTTAATTTCATGTAATCCGAACTTTCCATTTTACCTGCTATATACCATTCTATCTCTTATCTGGTCATGGACTCTTTTCCAAAGATCTCACTGGTAGTTTCTTCCATGTTTCTCTAATTTGCTTATGATGTCCAAATCATGTACCCATTTGGAGCTTGGTATAAAGTATAAGCTGTTGGTTTATAAATAGTTTCTGCCAGGCTGTTTTACAGTTTTCCCAAAAATTTTTTTTCAAATACTAACTTCCTGGGCCAATAAGAGATCTTGGGGTTTATCAAATACTAGGTTATGACTTACTTTTGCACATTGTGAACCTAATCTTTTCCATTGGCCAACCTATCATTTCTTATATGGTACCAAGTTATGACAGTTATAGTTTTGTAGTATACTTTGAAATCAGATACTGAAAGGTCAACTTTTTTACCTTTTCAAAAATTGATTTCCCTGATATTCTTGACATTTTATTGCTTCAGATACATTTCATTTCTTTTTCTGCTAGATCTACAAAGTAGCCCTTTGGCAATTTGATTGGTATGGCAATCAAACATTAAAAAGGACATTAAGTTTAGGCAGTATTGTCATTTTTTTATATTGGCTCAGTCTACCCATAGTAATTAATGCATTTCTAATTATGTATATCAGCCTTTATTTATGCAAAGAGTGTTTTGTAATTCTGTCCATGGAGTTCCTATGTGTGTCTTGGCAGGTAGACCTCCAAGTTTTTTAATATTGTCTGCAGTTATTTAAAATAGATTTTCTCTATCCCTTCCTGCTAGGTTTTGTTGGTGATATACATAAATATGGATAATTTCTTCAGATTTCATTTATATCCTGCAACTTTGCTGAAGTTAATTGTTTCAGTTAGTTATTTAGTTAACTCTCTAGGGTTCTCTAAATAAACTATCATATCAACTATAATAATTGCTAGTTTTGCTTCCTCTTTGCTTATGCTTAGTCCTTTAATTTTCTTTACTTATGGCTATAGTTAGCATTTCTAGTACATTATTGAATAGTAAATAGTAATGGACATCCTTGTTTCACTCCTGATCATACTGGAAAAGCTGCTAGACTGTTCCCATTATAGATAATGTTGTCTACTGTTTTTAGATACTACTTATTTTAAGGAAAGCTCCATTTATTCCTGTGCTTTTGTGCCTTTTTTTTTTTTTTTTTTTAGTGAGGCAATTGGGGTTAAGTGACTTGCCCAGGGTCACATAGCTAGTAAGTGTTAAGTGTCTGAGGCCGGATTTGAACTCAGGCACTCCTGAATCCTGGGCCGGTGCTCCATCCACTGTTGCCCCTGCTTTTGTGCTTTTAACCAGAAGGGCATTTTACTTTGTCAAAAGCTTTTTTTAAAGTCTCTTTTGAAATAATTATGATTGTTATAGGTTTTTTTTTATTAATATGGGCAATTATGCTTACAGTTTTCCTAATACTGAACTAGCCTTGCATTCTTGGTATTATATCTAGCTTAGTTATACTATATAACCTCTGTGACACTATAATATCCTTTTTGCAACAATGTTCATTAGGGAAATGGGTCTAAAGTTTTCTTTCTTTTGTTTTGACTCTCCCTGGTTTAGGTATTAGGATCATATTTGTGTCATAGAATTTGGTAGGACTTCTTTAGCTATTTTTAAAATAGTTTATATAGTATTATAATGAATTGTTCTTTAAATGTTTCATTTTAAATTTTTATCATCAATGTGGTGGAAGAGGACAAGCTTATAACTCTGGGTAACTTTAATGAAAGAGGGAGCATGGACTACCAGATATGGCAGGGAGTCCTTGGGAGGAATGGAGTTGAAAACAGTCAACAGCAATGGTCACTCACTATTGAATACTTGTCCATCTTATGACCTCATTAACAATACAGTTTTCTGTTTACCTAAACACAAAAATTTGTGGATGCAGCAAACACTGGCATTTAACAGAGCATGTCATTGTAAGGAGAAGAGATAGACAGGATGTGAAAATGACAAAGGCCACGTGTGGCAGAGTTCTGGACTGATCACAGACATCCTCTCCAAGCTAAATATGTCTTTATGATTAGAGTGCTTCTCCAAGAGGGAACAGTTTGTTAACATGGAGGGAAAGCTGAGCCAACACAAGGTTGGCAACAGTGGAGCAGAAAAGGAGTGGCAGCTTTCAGAGATTTGGTGTACAGCACTGCATTTATTCACCTGGACCAGAACACTTACAAACATTAAGACTGGTTTGAAGAAAATGATGGGGAAATTCAGATGCTACTAAACAAAAAACAAGAACTCCACAGTGTTAACCAGCAGAATAGTTCATCTGTTTCTAAGAAGGCAAAATTGAAAGTAAAGTGCAAGTGAAGCTTAGAGAAATGCAGGATTCTTGGCTCAGTAAAAAGGCAGATGAAATTCAGTTTTACACTGATAGTAATAATCGAAAGTACTTTTATGATGCTCTGAAGGCTATCTATGAGCCAAAGACCTATGGTGTTTCTTAACTACTCAGTGTTGATGAAGCCACATTGATTAGTGATAAGGATATGATCCTAGAGAGATGAGCTGAACACTTCCATGGCGTTTTAAACAGACTATCACCAATCAATGGTTAGGTCATTGACTACTGACCCCAGGTTGAAGTCAATCACTCTCTAGCCAAATTTTCAACTGAAGAAGAGATTTTGACTACAATTAATCTCTCACGTGGCAAAGTGCCTGGTGCTGATTCTATTCCAGTACTGTACACCAATTTCATGGTGGCATGCTTGCTTGATTTGCTCTTTCTGTATCTAGGCACTGGAGTTCTCCTTGCTGCTGCTATAGTGCTCCTGGCTAGGCCCTCATTCCACTGTCTACAGATCTCCCTCACCATCTCCCTAAGCTGCCCTGGGATAGAAAAATGACTCACTGTGACTTTCTCTCACTTTTCCCAATCAGAATTTAATTGGTGTATTTTCTAGGTCATCGTGGAGGAGGTATACTGGGAAAGCTAGGCAAAAATGCTTCTTGTCACACCTCTAACTTGACTGCCTTCTTTTCTCAAGGGATAACTTTATTCTAGATGTTTTACATATTTACATTCCTGTTTTCAAAGAAGACTTTTGTGAGTGTGAATTACAAGGTATAATCTGCCAAGATGCACTGTTGCCAAAGCTAAATATCACAAGTTCACAGATTATACATAAGAAAACAAACCCAAAACATGTCCTTGAAAGATACCATTTGGGGGCGGCTAGGTGGCGCAGTGGATAAAGCACCGGCCCTGGATTCAGGAGTACCTGAGTTCAAATCCGGCCTCAGACACTTGATACTTACTGGCTGTGTGACCCCGGGCAAGTCACTTTAACCCCCATTGCCCCGCAAAAAAAAAAAAAGAAAAGAAAAGAAAGATACCATTTGTAACCACAAAATGTAAACAACATAGAGTAAGAGCTTAAGCATGTTGAGTGGACACTTTGTGGAGACTATGTAAGTACATGGACAAGAATCCCACAGGATGAGAAGATGGGTTGTGATTTATACTGATGGAGGAAATGCCTACAATGAAATATCGAAAGTCCACTGAAATATCAAAGTTACTAGAGAACTACAAATAGATGTGATTTAGGTGGAAGATTTTCAGATACTAAGAATGATTAAGTATAAAATAAATTGTTTAAGTATGTCATAGAATCTCTATGCCTGAAAACATTCAAGAACACATCTAATTCCAATGTTCAAGTGATAGTATGCCTGGAGATAGTAGACAGAGTAGTTATGTATCTTTATAGTTCTGGGATTCTATGATTCAATCTTGAAAGTCAAGTTGAAAATGCAATTTCATTTTATATCATTTTTTGAACTTTAAAGTATGCAAAATTTTTTAAAAAATATACATATTTTTAAATATGAAGGATACACATACCTTTCCAACATATCTCTTGTTTCATTAAGTAGTTTAATAGTAGTAATATCTCCTTCTGTGAGACCACAAGCCTAAAAAATAAAAAGGCCATATTTTAGGTTTTAAGAAGCTAGTATAGTTAAAATGAAAGCTAAACAAATTATTAAATTTAAGAAGTCAGAATTTTTCAAAGACTAAGCTTTAACATCAAAACAATGTTTAAAGAAGAAAAACATTTACATACACATTCATGTATAATGTATATGTATTTATAAACTATACCTAAAAGATACAGAAGTATAGTTTTAAAAATCTGGCTCATACCGTACAAATCTCCAATTTATTCTCTTATATAAAATGGTCATACAAAAAGACTTCATTCATGACCCATTCAATCAGCTCCTAATCTGAAGTATCTTCACACAGCCTAGCAGCTTAATCAACACTAGATGTAATGGACCTTTCAGTAGGTATAATTTTGCCATCACCTGCATTTTGGACATAGTTATCTATAGGACTGATATATGGTGGCAAAATCCAGAATTTTTACTATCACATGGGTTGATTAATCACCACGACAGACCTTTCTACACAATCTAAACTTTGCAGCCACATTTTTCTTTTTAAATCCTGAGAAAGGCAGCAAGAAATAGAAGATAGAAAGGTAGGCTCAAAACAAGGAAAATCCGGGTTCAAGTTGTGCCTCTGACTCATCAACAGTAGTGTGATCCTGGGCAAGTTGCTTAATTTTTCAAAGCTCTGGACTACTCTCTAAATACTCTAAATTGAAGAGAATGAGCTGATCTAAATTTATAGGTTTTTCCTCACCTGAGAGTTAGCTAAACCAATGAAATCACAGGTCAAGTTCCTATCTCTACTCATCTTGCAAAACATAGACTCTGCAGTCAGTGTCTGCTTGGGAGAACTGAAGTTAGCTAGTCTGACCTGTTGTATACAAATAGCCAAAGCAGTGTAGAAATATAACAGTAAATTATCAGGTAAACCTCTGAGTACAAGAATCCAAAGTCTGACAATCTCACAACATTCACACCAGGAAACAACACAGAAACTCACTGAATGGGTGGTAAGATTCTCCCCATTACTCAGGAATTAAATCTGGTGACCTACGAGCTGGAAGCACTCTACTTTATTTTTACCCCTGTGTTCCTCCAGTGCTTGAGGCCTTAAGGCAAATTTTAGAGAGAGGAATGCTTTGTGGGTGCATGACTGGGTCTGGAGGTTGAGGAAGCAGGGCCCCTCCTAAGCCTATTTGAGTCATTACCGCCATCTGGAGGCAGGACTTAAAAGCTTCCAGAATAAAAAGATCTAATTTTGGGAAAGTAATTTAAATTTAGGCAAAATATAAATTCCATGACTTCTTGAAATTTTGTTTCTCAAGCTGTGGCAGAACTCTTGGCCATGGACTCTGATTGGCATAGGTTTTTATTACTCCAGACTTTCAGCATGCCTTTACTCTAACGATTTTGCTTGGTCTGACAGCTACACTTGTTTTCATTTCATCTTATGTCTTTGCTAGCTCTGTCTTAGGTGAAGCCTACCTTTCTACTCCCCGGGGATTTTGCTAATTAATATGGGTCTTGTCAATAGCAAAGTCTGGCAATGTCCCTTAAGAATATGCCACTAGGTAGTTGTATATTGTTGTAGTTTTATGCTCAAGAAACCTTTTGATTATATCATTTGGTTTACCCAACTGGAGGGAGTGCCTTCTGCAAATAATAATAATAGTAGCCAACATTTATATAGTGTTTACTGTGTGCCAGGCGCTCTGCTAAGGGCTTTACAATTACTGTTTCATGTGATCCTCACAACAACCCTGTGAGGTAGGTGTTTTTATTATTCCCATTTTGCAGTTAAGGAAACCCAATGTGGACAGAAGCTAAATGACTTGCCCAGATTCATGTAGCTAGTAAGTGTCTGAGGCCAGATTTGATTTCAGATTCTCCTGACTCCAGGCCCAGTGCTCTACCCACTGCATCACCTAGCAGCCCCTGACAGTCTGCATGCTCAAGGAACTTACAATCTAATGAAAGAGCTTACAATTTAATGGCTATTATCTCAATTTAACCTCACAGCAGTCCAACAAGGTAGGTATTTTTATTATCCCTATTTTACAACTGAAAGACCAGGCAGAGAGAAGCTAAGTGACTTCCTCAGAGTCATATAGCTAGTTTGCAGCTAGATTTGAACTCAGGTCTTCTTAAGGCTGAGCCCTCTAGCCACTGTACTACCTAGTTGCCCAAGTAATATTGGTTTAGCATGTCCGTAATCTCACCTGTTCTTTACTCATGAATTAGACTTCTGAGTGGGCTTACTCACCAAGATAGCCTTGTGTAGATATTCAGTATCAGTTCTCATGCCAAGCACATTTTGATTCATGAAGAATTGTCTTCTGAATTTGATTAGCATAATTTCTCTAATAAGTCCACAAATGTGGATTATGCCATGAGGATCTGTCATATCTCATGCCCTAGGATTATAGATATAGAGCTAGAAGTGGTTCTCCAGTGCATTCCTCATTGCCCCCCGCCCCGCCAAATGTAGGTAATAGTAGCACCTATTTCACAGGATTGTTGTAAGGATTAAGATAACACATGTAGCACTCTGCATAGTTTAAAGTGCTATATAAATGCTAGCTATTATTAAATATCTATGTGAATAAAAACATACTGGAATATAATGGTGCCAGAATATTGGCATAAAACAATGTTCTTTTTTTTTTTTTTTTGGTGAGGCAATTGGGGTTAAGTGACTTGCCCAGGGTCACACAGCTAGTTAAGTGTTAAGTGTCTGAGGCCGGATTTGAACTCAGGTACTCCTGACTCCAGGGCCGGTGCTCTATCCACTGCGCCATCTAGCTGCCCCAACAATGTACTTTTAATATATATTAGTTCACTGTGACATACGTGCTATAATTATCTCTATTTTACAGTTGAGGAATTGAGGCAAACAGAAGTTAAATGACTTGTCCAGGGTCACACAGCTAGTAACTATGTTTGAGGCTGGATTTGAATTCTGGTCTTTTGTACTCCAGACCTAGGACTGCACTACCAGCTGCCTGTGTACTTTTTTTTTTGGGGGGGGGGGGTTAGGGCAAGAGGGTTAAGTGACTTGCACAGGGACACACAGCTACTAAATGTCAAGTATCTGAAGCTGGATTTGAACTCAGGTCCTCCTGAATCCAGGACCAGTGCTTTATCCACTGTGCCACCTGGCTGCCCCCTGTCTCTGTACTTTCTCCCATAATATAGTAAACAATAAATACATAAAAACACGAGCTACTTTGATGCAATAAAGAAACCCTAGAGGCTTTTCCAATAAGATCAAGGTAAAATAAAAGATTCCCCCATTACTATTCTCATTTAATATTGTTCTAGAAAGGCTATCTATTGCAATAAGATGCAATAAGACAAGATAAAGAAATTGAGGCTAAGCACAGGCAAAGAAGCAAAACAAATTATTATGATTTGCATATGAATGACTTACAGAATCCTAGAAATTCTGCTAAAAAGACACTGAAACAATGAACCATTCATTAAAGTAATATAAAGTATAATATCCAAATAAAACAACAGCTGATAGAAAAAGGAATTCCATTAAAATAATTTTTAAAATATATAAAATATCTGAAAGTCAGTCTACCAGAATATACTCAGGACTTACACAAATAAAACTATAATAAAATACTCTTTATGGAGATAAAGAAAGATATTAGGCCATGCCAATATAATAAAAATGCTACTTAAATTAATTTACATATTTAGTACCACACCAATTGAACTACCAAAGGTACTAGGCAAAATTAAAAAAAAAATTTATGTGAAGGAACATTCAAGAATTTCAAGAGAAATAATGGAAAAAAGAAATGAAGGAGGCCAACAGTACCAGATCTCAAACTGCATTATAAAGTAATAATTAGCAAAATTATTTGGTACTGGCTGACAAACAGAAAAGAAGGAACAAATTAGGTAGAAATATTCCAGAAGTAAATAACCATAGTACTATAATGTTCAACAAACCCAAGGATACAAAGTACAAGGTTAAGAGCAAAAATTACCGACCAAATTGTAAAGTTGTCCACCAGAAATTAGGTTTCAACCAACATGTTATATCATATAGCACAATAAACTCCAAATGTGATATATGACTTAGATATACAAGGTCATATTATAAGACAGGGGAAAGAGATATATTTCATAACTATGTCCAGAAGGAGAGTACTTAAGAAGGAAAATATAGAGAGATAATCATAGGTGATCAAGAGGATAATTTCAATCACATAACATTCAAAAACTTTTGCACAAACAAAATTAAATCAGAATTAGAAGTAAAATAATACACTGGGGGGAAAAATCTTAGTGGAAAATTTCTTTGCTAAAAGTATGGTATCTAAGATATATATAAAGAACTGATGCAAATATATGAAAATAAAGGCCTTCTCTAATTGATAAGTGGTCAAAAGATATGAACAGATAGTTTCCAAATGAACTAATTCAAACTATCAATAACCATATGAAAAATGCTTCAAATTCTTAATAATAACAAAAATACATATCTAAAAAATTCTGAGGTTTCACTTCAATTCCTCTCTGATTAGCAAAGGTGATGAAAGATGAATGTGGAAGTTTCAGAAAGGGATATGGGAAGATAGGCACAAAAACAATTTGTAACAATATCCTAAAAGTCATTAAATATTCCCCCCAAAACAATTTGTAACTATATTCTAAGTCACTAAATATGCTCCACATTGTACTTAAATATTTATAGCAGTACTTTTTTTGATGTAACAAATAACAAGAAACAAATTGGATGCTCATCAACTGAAGAAAGACTTTTAAAAATGGCATATTAATGTAATTGAATATTATTGCACCATATGAAATTATGAGTAAGATGAATTCAGAGAAAGCTGGAAAGAATTGTATGAACTTTCTTCCATACTTTTTTTTTTCTTTTTCTTTTTTTCAGGGCAATGAGGATTAAGTGACTTGCTCAGGGTCACACAGCTAGTAAGTGTCAAGTGTCTGAGGCCACATTTGAACTTAGGTCCTCCTGAATCCAGAGCTGGTTCTTTATCTACTGCGCCACCTAGCTTCCTCCTAGACTTGTATGAACTGAAACACATTGAAATGAACAGAAGAACCAGAAGAATAATTTACATGTTGACCACAACAATGTAATGATAGAATTCTCAATCAATGCAGGGAACAATCATGACTTGAGAAAACTGAAGAAACATGCCAGTTACCACTTGGTAGAAAGATGCACTAGAAATGCAAGATGAGACATACATTTTTAGATATGGCCAATGTGTTGAATTATTTTCCTTGACAAGTAAAGGCTTCTGTTTGAGTGGGTAGAGGAGTCAGTGGGTAGTGATATAGATACAAAAAACTAAACAAAGAAAAAAGACAGAAAAAGACAGAAAACAACAGAAAAATCTATAAGGGGACACAAATAGTTTTTGTACAGGATAAAATTTAACATACTCTTAAAAGTAAAAATAGCATGTATATAGGAGCAGCTTACAGTCTCATAAACAAGCTTATTTATTCATCTTTATATACTGAAATATTCATGTTTAATAATTACATTCAAAATTAAGTAAATGTAAAACAAAAAATGTGTGGATACATAAATAAGCTGACATGAATGTACAGAAATCTTTTTAAGGACATGGTTCTTTAATAAATATTTATCATGGGGTATGTGTATACAGTGCATAAAATAGGATGGCATGGAATCTATATATGTAAAGAGATAAAATTAAGTACTGATATTGTGCCATTCATTTTTTCACAAAAGATCAAAATAGGAAGCAACAGATATTTACTAGCCAATTTGATACCTTACTGTTCTTAAATGAGAACACAAAATGATTTCAATGTTAAGAGCTAGTACAACTATAACCTAGTTAATTCTTCAAGGATCAATGTTTTCATGTTTTCCTTCCATAAGTCCTCTATACCTTAAGTGACTAAAGCTGAAAAAAAAATTCATCACTTTGCAGCCAACCTGTTAATCAACCTCTCCAAATGTACCTAGGATGGTGCTTGGATAAAAAGAATACAGTCTATTGTTGCATTCATATTCAAAACCTTTCCAGTTTAATGGAAAGTCAAAATTCGTATTTCTCTAGTATAGCTTTTGAAAACCCAAGGTTACATTCCATAATGAGGCATTAAAGTAGTATTTTAATGGAAGACAATTACAGTAGTTATCAATCTACAATATTTAAAAAAATTAGTCTGTTTTCTTTCCCTTTAGAATTTGGTTTCCAAATTATTGAAATTTCATAAAATCATCTTTAAATTATTTTTTAAAATCCATACATTTGAGTTTTCAGAGATTAAAAAGGACAATGAAACAAGCACCTGAACTGCTAATGGAGTTTCTTCATCTGGCATCATATATTGACATAGTAGAGATTTGGATCCAGTCTTATCAGTCCATGATGAAGATGTATGCTGTTCAGTTATTTTTCTGATTTCTTTTAGTTTCTGCTCCAGCTCCAAAAGGGACAAAGAATGTTTAAGGGAAACACTGGGAATAAAGAAAAGGTTAAGTGGGGTAAAGCATACTAAATACTATACGTTAACATACTTTGTTTCTTGAAATTTGATATCCCCAAACCAAAACGAAAACCAAAAAACCCCCAAATACTTTAACAGATAGGATCTTGGCAGTCAGGCCTAGAACACAGTAGGGATTTAGTAAAGCAATGATGTTGGGGATTTCACAAGAGAAGTTCCATGGTAATTATAGATATTGCCAGCATGTCAATATTTCTGTCTGTTTGGCTTTTTTAAAAGCCCATGTAACACATTACACTAAAAATGAAAAAGTTTTGAATATACCAAGACATTTCCCACAATGAGGAAAGGCTCTAAGGAAGAGGGAGGATTCTCCAAAGTACTATAGGTAATACTAATCCAAAATTCTATTTGTCAATTTATTCTGTTGTCACACTGATTTTAATTATCTTCTTTAATCTATCAGTATTCTGGGAATATAAAGGATAAGAACTGGAAATTCACCAAGCTAGTCTTACCTTCCCAAAATTTTCTGTACAGCTTGTTTAACAACAGTAATCAACTCGGTCAGACCTATGGTTAAAAAACCAAAACAAAAACCAAAATCATTTCTTTAGTAATTCTTCATTACTACAAATAAAGTAAAATCAGTCAGTTCTCAGAAAAGCATCTTAGCATCTTACCATCTCCTAGGAGGTGCTGAATACTTGACAAATATTGCTGTTGGACTTCAGGGGGAGCAAGAAGTGTCTATAGATATGAAAAATCAAATTGAGTCAAAATGATGATCCACAAATGTCTTAATTTTCTTATTAAATTGCATTATGTTTAGTAACATTTTAATACAGTTTTCCTAGTCTATATGCTCTAGGCTCAATCCTCCCAAATGGGCAAAGGACAGTGCCATATAACATATAATAAAACTGGAAATGTAAATGTTAAAGGTCATAACCTTCTACCTCAGTTCATCATTCCTGAAATAGTCACATAGGCATGCTACCAGAATAATTTTTATGCACTACATGAACTTAGAGTTTCCTGAAATAAAGGAGAAACAGGTGTCTATTTAGTGTGATAAACTTACAGTGCCATTTTTGCCAACTGCTGCATTATCCAGATATATGTATCCACCAATAATATTTAATTGGACCCGCAGAAGGACAACAAGCATGCAAGTACTATATACAGCAACAATACTTCTTGTGAAACCTTCAAAGGGAAAAGGAAATAATTTTGGGGTTATTAAAATTAAAATACACACATATACAACAAAGCTGCATTATCCCAAGATTTTATTCATTCACAGGGTTTCTTTCTTTCGTTCTTTCTTTGCAGGGCAATGAGGGCTATGTGACTTGCCCAGAGTCACACAGCTAGTGTCAAGTGTCTGAGGCCAGATTTGAACTCAGATCCTCCTGAATCCAGGGCTGGTGCTTTATCCACTGCGCCACCTAGCTGCCCCCTAAGAGACCCAGTTTCTTAATTAAAATAATAAACAAAAATAGTTTCAGTAAAAAAGTTGTACAGTATCAGTTTAGAAACCTAAGTCAGGAAGGAATGGAAGAATCCTTGAAAGCTACGAAGTACACAGCATGACAAAAAAACAGAAGGACTGGACCCAATTAGCTCATCAAACTACATCATAGAACATCATTTGATATATCTGAAGAGAAATGGGGAAAAAAAAAATTACTAGTTTAAAAGAAAAGATTTCTAAAGTACAGCAATTTAATTAGTACAGATATAGGCTTTACAATTTGTAATTTGAAAAACAGCTATCAATTATACAAGAGTTAATTATGCAGTTCTTTTCTGCTTTTGATTATTCTATTATTCATAAATACCTTCATCAGAGAGGGTAGAGGCCCTGTTGAAAGTCAAATCTGTCATATTTTTCAACTTGTGAGTAGCTTTATAAAAATATTTAATGAAGAGAGTTGAAATTAATAATCTGAAAGGCAGCAAGGACAGCAGGAAAACAATAAGAAGACTTGGATTTAAGTCCTCATTATATCATTTACTAGCTGTGTGAATGAGGGATAAGTTCAGCCTTTCTGCACCTTACTTTCTCACAATGAGAGTCATGGAATTTAAAAAGTTTTATACAGATAGCAGCTATTAACATAATCAGTTAAGTCTAAAAACAAGAGGGAAGAAAGGGTAAATTACTTTTTGGGTATGTGTTAAAGAATTTAAAAATACATAGCACCAACTCAAATCTGATAGTGCATACTCTCAATCCCTCCCTTATTCCCTCAAAAACCTATGATATAAGAATTTTTCATTATTAGTTTTGGTTACTAGCCTTTTTAGAAAGGTAAAAAGCAATGAAAAAAATAAAAATCTTACTTTGTAAAGGGATTGGGAACAGAATAATAGCAGTTATTTAGTTATAAAATCTGAACCTGTGATTTCACTGGTAAAGAGAACTTCCAGATGAGAAAACTTCCCCTACCATCAGATCCACATCTTCCCTGCAACTTTTTAGAGATTCAGAATTTTAGAGATTTGTATAGATCACTGAGAGGTTAGGTGACTTTGCTCAGGGTCACAGAGCCAGGACACATCAGAGAATAGAATGCATTGAAAGGCAGAAAGGTACAGTGGATAGAGAGTTATCTTTGGAGCCAGGAAGACCTGTTTCATATCCCACCCTTGACCAGTTATTTACATACATTTTAATTAAACGTATGGTCCTTATTTCTGAGTATTTGTAATGCAGCTTTATGGCTTCCAGAGCAGATATAGAGATAAAGCCTGGGCCAGTGATTTCATTGATATGGAGAGTCCTTGGAGAAGGAAATGCCCTTGACTGCATTGCAGGTCAGTACCTTCTCTACAACTTATAGTCTTTGAAAGTTGAAGTACTCAGAGATAAAGTGACTTGCACAGGGTGAAAAAGACAGCATATGTCAGAGGCAGAACTTGAACCCAGGTCTTCTGGTTCCAAGGACGGCTATCCATTACACCATGCTGCCTTTCTCTTCTAATACCATTCAGAAATGTTCAAGCTAAAACAAAACAATTTTTAAAAAGTTTTATCATGAATGTTTACATTGTAAAGTATAGTTGAATAAAGCCACCATCTAACTTGAATAAAATGAAATTTTTATTCACTTTGTAATAGCAGAGGTATAAAAAACACAAACACTTATTGTGGGCTACTTTATGTGTTATAGGGACCATATTATATAAAAATTAACCACAAAATAAAGCACTAAAACTGACAGTAAGAATATCAGCAACAAAACCTTATATTTTAGAATTATAATTATTTCAGTTACATTTTAACATGCATACACACAATATGGAAGCTTACTTATTATCTTCAGATCCTCCCATATTTCTAATTTGTTTGTAGGCCTAAGGGAGAAAAAAACACATTGCAATACTTAAATTCAGAAAATGAGAAATTAATCTATAGAATCTAAAGGAAAAAGTATTGTTATAAAACATGCTATTAAAATCAACATACAGATTATTTGGGGACAGATTGTCTAGCTTCATTTTGCAGATGCTATGATATGCTGACTTCATTATGTGCATGAATAACAAAAGGGTACTGCAACACAGCATGTTTTTGAAACGAGTCTTTCATATAGATGAAAGGAGGACCTAAATCACATCAGTTTTGACTTTCTTGCTATAAAGAAAACCAAAAGAAGAAAATGCAGACATATGGAAGGATGGGTCGTATTTTGCTTTGGAGAAGCAAAGAAAAGAATGGTTCGTTTTAACGTATATCCAAAGGCAAAAAGAAACATTATTTCATGGGATATCCGGTCATCTTGTAGTAGTAATGATGATAAGTATGTGCAAAAAGACCATCATGAAAATAATTGAAGCCAGTGCACCAATTTCAGCTGTCAAGGATAAAGAGATAAAGAAGCTCTATACAGGATTTGATAAAACCCACCATTTTAAATCAATATGCCCTCTGATGACTTTAATGCAAAGGTAGGGAAAGATGAGGATAGAGAGAAACATACATATATGAAAGATGGCTTGGTGAAAAAAAAAACAAGAGAGAACAAGAACTAACAGACTGTGCAGAAGCCACACACTATTATGTCACAAACCTTTTCTTCAAGAAAAGAAATTGTAGGGTTTGGACATGGTGAGCACCAATTATATTACCAAAAAATAAAAGACTGTATTTTAACAAATATGAAAAGATACTATTGACGTGGAAGTTATTATAATACCATAGATTTAGAGTTAGTACAAGAGACCTGAGAGATCATCTAGTACAAGCTTCTCATTTTATAGATGAGGAAAATGAATCCCAGACATGTTAAGAGACCTTGTCCAAGGCTCCCAAAAGCAGTAAGTGGCAGAGGTAGAATCTGAACCCAAGTTCTCTGACTACAATCTACTGATTTTTCCACTGCCTCTTATTTTTAAAAAGTTTCTTGTGTAAATCTGGACCACTGATTTATTAAGGCAAAGATCAAAACTTGTTCTTAAAAAATGAGAAAAATAGGGAGTAATTTTACAACGATCTGCAATGTATAAAGGGAAACAAACAACAGATATGACATCAATATTGATTATAATAACTACACAGAAATTCAACCATTGTAAATCTATTGCCCTAAGCAGAAGACCAAAAGAGCCAAGCATTTGGTACTGTGATAAAGATGGAGTAGTAGACCTGCATTCTTAGTCATCTCAGATTTCTACCATTTATACTTGTGATGTGTGATTGTGGTAAAACATCCAGCTCTCTCAGCCTCAGTTTATCATCTTTGATGTGGCAGTGATAGTCATAGCCCTGCCTACCTCACAGGGCGATTATGAAGATCAAGTGAGCTAATCCATGTAAAAGTTTTTTACTCAATTGTTTTAGAAAAAAATATTCTTTAGTTGTTTCACTTGTCTGGTCTTCTCAAAAACATTTATTAAGCACCAAATGTGTAGGGAACTGGACTAGCGGATGTATAAAGTTTAGCTAAGACATGACCTCATGGAGCTTATGGTCTAGAAGGAGGGAAAGACATTTACATAGATAATTATAGGAAAAAGAATTAGACTGGTGATTCTCTTAGTATGGGGAACTTTGGAATGAAGAAACTCAATCTCCCAAAGAATGCTGGCATCTTTTCTGCAACTTAATAGTATTACAAAGTTAATGGGGCACTAAAATTTAAGTGACTTGTTCAGGGTAACATAAGCAAGATGCATCAGAGGCAGGACTTGAAAATTGGTCTTTCGGCTTCAAGGTCTGCTCTCTATCACTAACCCTCACTGTCTCTCATGGATAACTGTAATACATAATGTGCATAACACATAAGTGCATTAGGAAGGTACAAAACACATTTCTATGTGAAATGTAGATGCTTTCATGGACTATAAGCTCAATATGAGACAATAATGGAATACAGCAACCAGAGAAACTGATCTGATCTCAGCTTGCATTGAAAAGAACAGCATCAAGAAAAGAGTCTAGATATCTGGTTGTCTTGTCTGCATCTCAAATTCAACATGTCCAAAACTGAATTACCTTGCTCTCTAAATTGACATATTGTTCTAAACCCACCTTCTACTGAGAGAACCTCCACCTTTCAAGTCACTGAATAAATTAGCTTCAGAGTCACACTCGACTGTTTCTTCTCCCTTATCCTCAATATGTGAACACTTCTCATTGCTTTCAGTTTCTCCTCTTTTCAATAAATCCTCCATATGGACAACAAAATAATTTTCCCAGGGTGAAGGTCTAACCAAACCACTCTCCTATACAAAACCATTAGTAAAAAAAACATTGTAAGTCTATTGCCCTAACCAGACCAAAAGAGCCAAGAATTTGGCACTGATAAAGATGGAATGCTTTACTTAGTAGAGTTGCATTCTAGTCTGAGATTTCTACCATTTATACTTGGTGGCTCCTATTTTTAGTCTAGCATGTAAGGTACTTTATACTCTATCTCCAATATACCTGTCAGTCTTAATCACATCAGTCCCTTTTATGAACTCTGTGTTCAAGACAAACTGGAAAATGAGATGTTCACTGTATTTCATATGCTAAATGCCACATTTGCATAAGTTATCTCCAATTGAAGAAATGTACTCTGTTCTCCTCTGTGGACTTTAAAAAAAACATTTTTTTTTTGGTGGGGCAATGAGGGTTAAGTGACTTGCCCAGGGTCACACAGCTAGTAAGTGTCAAGTGTCTGAGGCCGGATTTGAACTCAGGTACTCCTGAACCAGGGCCGGTGCTTTATAGAATAGAAGGTAGGCTTTTTGAGGGCAGGGGTTTGTATCTCCAGCACCCAGAATAACACTTTGCACTTAAATGCTCAGCAACAAGCATTTAATAAGCTCCTACTATATACCAGGAAATTTGCTAAGCATTGGAGATATAAAGAAGGGCAAAAGATAAGAGTCTGCTCTCAAGGAACTTACAATCTAATGGAGTTTAGAGTCTAAATATTTGCTGAACTTATTTTGTTGTATTATTTTGACCTGACATTTCTTTGATATTAGTGATTTTTTTATTGTACTTTAAATTAATTTGTGATATGTCTCAGATTTTTACCCTTTTTCAAAAGTAAAACTCTTCACACTTGATAAACCATGGCACACTAAATAGTTGTCAAATAATAATCACAAAACATACTTGATCTTGGGTGCTCTTTCTTCAACCACATACATCTAATTACATTAGCTAGAAACAAAATGAGAATTTAAGTGCACATAACTCCTAGAAATCTTTTCATCATAAAAAAATTTATTCAAATGACAATCATCAGAAAAATGCTAGTATCAGTAAGGTACATCTCTTAGACTCTTTATTTCATGTTTTGACCTGGCAACAAACTTCAACCGTATCCATTTCACCTACTATGTTGTACATACTTGGCACCTCTTAAAACATTTTCAGATTGGGAAACTTCCTGGAAATGAACTAATATAGCATTTACCAAGTGCTTCAGCTAAATCCTGGGGATGCAAAGAGAAAAGACAGATGGTCCCAGCTTTCAATGAGCTAGCATTCTAATGGAGGAGACAACACAGATGGAAGGTTTCAGCTGTAAGTCAGAGTGGCAAAGCAGATAATAATGCCTTTTCTTTAATGTCATTTCCACTGATATAATCCTATCATTTTTGACTATTGAACCATTTGATACTTCCAATGGCTTCAGTGGCAAGAATTTTATTTTCTGGGTTTTCTGTGACTGTAGGACCTATAGGAGTAGTTGCCAGGTTGCATCTCTACAGGGAGTTGCTTCACAGGAGAATAGTTGAAGATACTGGGCTAGAAGCATTGTGATTATCAAGGCTCTTGGGCTCAGGGGCATGGCTTGTCTCCATGATGGTCTTCTGGGAGATGGTGGACAAGGCAGTGGTGGTGGTGGTGTGGTTGTTTGACCACCTGGTCAAACCTGGCCTGGCACATGCTGCCTCTTGTCTCTCCCTCAGGGGCCCCTGCTACTTCAGCTTGGCTGGCTGGCCTGCTTTGTTAGTGGTAGATGATTAGCTTAATTATATGTATGGCTACCGATATTATCACAGAATACTGACAGCTTAACATTGTAGCATCATAGGACCATAAATTTGGAGCTGAAAGGACCAGAGAGGTCATCTAGGTCATAATTTTACAAAGGAGGAAATTGAAGCCAAAAGAGTTTACATGTTTTGCTGAAGCAACAAGATAGTAAATGGTAGAGCTAGGATTTGAACCTCAGGACACTGGCTTCAAATCCAGTATTCCTTTCACTGTACCATGCCAGTTATTTTTGTCTGTCATGGTAAGGCCAAAAACAACTTCTTTTTTTCCCCTCCCAAATCTTCTTCTAATTCTTTATTTTTCTAGATATTATTTTCTTTCAAAATTTTGAGTTCCATGTTTTCTCCCTCCCTTTCACTCCTTCCTCCACTCACTCACTGGGAAAGGTAAGCAATTTATCAATTATATATGTGAAATCATGCAAAATATATCCATATTAGCCATACTAAAAAAAGAAGTGAGAAAATTATATTTCATTTTGCACTCAGAGTTCATCAGTTCTCTCTGGAGGTAGAAACCATTTTTTCATTATAAGTCCTTTGGAATTGTTTCAGATCATTGTATTGATCGGTATAGCTAAGTCTTTCACAGTTGACCATCATTACAACATTGCTGTTACTGTGCAGAATGATTTCCCGATTTTTCTCACTTCATTTTTTTATCAGTTCATATAGGTCCCAAAGACCTTTACTGCTTTATTAAAGATTCTTTTAAAACAAACTAAAAAAAAAAATCAGCTGCCTCACATTTGTCTTTGTGTCAATATTCCAATTACCCAAATGTATTTAATGGATTCTTTCTTTTCTTTCTTTCTTTCTTTTTTTTTTGGTGAGGCAATGGGGGTTAAGTGACTTGCCCAAGGTCACACAGCTAATACGTGTCAAGTGTCTGAGGCCGGATTTGAACTCAGGTACTCCTGAATCCAGGGCTGGTGCTTTATCCACTGCGCCATCTAGCTGTCCCCTTAATGGATTCTTTCTAATTCCAAGATTCTATGGTTACAAAGCAGACACTATTCCCAACTCTGATCATCATATAACACTCCCATTTATGTGTCATGAACAAAGTATATTCCTATGCATCTTTAACCTTATGGAGGTGGGTGATTCCTCTAATGTTTCAGATAGCAGCATTCTAGTATACTCTTGTTCGTATCCTCACACAAGGTCACCCAGGGGACCCACCCAATATAAGGGAGGGGAAGAGCTTTCTTGTTTTCTCCTAATAACATGAGAATTTCAGCACAGCATGTGGGGTAGCTACTATTTATCCACTCACCTCATAAAGTGACTAGTCCACCTTCTTTTGTGAACACATTTCTTTGATGACATTGTTTCATCTGATTCTTTTTCATAGTTACTTTATGTTGAAGCCTGCTCACATCTACAATCGGCTCCTTCAATGCCTTCAGAGCGACACTCATTTTTGATTCTTTGGAGACTGTAGGGTCCCATGACTAGAGGCCATACAACAAGACTGGTAGAATAATGGCTTGTATAGTATGAGCTTTCTCAGTATACTCACTCCTGCTCTAAACTTCCATAATGTGTTTCTCCTCAAGATATACTGCTTATTCTTCTGTGCTGGAAGTTGCTATTTCCCATAGAGAAGCTTGCATCTGAGATAATTTCTTTCTTTCTTTCTTTTTTTTGGTGAGGCAATTGGGGTTAAGTGACTTGCCCAGGGTCACACAGCTAGTAAGTGTTAAGTGTCTGAGGCTGGATTTGAACTCAGGTCCTCCTGAATCCAGGGCCAGTGCTCTATCCACTGCACCACCCAGCTGCCCCTGAGATAATTTCATCAATGAATTTGAGCCTAAAAATGTCTTCAGAGAAAATATTTTCATGACCTTCCTGAATTGTTGAACCAAATATTTTATTTCCT
The DNA here is from genome assembly GCF_019393635.1 of Dromiciops gliroides. Classification (NCBI taxonomy): domain Eukaryota; kingdom Metazoa; phylum Chordata; class Mammalia; order Microbiotheria; family Microbiotheriidae; genus Dromiciops; species Dromiciops gliroides. Next base: position 382,444,964 of record NC_057864.1, on the reverse strand, counting down.
CAGATTTTTCCCTCCTAGGTCAGATCAAAGTAACTGAAAATAGAAGGGACTAGGGAGTTGTAGGGGGAAAAAATGGGGCAAATATATGATTAAAATATCATTCAGATGCAATAATAAACATAGCTTGCATGGTACTTTCCCATAAGGTAGGCAGGGTAAGCAGTATTATTTATATTTTATAGATAGGTAAACAAATTATTGAGTGATATAGCTAAGTGGCAATGTTGGGACTAAAACCTATGCCTTCTGGCTTTAAGTTCTGTATTCTTTCCAGACAAAATGCTTGTGTCTCCAGCAGAATGATTTAGATAATAGATTGGCAGGGGGCAGCTAGTTGGCACAGTGGATAAAGCACAAGCCCTGGATTCAGGAGGAGCTGAGTTCAAATATGGCCTCAAACACTTAACACTTACCAGCTGTGTGACCCTGGCCAGTCACTTAACCCTCATGCGCACCCTTCCCCCCCCCCCAAAGATAGTAGATCAGCAGCTAAGGAATTTGGGGTTTAGAGCAATTAAGTTTAATGTTGAGATATAGGGACTAGAAATAGATAATGGGAGGACAGGCTGAGAATGGTGATTAAGACTGCAGAACAATCCTGCGGAATGTCAATGACAAGTGTCTAAGTATTTAAAGATAATTTGTAGGAAATAACAAGCAAATAAAATATGATTATAAGAGCATTTAAACTATATTAATTAAAATAACCTTTTTTTAAAAAATCTAATTTATTGTTTTTTGGGTTTTTTTTTTTTGGTGAGGCAACTGGGGTTAAGTGACTTGCCCAGGGTCACACAGCTAGTAAGTGTCAAGTGTCTGAGGCTGGATTTGAACTCAGGTCCTCCTGAATCCAGGGCCAGTGCTCTATCCACTGCACCACCTAGCTGCCCCAAAATAACCTTTGTGAAACTATTTTCCAATTCCAACTAAAATCTATTTTCATAAGTTTTCCCATATTAATGCATAAAGCTCTTACAAAAACTTCATAATCCTAAATTTAAAATATTCCTGCATATTGAAAAAACTGCCTATTTACATGAACCTGTAAATTTGGGATTTTTGTAGATTTATTTACTAAATAAATTTTCCTTGTATTTACCTGTTCTTTAGAAGAGCTGTGAGATTCTCAGAATTTAACTGCTGCATTAAGGCATCTCTCAATGTGGGAAGCATAGATAGCACTGGAATTCAAACAAAAATGTCAGTTAAAACACTAGAAATTATTTAAGTGAATAACATGAATAGTCTTATGCTATTTGGTAATACAACACATTTTGATAGGTATGTGTTGGCAAAGAGAGTGAAAAATGGAAATTTAAATTAATGTTTCTTTTTACTTATAGCTTCTGCTTTACACTTCCATACTAATTTAAGGGGAAAGGACTTATTAAAAGTTAAGTAGAGATAAAAAGTTATGCATTTTTGTAAAAAGAACATTAGACTAGTCAGGAGAACCAGAGTCCTAGTTTTGTTTCTATCACTGCCTGTGTGATTTGGGGTGAATTATTGTACATCTCTATGTTACTGTATATTATCTTTATCTAACTCACAGGAATTCTGTAAAGATAAAATGGGAATCTATGTGAGAAAGTGCTTTGGAAATAATGCAGGAAGTACTATGCATTATACAGATTATTATTTCACTTACTGATGCCAACAATAACCTAAGAAACCCCAAATAAATATACAAGTATAAATAAAATTTATTTCTAATGCTAGGTTCTACAATTTAAAATGACAAAATAGGGGGAAATGGATGAATACGAAACAAAATTACTAAGCATGAAGCATTAATTCTAAAACGTAAAAATGAAAAATAAATGTGTATTTAATTTCTTTGACTAAGTATTTTTCTATTGTCTTTTAGATGACCTGCAATATTAATTCTTCAGAGACATAGTGTTTCCATTAATCATAGCTATACAGCATCACTGGTAAAACTACTGATATTAAAAATATGGAAGCTTGGGATTACTATCAGGGTCTGCTACTAAGACTTTACATTAGAAACAGAAGGTCCAGTCAAAGCTGAGAACAAAATGGCCTTTGATTTAGCTCATTTAGAAGACCATCTAAAAGAGCATGGTGAGGTAGTACGCTGGGGCAGCCCACCAACCCCCTAACATTGGGTAACCCTCGTCATCTCTAAAGTTGTAGAAGTTGGATAGTCTGTCTACATTCAAATACTTTACTGATTCCTTTTCTTTAAGAGTATTTAATTTTTTTCCAATTATATGTAAAGAAAAATTTTGACATTCATTTTTTATGAAATGTTGAGTTCTAAATTTCTCCTCTCTCTCCCCTTCCCCTTCCTAAGACAGTAAGCAATTTGGTATAGGCTAATATGTGCAATCATGTAAAAGATATTCCCATCTTAGTCATGTTGTGAAAGAAAAAACAGAACAAAAGGGAAAAAAAAAACTACAAAAGAAAAAAAAAGTGAAAATAGTATGCTTCAATATACATTCAGACTCCGTAAGTTCTTTCTTAGGATATGGATAGAATTTTTCCATCATGAGTCTTTTGGAATTGTTTTGGGTCATTGTATTACTAAGATTTAAGTCAATTATAGTTGATCATCACACAATGTTGCTGTTACTGTGCATAATGGTCTTCTGGTTCTGCTCACTTCACTCTGCATCAGTTCATGTAATTCCAGGTTTTCCTGAAATCTGCCTGCTTGTCATACCAATTCCTTTTCTAAAAGTTAACTAACCACTTCTTGAATATTAAGTTCTAGAATAATCCCTCACTAGTCTGGCAAACCTGTCAAAATACATAAGTTTAAATCCTGAATGATCATTTAAAAAAAAGATATTTGAAACACATTATTATGAGCTAAATGAAAAAAAGAATGGGAATGAAAGCAACAAACAAGATTCACCACTTAATATTGTGATGGGACTGCAGCAGTCTTTTAATAAAGACACAAACACAATACACTGCTCAAATCATAGGACATTTGCCTATAAAACTAGACCTCTGACACTGGGTTCTAGCTTCATCCCCTTATAGGTCATCATCTTCACCAGGGAAAGAGGTTGTATGAGCAATTTCTAAGTCCTATTCATATTGTATTGCCAGTGTTAGGTCCATGACAACCTCTGAAAGTGTAAGAGCAGGCTTGCAAAAAACTCCAAATTAGGGTTTTCAATAAGTTTTCTAGCAAGTCAAAGGAAGGGCTTCTAAAAGATGTAGTTACTTGTGGCTGAAATGTCACAGTATTGGAGATTCTTCTTCCCATGACAGACGAATGATTTTGCCTTGGCTTTTCTGTCCTTAATATCCACTTTGCTGCCACACAACACTATAGGGTTATTTTCACATGCTTATACCAGATCTCTGTGCCAGTTAGAGACATTCTTTTTTCCCCCCCCAGAGGGGACATTCTTATAAGTAACTTTTGATGCTATATCAAACAATACAATGGCACACTGAGCTTGGATGTAATAACCATTTCTCAAGACCACCACGTTTCTCTTGGTCAGCTGTATCCCATATGTTGAATTTAATAGGAACTCTGTTAGTATGGAACATGAGACAATGGACCTCAATACCCAAAGTAGCTACATACTTCTCAAATTCACCAGTCAAGTGAGTGGTTTTTCACAAGCTCTATCATCAGATAATACAAGGTTGAACTTGGAGGTGGTTTTCCTTAGGTGGCAACCATGATAGTTCTTCAAGAAGTATCTTAGTCTCTGCCTGACTGAATGATGGAAAGATGGCAGAAGTGCAATTCCATGATCTTTTTTTAAAAATGTAAATTGACAATATATTTAAACACAAAATTCAAATCCAATTCAATAGACATTTATTTAGCTTGTATTACATGTATGGAACTGGAGGTATAAAAATAAAAAACAACAGTTCTAACCTTTAAGGATCTTGCAATGTAAGTAAGATGGGAATGGAGTAGGAAGGGGGCATTGCACTTGCATATATCCAAAATATAAGGTAGAATGTGATATATCAATCTATGAGAATTTATTAAATGCCCATTTTTGTGCCAAATGTTGTGCTACATATTAGGGATCCAAAGACAAAATGAAACAATTCTTGCCCTTACAGAGCTTACATTTCAAATGGGGGACACTACATACACTTCTAAGTTTACAGAAAATAAATGCAGTTTAAGGAACATTATCTTATGAAGGTCAGACAATAGGAATCTGGTATACGGCCTCCTGGGAGGGCAGGTAGAGGGCCGGAAATAAACATTTATAAAATGCCAACTATGTACCAGGCACTGTGCGCAGCACTTTTTTTTTTACAAATATTGTCTCATTTGATACTCACAACAACCTTGCAAGGTGGGTGCTATTATTATCCTCTTTTTACAGATGAGGAGACTGAGTGTGACAAAGAGCAGTTAAGTGACTTGACCAGGGTCAGCTAGTGTCTGAGTTCACATCTGAACTTAGGTCTTCCTTACTTTAAGCCCAGCACTTGGTTTACTGCACTATCAGCTGCCAGTGAAAGCAGGGTCTCACAACAGATGAGATAAAGTATAAGGGGCTAAAATTCTAGCTATACTATCTAAAATCTAATGAGTGCTCGCCAATAAATTTTAAGTTTTAGCAAGAGTATTTAAGTGTTTAAGTATTTATTAAAGAGCATTAGGATCAGAGAGAAAGGTAAAAATCTAGCTATTTCTAAGAGACCCCCCCCATCAACCAACCTGCCATGGTGAGGTCAGGAACAAAAAGGGCCCAACACCTCCTGTGAAACTGGGAACATCCCCTCCACAGGCACACGTGGCTCCAAGCTAATTGACTGGTAGCTTTGATAGACAGTACCCACGAGCAAACGTCATTTCCTGACGCCAAGGACCTGACCGCATGGCCTGCCCTCAGACGCCTTCTCCTCATGGCGGAGCTTTCCTACAGTACCTCTCCAGCAGGTGGCATCATTCCAATTGTTACAAAAGCATGAAATTTAAGACATGCATTAAAGTAATGCTGAAACATTCACTACCTTATACCATCTATTTTGCAAAGTATACATATGACTTGTTTGTTTGGCCTGTTTTGAATGAAGCCATACTGATTTTTGTGACTTTTCTAATGGTATATTCTAGATTTTTCCCAGGAATTGAAGTCAAATTCACTGGTTTATATTTTATAAAATTCAGTCTCTTCTCCCATCCCCCTCTTTGGGGAGGAGGGGAAATCAGAACATTTCCTCTTCTACAATTATATTGCAACTTTCCTATTCTCCGTTATCTTTCTTTTTTTTTTTTTTTTGCGGGGCAATGGGGGTTAAGTGACTTGCCCAAGGTCACACAGCTACTAAGTGTTAAGTGTCTGAGGCCGGATTTGAACTCAGGTACTCCTGAATCCAGGGCCGGTGCTTTAACCACTGCGCCATCTAGCTGCCCCTCTCCGTTATCTTTCAAAGACCACAACTGATTCATCAATCATACCTTAAAATTCTTTAAGTATCTAAGGAAATGGATATATATTTTTTCCACCTTGACTGATAACTATAATGACCTGAAGTAATGAAGAGGCAGTAGGTGTTCTCCTACCAGCTCTATACTTAGTACACTGTCCCCCTCTCTTGAATCCCTAGCCCACTTATCATTGATAGATTCTGCCCAGACAAGGCTCAGTTATGGCTCACTCCCAGAATTTCTCACTTTTGAGCCTACCCACATACTGTAGAATGAAGGTGGAAAAAATCATGTAGCTGTTCTGACTGGGTCCACTATAAATTTAAGTTATATAACTTCAACTAGGCCCTCACTGCTGCTAGTCCATTCTCTGCAGCAGCTTTTCCAAACCTTTTTCATCCCCCCTCCACCCTGCTATGGTTCCCCCACCTCTCCATACTCTCAGCTGAAAATCTTGCTTCATATTTTACAGAAAAAATTGAGGCCATTTGCCATAAGCTCCCTCTTTTTCCTCTCTTCCTCATCTCCTTTCACTCAAAGGTCTTCTGACACCTTCTCCTCCTTCATACATTTCACATAAGGCTAATCCCTCTGCTTGTTAAAGTGATCCCATTCCACCCTGTCTCCTCTAAAGATTGTCCCCTTTGTCAACTCCAAACTTTCTCTTATTTTAAATCTCTTCCTCTCTACTAGCTCATTTTCTACTGCTTAAAACCATGCCCATTTCCCCCCATACTGAAAAAATCCTGACTTGATTCTTCCATCCCTGCTATCATCCTATGTCTCTTTGTAGCTAAACTTCTCAAAAAGACCATATGCATTAGGTGCCTCTACTTTCTCTCCTCTCACTCTCAACCTCTTACAATCTGATTTCCAACCTTATTTTTCCATTGAAATTGCTCTCTCCAAAGTTACTAATGATCTTTTAGTTGCCAAATGCAATGTCCTTTTCTCAATCCTCAATTCTCCTCTACCTCTTCTGCAGCCTTTGACACTTTATTATGCTCTTATCTTCCATATTCTCTTTTCTCTCCTACCTATCTGACTGCTCCTTCTCTGTTTCCTTTGCTGGATCCTCCTCTAGATCATGCCCCCTAACAACAGGTGTCCCTCAGAATACCATCCTGGGGCCTCTTCTCTTCTCTCTCTGTACTACTTCACTTGGTGATCCCATCAGTTCTCATGGATTTAATCATCATTTCTATGCTGGTGATTCTTTTTTTTTTGGTGGGGCAATGAGGGTTAAGTGATTTGCCCAGGGTCACATAGCTAGTAAGTGTAAGTGTCTGAGGCTGGATTTGAAATCAGGTCCTCCTGAATCTAGGGCCAGTGCTTTATCCACTGCTCCACCTAGCTGCCCCCTATGCTGATGATTCTTAAATCTACCTTTCCTGCCCCAACCTCCTGGCTGCCCTCCAATCTCACATCTCCAATTGCCTTTCAGACATCTCAAACTGGATATCCAGTAGACATCTCAAACTCAATGTGTACAAAACAGAACTTATTATTCTTCTCCCTAACCCCCACCTTCTCTCTCTCTCTCTCTCTCTCTCTCTCTCTCTCTCTCTCTCTCTCTCTCTCTCACACACACACACACACACACACACACACACACACACACTACTGTAAAGGGCAATCCCATCCTCTTAGTCCCTTAGATTTACAAGGTAGGAGTCATTCTGGATTCCTATCTCCCATATCCAAGCTGTTGTCAGGGCCTGTCAAATGTGCCTTTGCAACATCTCTCAAATCTGTCCTCTTCTCTCCTCTAACACTGCTACCACTCTAGTGCAAGCCCTCATGACCTCACACTTTCATTAGTGCAATAGCCTACTGGCGGGTCTGCCTGCCTCAAGTCTTGCCCCACTCCAATCTGTTCTACATCTAGTCACTATAGTGATTTTCTTTTCCTAATGAAGGTCTGATCATGTAATTCTACCCCCCACCCCCACCCCCAGCTTCCCCAGCCAATAAATTACAGTAGCTTCCTTTTGCTTCCAGGAGTAAATACAAAATGCTCTGTTTGGCATTCAAAGCCCTTCATAACCTAGCCCTCTCCTACCTTTCCAGTCTTCCTACACCTTCCTTCCCAACAATTCTTTGATCCAGTAACACTGGCCTCCTGGTTGTTCCATGAACAAGACACTCCATCTCTCAGCTCCAGGCATTGTATCGATCCCTATCCCGTTTCCTCTCTGACTACTCACTTTTCTGACTGCCTTTAAGGACCAACTAAAATGTCACTTTCTACGGGAAGTCTTCCCTAACCACTTTTAATTCCAAGTACTTTCTCTCTTTTAATTATTTCCTATTTATTCTGTATATGGTTTGCTTTGTATATATTTGTTTCCACGTTATTTCCCCCATTAGGTTCTGAGCTTCTTGAGGCAGGGACTGTCTTTTGCCTCTTTTTGTATTCCTACCGTTTAGTACACTGGTACATAGTAGGCACTATCATTAAATAATTTAATATTTAGCACTACCGACATGATTCTTACAGGTCCCCCCTCTCTACTGTGCCATGCTGCTTCTTCTCTATTTGCAGACCATAATTAAATTCTCTATGCAGTTTTCTTTAATCTGTCCAACTCTTTGTAACTCCGTTTGGGTTTTTCTTGGCAAAGATAGTGTAAGAGTAGTTTGCTATTTCTTTCTCCAGCTCATTTTACTGATAAGGAAACTGAGGCAAACAGCATTAAGTGACTTGCCCAGAATCACACAACTAGTAAATGTCTGAGGCTGGATTTGAACTTTGGTCTTCTTGACTTCTAGGCTAGGCGCTATGTCCACTGTGCCATCTAGCTGTCTAAATAAAATTATAATGAATCAAGGTAATGTAAGCAAAAGATACAGACTTAAATAGTATCTAATTTTGTCAAATACCAAATCATTGAAACCAATAGTAATTATGTTAAAGATAATGGCAATTATCTGAGCATATTCAAACTTTTTACATTCAGCTAAAAGTGGGCCTCGGAAAAACTTAGCTCTGAAATATTATATTTACAAGTTAAAAATAAGAGTCAGTGAATTACACATGAACTTAAAAATACTAGAAAGTTAAATAATTAAAATCCTAAAACAAATACAAAATGAGAAATTTTGAAAATTAGGGAAACAAACAAACAAAAGGTCTACAGAACAGAGCAAACTAAATGCTGTTCTTTCAAAAACCTAACAGAATCATTAAACCATTAACTAGGATCAGGAAAACCAAATTGCCAGAATTAAAAATTAACAAGATAAATATACAATATGGAGGAAATAAAATTATCATAAATCATTATAAACATTTATATGCCAGCAAAACTCAGAATTCAAAGGAAATTATTCAGCCCCTACAAAAATATAAAATACTCAAACCAGGAAAACAAGAAACAGAAGTTTTGTTTTTTAAACAACTGAATCTCAGAAAAAAAAGACTATCTTTTCATTTCCCACTGTCCTCTAGATATGCTAGCTGTAGCAATAAAAGAACAAAAATCAAAGGCATAAACATCAACAGTCAAGAAAATTAACCCTATATATGTACAACAGGATGGTGTATTTAGAAAACCCCAGAAAAAGCAGCAAAGAAATTAAGACAATAGTTAACACTAATTTAAGCCCTTCACTTTTTAAACATAGAAGCTGCTGAATCCTGACTGCAGCTCCAATATTTGAATTGGTTTTTTTCTGGCTGCTTGAAGTATTTTCTCTTTGACCTGGAAGATCTGGAATTTGGCTATAATATTCCTGGGAGTTTTTTTTTTTAGGATTTCTATCACGTGATCAGTGGATTCTTTTAATTTCTATTTTTAACCTCTGGATCTAAGTTTTTCCTTGATAACCTTTTGAAATATGTCTAAATGATCTCTCCTTGATAAAATTTCAGGGAATTTTTGTAACTCCTTTTCCATTTGGCCAGTTCTGCTTTTTGTATCTTTTTTTTTTTTTTACCAGTAGGCCTATTCTGTTCTCTATGAGAACTGGACTTAGCTGTGAATCATATTCCCTTCCTGTTCCCAGAAACAGGTGTAGCAAGGAGGGAGAAGATTATGCCTCCCATAGGTTAGGGAAAGTAAGTGTGCATATTTGTTATTGTAGTGGCACCCCAAGAAATCCAAAGATTCCAACCCCTTAAGCCAAGGGAATAACAGCTTTCCCACTTCAAGTATGAGGTGTGGCAGGGCATGGCCCCAGTATGCTGACAAGCAACACTAAGGCCTGCAAGATGATATGCAGGACAGGAGGGATGTTGCATATTCTGATACCCCATTATCAAAGATTCCCTCTTAGTTATCTGGCCAGTTTTTTTTTTTTTTTTGCATTACTTCTTGCTTTTAATTCCCTCCCCTTTCTTTGTTTTGTAAAGATACAAAAGACCAGGTCTTCTCTTACTCTAGCGAGACAGATTTTCCATAGTGAGTCTGTCTCTTAGCCATATATCCTCTTTCCTAATAAATCTTTTTATTTTACAAGATTTGCGATGAGCCTCCAATTCTTTGGGTGAGCTACATCCCACCCCCAACCCGGTCAGAAGTTCTGCAGATCACATGATTATACCTTTGGAAGTAAATGTTCTGTTTTAAAAAGCTCCAGTGTTACACAAGTCATCACTGTCTAAAAGCTATCTATTTATCTTCATAGTATGTCTTCCTTGCCTTTGGGTCAACTGATATTTTGATTCTTCTGAGATAGGTTCTTCCAGGATTCCCAGATTTAAGGCATGACTTTGAAAATAATGGTATTTAAAAGGTAGGTTTTTTACATGCTCCCCACACAATCTCAAGAGAGATGATCCACTCAATTTTGGTAGTCTGCTTTGGGACAAAACTATAAAAACTCACCTTAATCCATTATATCAAGCTAGCCCTATGCTATGCTATCCATCTATCTATCATCTGACATGGGGGTTAGGACATATAGAGGAATTAAAGGACTATTAAAATTTAGCCTGGCCAACTAGATACCAGGACCACCATATCTCATTCAAGCCTCTTCCACCCCACCAGGAGAGAAGCCCATTAGGTACAGCTGCTGGTGCCAGGGGACAGAAGTCAGGGCTATCATTCCAAAAGAAAAATCCCCTTGACTCTCAGGAATCTTTCCCTACCCCACCCCCAAAAGGAACTTTCCATTGTCAGGTGGTCACCCCTTTGATGCTCTATAAAAGCTTTTGCCTCTCTTCCATTTGAGGAGAAAAGATGTTCCTAAGTTATCTCCTCCCCTTGAGGTGAAGTCCATTGGGTACTTCTTGTGGTGATTGGCTGTTAGCTGTGCTGCGGCTCAGCTTGTGTGCAGTGGCTGTGGCAGCGACAGCAGCAGAGCGCAGCACAATGTCTCATACCATTTTGTTGGTACAACCTACCAAGAGGCCAGAAGGCCAAACTTATACTGATTATGAATCAGTGAATGAACGCATGGAAAGAGTTTGTAAATGAATGAAGAGCATATGAAGAGAATGAATCCCAACAGTCAGTCCCTCCATCACATATGACATCAGGCAGTTGTTTGAATTCATTGATGATCTGGCAGATCTTAGCTGCCTTGTGCACCGAGCGGACACTCAGACATATCAACCCTACAACAAAGATTAGATCAAAGAGAAGATCTATGTGCTTCTCTGTCGGCAGGCCCAACAAGCTGGCAAATAATCCAAGTGGCAGCCTTGGGGGGATGGGGGGAGGGCTCGGAAAACAGGTGTGTGCAGAGTTCTGTAGTGGAAGCTTTGTATTACAGAAGTCCTGTTTCCATTTTGTTACAATCTAGCCAAGGTCAAATGTATTAGGAGATTTTTGTCTTGTCCTGTTTCCATTTTGTTACAATCTAGCCAAGGTCAAATGTATTAGGAGATTTTTGTCTTGTTCAATCTGAAGCCCCTGTCCCTCCCTACTTTCTTTTTTACTAAGAAGTAGCTGAAAATTTCTCTTCGGTCAGTTAGCACTTGGTTACAATTCTTCCTGCTGTTCATATATGCTTCATAATGTTCACTGTACTTACCTTTCTGTGTGAGGGTTTTCTAGAATTTAGTTGTCTTCAAAACTCAAAGGCTTAGTAGAGAATACAATAAATGCTCTTTAGTTTAAAAAAGTCCATGGGGTAAATAACTTACAAGTGATAAACTCCAAATATGTTCATCAGATGCACTTTTTTTGTGTGTGTGTGAGGCAATTGGGGTTAAGTGACTTGCCCAGGGTCACACAGCTAGTAAGTGTTAAGTGTCTGAGGCCGGATTTGAACTCAGGTCCTCCTGACTCCAGGGCAGGTGCTCTGTCCACTGCGCCACCTAGTTGTCCCCCCAGATGCACTTTTAAAATTAGCACCAGATTAGTCTTTTAGATTACTCTTCCCTCTGTTCATTATTTCCTATTTATTGGGTATATAGTTTGCTTGGTATATATTTGCAAGTTTATTTTCCCCATTTGATTGTAAACTCCTTGAGGGCAAGAACATTTTTTTTGGCCACTTTTTATATCCCCAGAGCTTAGCACTGTGTCTGGCACATAATAGGTTTGTTTACTGATAGATTGAGGATCCATTTGAGTTTTTTGAATAGTTATTTTGCTATCCTCCTTCAATTTAATGGAGAAGTTCAACACAATTCCACCTAAGATTATAATTTTTAAATTTGTGCTTTCCCCTTAAAATCTATTATATTTTCTGTTCTTTTTCAATCAGCATTTAGTTTCTACAATTTGTTTTATTTATGCAAATCTGAGCATTGTCTCCCCTTACAGCTTTTCCCTACCATTCTTCAGCCCATTCTGGTCCCTCCTTAAGTCTTCCCTATTTCCCTTTCCCAGTCCAAATTCTTTGAGTTTTAGTCATTCCCAACCTAGCTTTGCCACTTTCCCAAACTAGATGAGAGTTCCCCACCTAACCCTACCTTCCAAGTCATCCAATTCATTTTAGTACCCTTTTCCAAGAAATTTTAATTCATCTCCTTCCTTACTCCTTTCCCCTTCTAGGGTACTTTAGAATCTAATCCACCTGGCCCAGCTATTAGTGTGATTCTGGATCACATTTCTGTTATCTTGCATTTCTTTCTGACATCTTCTGAAGAGATTCATTCACATAAATATGAATTCATGATGGTAGTAGTGTGCAATGACAGAAGGGGTTCTGTATCAAACAACAAGCATTTATTAAGCAACTGTTATGTGCCAAATACGAAGGATACAAAGACAACAAATCGTCTCTGCTAGCAAGAAGCTCACATTCTATCAAGGGAAAGCAACCACATATATGTACAATATAAACAAAGTAAATACAAAGTAATTTTTTTTTTCAGCAGAGTGGTAGCATCTGGGGGAGATTTCATTTCAGAGGTCACACATGAGCTTGCCACTGAAGGAAACTAAGGATTCTAAAAAGTAGAAGTAAGTAGGGCACATTTTACAGGTGCGAGGGACAACTTGTATAAGAGGGGGGGGAGATTACAAGTGGGCCAGTTGGATCAGAATGAAAAATGTGTGAAGGAAAGCAGTGTGTAAGAAAATCAGGAATGGGAGACAGGAGCCAGATTGTGAAGAATTCATTTAAATTTCAGACACTGGGGCAGCTAGGCGGAGCAGTGGATAGAGCACCAGCCCTGGATTCAGGAGGACCCGAGTTCAAATCCAACCTCAGACACTTGACACTTACTAGCTGTGTGATCCTGGGCAAGTCACTTAACCCCAATTGCCAGCCAGCCATCAATCAATCAATCAATCAATAAATGTATGTCATAGAGAGCAGTTTGTATTTATTTGATCCTTGAAGCAAGAAGGAACACCTGGAGCTTTTTGAGCAGGGGACTGCTATACTCTTGTTCTTTAGTAATATCACTTTGATAGCTGTATGGAGGATGAATTAAAAAGGAGAGACATCTGGAGTAGGGAGACCTATTAGTCAATTCTTGACTACATAGTCAAGGAAAGAGGTAATAAAGGCCTCAACTAAGGCAGCAGCCATGTGCATGGCCAGAAGATGGATAGGAAATACACTGTGGTGATAAAATCAATAAGACTTAGCAATTGATTGGTTGAGAGGGGTAAGAGAGAAGAGCCAAAGATGATTCGGAGCTTTCTCCTGGCTATTTAGAGTATTTCCTGACACCTGGGGTTTTTACTGTGGTCTTCTGGATTCTACTGATCTATACACTTTGTCCTTTGTTTCCAGTACTTCTAGGCAATTTTCTCATAATTTATTTTAATATGTTTTTCAGACTTTTAATAATTTCTTTTTTCTGGAAGTGCTGTAACATTTAGGATGGACTTATTTTTAGAATCACTTTCCTTAGCTTATAAAGATCTTATGTATTCTTTAACATTTTTTTCTTTTGGTATTTTTCAGTGATTTTATCTTATTTCTGCAACAAATCTTCCTCTTTTTTTCAGAGAAATTCTCCATTGTTTGCTCTAAATTCTCTGTTCCCTTCTTTGGATTTTTAATTTTTTCTTTGAGAGGTCTAATTGGTACCCTGATATCCATACTTACTTCATCTTTTATTGCTGTGTCTAATGGAGGTCTTTCTTGGAGAAGGGCTTTTGGAAGTTGCCATAGTACTTTTCCTTTCATTGGTGTTTTTCAAGTTGATTGCTTTAATGTCACAGTATTTGTATAACTATTTGGTGTATTTTGTGCTACTTATGGTGACAGAGGGGAATTGGAATTAACTATGAATTCCTGCTTAGTCACATTTACCTAAGTTCTGTTGCTTTCTCTTCTTAAAGTAATTTAATAATTTGATTCTTTTCTAGCAGTTTTGAGGTACTGAATGGATTTTGGACTTATATCCCGCCTCTCATCTGGCCTTCTTTCCGGAGAAACTCCTTTAACTTTCATTTCAGAGAGCAATGAAGCAGGACAAGCACTACTAAGTGCTTTACAGCATCGAAGAAAGCTTGTTTTCTCCCCTAAAATACAATGGCTGGGCACAGTCACCTAGATAGAGGTGTGGGATTTTTGGCTGGGTTACTGCTAAAAGGAAACTTCACAAGGCAATGACAAGGGAATGCAAATAGCAACCTAGATGGAACAGCCTCAGAGATCTATCTTCATGGACAGGGATCTTCTATGTGGCCCAGATTTGACACACTTATTCCAATATGAACTTTAATTGTTCCCATAAGTTTTGGAGACATACAACTAACTAGGAATATGGTTGGACACTGGAGACAAAAGGAAGCCAGCCAAGAAAAACTATTCTTTATCTCTTTTTGCCTACCTATCCTTCTAATGCCCAACTCAAGTGCCAGTTCCTTCATGAAGGAAAACCCTGATAATCCCAATTAACAGTAATTTCTAACCTGACCTCAGAAAGCACTGTTTTGTCCATCTCTAATGGACTTTGCATGCAGCAGGTTCCCCATTTAAAACATAAGATTCATGAAGTCAGGGACTGTGTCACTTATAAATTTTAAATCTCACCCAAAACCTAAGCACAGAGTTCTAATGGATGTAGAAGATGAGGAAGATGGAAGAATTAAGGATATCAGAGAATTAGAAAAAAGGAGTTTGGAAGGGCAGATTTGGGAGAAAAGAGTTCCATTTTGCACATTTTTGAACTGTTAGGAAGACAGAGAGGTGAAGATGCCCTGAAGGTGGGTGGCAATATGGGGTTTTCATTCAGGGCAGGGATGGATTTAAATTAGATTTCTGAAACATCTGGGGAGAAAATTTAATTGAAGTCATAGGAATGAATTACATTGTGATGGATTAAGAATACAAAAGAAAAGATAGCCAAGGACAAAGTTTTAGTGAATGCTCACTCTTTGGGGGAACAACAACATGTGTGTTCACACAAACATGCACACACAAACACGCGAGAGTACACACACACACACACACAATGTGTTTATCATCATTCAGTGTTATTACCTAAGTCTCCAGTATACATTCTTACACATGAATGGTATCCCTAAGAGATAGTCATTTATTCCCATAAACTAGACCTACTTATCTCCCAAGATAAGCTATTTCACTAATAGACAGCTCAATTCATTAAAAATTCTACCTTATGGATTGCTAAAACATATTACATGACTTTAACCATTGTGTGGTGCAAAGCAAAAACCTACCTCTTTTTATTTAAATGAACATTTTTTTGTTTAAAGTTTCTCCAAATTCTATTCCTCCCTCCCCTCCCCACTCCCTGAGGCCATAAGCAGATATAGGTTATACATGTGCAATTATGTAAAACATTACCTTATTAATTTTATATAAGAAAACTCAAAAGAAAAAAATGAAAGTGAAAAAAAGCATGCTTCAGTCTGTGTTCAATCAATATCAGTTCTTTCTTTGAAGGTGGCTAGTATGTTTCATCATTAGTCCTTTGCGACTGTCTTGGATCATTCTATTGCTGAGAATAGTTAAGTCATCAACAATTCTTCATCAAACAATACTGTTGTCACTATGCACAACATTCTCCTGGTTCTACTTATTTCACTATCCATCAGTTCATATAAGTCTTTCCAGGTTTTTCTAAAATCATCCTGCTTGTCATTTCTAATAGCACAATAATATTCCATTATAATCATATGCCACAACTTGTTTGGCCCTTCCCCAATTAATGGCCATTCCTTTGATTTCCAATTCTTAGCCACCACAAAAAGAGCTACTATAAATATTTTTTTTGTACAAATAGGTCTTTTTTCTTTTTTTCCTTTTTTGAGATGTCTTTGGGATATAAACCTATCAATGGTATTGCAGGATGAAAGGGTATAAACAGTTTTATAGCCCTTTGGGCATAGTTCCAAATTATTCTCCAGAATGGTTGAATCTATTTACAACTCTACCAACAGTGGATTAGCATCCCAGTTTTCCCACATCTTCTCCAACATCCAATGTTTTCCTTTTGTTATAATTGTTACTCTGATAGATGTGAGGTGGTACCTCAGAGTTGTTTTAATTTGCATTTCTCTGATCAATAATGATTTAGAACATTTTTTCATATGAACATAGAGAGCTTTGATTTCTTTGTCTGAAAACTGCCTGTTCACACCCTTTGACCATTTATCAACTGGGGAACAATTTGTATTTTTATAAATTTGACTCAGTTCCCTATATATTTGAGAAATGAGGCCTTTATCAGAGAGACTAGTTGCAAAAATCCTTTCTTAATTTTCTGCTTTCCTTATAAATGTCAATTGCATTGGTTATGTTTGTGCAAAAGCCTTTTAATTTAATATAATCAAAATTATCTATTTTACATTTTGTAATGCTTTGTATATCATCTTTGGTCCCAAGTTCTTCCCCTGTCCATAAATCTGACAGATAAACTATTCCTTGCTCTCTTAATTTGCTTATGGTATCACCCTTTATGTGTAAATAATGTACCCATTTTGACCTTATTTTAGTATATGGTGTGAGATGTTGGTCTATACCTAGTTTCTGCCATACCATTTTCCAGTTTTTCCAGCAGTTTTTGTCAAATACTGAGGTTTTGTTCCAAAAGCTTGGATCTTTGGGTTTATCATATGCTAGATTACTATAGTCATTTACTATAGTGTAATTCATACCTCTTTTATTCCACTGATCCACCATTCTATTTCTTAACTAGTACCAGATTGGTTTTTTTGTTTTTGTTTTTTAGTGAGGCAATTGGGGTTAAGTGACTTGTCCAGCGTCACACAGCTAGTAAGTGTTAAGTGTCTGAGGTCGGATTTGAACTCAGGTACTTCTGACTCCAGGGCCGATGCTCTATCCACTCTGCCACCTAGCTGCCCCACCAGATTGTTTTGATAATTACCACTTTATAATACAGTTTGAGATCTGGTACTGCTAGATTACCTTCTTTCACATTTTTTTTTTTATCAATTTCCTTGACATCCTTGAGCTTTTGTTCTTTCAGATGAATTTTATTTTTTTTTCTAGCTCTATAAAACATTGTCTGGATAGTTTGATTCATATGGCACTAAATAAATAGATTAATTTAGGTAGGATTGTCATTTTTATTATACTGGCTTGGCCTACCCATGAGCAATTGACATTTTTCCTGTTGTTTAGATCTGATTTTATTTGTGTGAAAAATGTTTTATAGTTGTGTTCATGTAGTTCTTGGGTTTGTCTTGGCAGGTAGATGCCCAAGTATTTTATACTGTCTACAGGTGTTTTTTTTTAAAACATAAAAGTATTTTATTATTTTCCAGTTACATGTAAAGTTTTCAACATTTGTTTTCATAAGATTCTTTTTCTTTTCTTCTCTTTTCTTTTTTGGTGAGGCAATGAGGGTTAAGTGACTTGCCCAGGGTCACATAGCTAGTAAGTGTCAAGTGTCTGAGGCTTGATTTGAACTCAGGTGTGCTCCTGAATCCAGGGCTAGTGCTCTATCCACTGTGCCACCTAGCTGCACCCCCCCCCCCCCGCCGTAAGATTCTTAGTTCCAAATTTTTCTCCCTCCCTCCCTTGCCCCCCCAAGACAGAAAGCAATCTGATATAGGTTATACATGTACAATCACATTAAACATATTTCTTCATTAGTCATGTGAAAGAAGAATCAGAACACAAAGGGAAAACTTCAAAAAAGAAAAAAACAACCAAAAATGTCTATAGTTACTTTAAGTGGAATTTCTCTTTCTGTCTGTTGCTTCTGGACTTTGCTGGTAATATGTAGAAATGCTGATAATTTATGTGGGTTTATTTTGTATCCTGCTGCTTTGCTAAAATTATTAATAATTTCAAGTAGTTTTTTAGTTGATTCTCTAGGATTTTCTAAATATAACATTATATCATCTGCAAAAAGTAATAGTTGTTTCCTCATTGTTTATTCTAATTCCTTTCATTTCTTTCTTCTTTTATTTTTATCATTTTATTACTTATTACTCTTGCTGCTACAGCTAATATTTCTAGTACAATATTAAATAAAAGAGTTGATAATGGACATCCTTGCTTCACCCCTGATTGTACTGGGAAGCTTCTAGCTTAATGCTTGCTGATGGTTTTAGATAAACATTACTTATCATTTTAAGGTAAGCTCCATTTATTCCTATGCTCTCTAGTGGTTTGTTGTTGTTGTTGTTGTTGTTGTTTTTTGGTGAGGCAATTGGGGTTAAGTGACTTGCCCACGGTCACACAGCCATTAAGTGTTAAGTGTCTGAGGCCGGATTTGAACTCAGGTTCTCCTGATTCCAGGGCCGGTGCTCTATCTACTGCGCCATCTAGCTGCCCCCTCTCTAGTGTTTTTAATAGGAATGGGTGCTGTCTTTTGTCCAAAGCTTTTTATCCATCTATTGAGATAATCATATGATTTCTGTTAGTTTTATTATTGATGTTTTCAATTATGCTGATAGTTTTCCTAATAACAAATGAGCCCTGCATTCCTGGTATAAATCCCACTTGGTCATAGTATATGATCCTTAAGATACAATGCTGTAATCTCTTTGATAGTATTTTATTTAGAATTTTTGTGTTAATATTCATTAGGGAAATTGGTCTATAATTTTCTTTCTCTGTTTTGGCTCTTCCTGGTTTGGGTATCAGTACCCTATCTGTCTCACAAAAGGAATTTGGTAGGACTCCACCTATTTTCCCAAATAGTTTATAAAGCATTGGGATTAACTGTTCTTTAAATGTCTGGTAGAATTTGCTTCTGAATTCATTTGGTTCTGGAGATTTTTTCTTAGGAAGTTCACTAATGGCTTGTTCCTAATCTAGCTTTTAAGAAGACAAAAGGGAATTGAATCTCAGTTTCCCCTTCTTCTCCAGAATGAAGAGATCTAGTTCTTTTAACTATTTCTCACAAAGCATGCTTTCTAGAACCCTCACTATTATAGTTCCTTTCCTCTGACTCATGTCAGTTTGTCAGTATCTCTTTTTAAAATCTGGCTCCCAGAAATAGCCTGGGCCTCCCAGAATACAGCTGTGGAGGCAATATGATTTAACAGAAAAAGTGCTGGATGCAGATTCAGAAGACCTAGGTTCATATCCTGCCTTGGCCATTGGTAGTTGTGTAATCATGGAAGTCACAACTTCTCAGAGCCTTAGTTTCTTCATTTATAAAATGGATTTAATATTTGTATGACCTTTCTCCTAGGGTTATTGTGGACAAAGAGCTTTAATAGAACGTAAAGTACTACTTAATTATAAAATATTATTTCCTGTGACTTGTACATCATTTATATTAATGTAGGCTAGAATTATATTACTTTTTTTAAAAAAAAATAGCTGTATCATACTGCTGGCTCATATTAAACGTTTGATCTCCTGAGATGCCCAGAACTTTTAATGCATATCAATGCCAAGCCATTTACTCTATCATCCATCTATACAATTGATTACTTGAATCTAAAAAGTCTTCCATATTTAATCCTGCTGAATTTCATAATTTTGTTTTCTGCTCATTATTTCAGTGCAAATAAACATCTTATAACCTCCTATCTCATCAATTGTATTAGCTATGTGTCTCAGTTTTTTATCATTTGGAAATTTAGTAATTCTAAACCAAGTCACTGATAAAAATGTGAAACAACACTGGGCCTATGATAAAGTCTAGTGGCATGCCAGTAGAGACTGCCCTTAGGCCAAAAAAACACATCATTAATCATTACTCATCAAGAATGAGTAATTAACTAGATAAACTGTGTATCAACCCCCAAGTAGCATTATCTAGAGCCAGCCCATATTTTACCATTTAATCCACAAAGACAACCTGGAAAATTTTTAAACATTTTGCTGAAATTAAGAATATGTTAAATCAATAGTATTCCACTGATCAAGAAAACCCCCTGAACTCAGGAACCCCACTTTTAAAAAGCATATGAGAGGGGCAGCTAGGTGGCGCAGTGGATAAAGCACCGGCCCTGGATTCAGGAGTTCAAATCTGGCCTCAGACACTTGACACTTACTAGCTGTGTGACCCTGGGCAAGTCACTTAACTCCCATTGCCCCGCAAAAAAAAAAAAAAAAAAAAGCATATGAGGCTAGTTTCACTTAAGCTGCCAAAAATTATTAAAACAGATGCAACATTTTTGCACAGACAAATGTAATGCAGCTAAAATTAGAAGGGAAAGTTAAGGGTAAAAAAAAAATCTCTGTAGTAGGTGTCTTTGATCTATAACTCATGTCCAAGATATATAAGGATCTGATTCAAATTGATAAAAATACAAGCCATTTCCCAGTGGATAAATGGTAAAAAGATATGAACAAAAGAAAAAAAACCCCAAACTATTAACAACCATATGAAATCATGAATAGCAAAAGTAAATCAAAACAACCCTGAAGTTTCATCTCTCACTCGGCAAATTGACAAAGATGACAGAAGATGATAATTTTTTGTAGACTGTAGAAAGATAGGCAGAACCAATGCTTTGTTGGGGGAGCTATAAATTAGTAAACCATTTTGGAAAGCAATTTAGAATTATGCAAATAGAGTGACTAAAATATCTGCACCCTTCAACTCAGATTCCACTACTAGACTTATGCTTTAAGGAGATCAGGATTAGAAGAAAGTCCTCATATATATTTGCTAGTAACACAAAGTACTGATACATACTCATACACACACATATTGTGGTAGCAAATAACTAGAAACCAAGTAGACAAGTGCACATTGATTGGGGAACAATTAAAACTGTAGTATATGAATATAATGAAATATTTTGCTTTGTTGTAACAACAAATATAATAAATACAGATACGTGGAAGGACTTTTGTGAAATGATACAGAGTTATATAGGCAGAGGTATAAAAGCAATATATACAATGATTACAACAATGTAACCGGAAAGAACAACCACCTTAAAGCAACTGAAAGTAAATGTTGCAAAATTACAAAGAATAAGCATGGTTCCAAAGAATACATGATAGAGTATTTTCACCTTACTTCTTTGCAGAGATGGGAGTTGACTAGTGATGTACATTTTGATGTAGATTTTTTTTGGACGTATTGATCAGTTTTGCTTATTTTTTCTTTCCTTTTTCCTTTTTCTTTCTTTTTTGTTTAAAGTATGCTTCAATCTTTATTCAGAATTCATAAATTCTCTGGAGGGTGATAGTATTTTTCATCACAAGTCCTTCAGAATTGTCCTTAGATCAGACTAGCTAAATTTTTATAATACTGCTGTTACTGGGTATGATGTTTTCCTAGTTCTGATCACTTCACTTTACATGAATTCATATAAATCTTCCCAGTTTTTTCTGAAACCATCCTGCTGGTCATTTCTTATAGCACAAAAGATTTCCAACCCAATCATATACCGCAACTTGTTCAACTATTCCCCAATTGATGGGCATCTCCTCAGTTTCCAATTCTTTGCCACCACAAAAAGAACTGCTATAAATACTTTTGTACAAATAGTACCTTTTCCTTTTTCTATAATCTCTTTGGGACATAGACCTAGTCAAAGGGAATGCACAATTTTATAGCCCTTTGGGCATAGTTCCAAGTTGTTCCCCAGAATGCTTAGATTAGTTCACAACTCCACCAACAATGCAATAGTGTCCCAATTTTACTACATCTCCTTCAGCATTTGTCATTTTCCTTGTAAAAGATAAGCTGGTTTAGTATCACTGATGGGGGTAACTCCTTTAAAAAGAAGAGGCTCATTTACACCTTCTCATCCAGTGTGTGTCTTATCCATATCTTCCTGAAAGAAAAGACCTTCCTTCCTTCCATAAAGGAGTGGGTGTGGACCTGATTCACTGTGCTGGGTTTTACCTCTAGATCTCTTACTACTGCATGAATATTGAAGGCCCAATGGTTGTTCTTACTACATGATGCCAGTCTCCTTTTCTGGACATATCTTCCTCTGATCATATCTTTTACACTGCTCTTGTGCAACAATTCTTTGTTAATAATAAACTTGCAGCTTAAACCTGTTCACTAGGTAAATCTCCACTGCCCTTTGGTTTATCTACTTTAATTCTTCAGAAACATTTGTTTTCTATAGCTGGGAGCTAAAGTTCACAAGAAAACTACTGATTCTAAAAAGGCAGGCACCTATTTCAGGGAAGCAGAGTTCATTAAAAGAACTGTTCAATTTCAGCAACAAACATTTATTTTATTTTCCAGTTACATGTAAGGGTACTTTTCAACATTCATTTTCATTAGATTTAGAGTTCCGATTTTTTCTCCTTCCTCCCTTTCCTCCCCCCTCCACAAGATTGCAGCCAGGTTATATATGTACAATCCACAAGTGTTCTTTTTATCAGTTCTTTCTATAGGGGTGCATAGTAAGCTTCCTTATTAGTTCCTTGGGATTGTCTTGGATCATTGCATTGCTGAGAGTAGTTAAGTCATTCACAATTGCTCATTGAACAATACTGCTGTCACTATATACGATGTCCTCCCAGCTCTTCTCACTTCACTATACATCGATGTTCATTAGTCTTTCCAGGTTTTTCGGGGATCATCCTATTTGTCATTTCCTGTAGTTGTGCTACAGGACCATTCCACTACAATCATATAGCAAAGCTTTTTCCATCATTCCTCAATTGATGGACATTCCCATGATTCTCAATTCTTAGCCTCCACCAAGAGTTGCTATAAATATTTTTTGTACAATTTTTCCCCCTTTTTTCTTTTTCATGATTACTATTGTTAACTGTTTCCCTTCCATCTTATTCCCTTCCCCATGATATTTATTCTATTACCCATCTTCTTTCATCCTATCACTCTTGAAAAGGGATTTGCTTCTGTCTGTCCCCCCCCCCCCCACTCTGCCCTTCCTTCTTTTGGCCCTCTCTCTTTATCCCCTTCCCCTCCTATTTTCCGGCAGGGTTAGAGAGATTATGCCACCCAATTCAGTGTGTACATTATTCCCTCCTTGAGTCAATTCTAATGAGATTGAGGTCTTTGAGCCAATTCTGATGAGTGCTAGGATCATTTACTGCCCAGATTAAATAGATTATTCCACCCAGTTGGGTGTGTGTGTGTTAATCCCTCCTTGAGGCAGCTCTGATGAGTTTAAGGTCTTTGAGCCTTTTCTGATGAGTGTAAAATTCATTTACTGCCCTGCTCCTCTCCCATCTTTCCCCCCACTCCATAAGCCTTTTCCTGTTTCTTTCATGTAGGATTTCACCTCTGCCCTTCCCCCTCCCCCAGTGAATTCCCTTCACCCCTCAATTTAACCCTAAAGATATCATCACCTAGCTAAGTGACACAGTGGACAAAGCACCACCCCTGGACCCAGGGGGATCCCAGCCAAAAACTGGCCTCAGACACAAGACAGTCACCTGCTGTACAACCCCAGGTATGTCACCCAGCTCCAATTTTTTTATGGTTCTCTAGGGTCTTGTATTTGAAAGTCAAATTTGCCATTCAGTTCAGGTCTTTTCATCACAAATATCTGAAAGTCTTCTTTTTCATTAAAGTCTCATTTTTTCCGCTGAAAGATTATGCTGGGTTTTGCTGGGTAGGTGATTCTTGGTAGTAATCCCATTTCCTTTGCCCTCTGGAATATCATATTCCATGCCCTCTGGTCCTTTAATGTAGAAGCTGCTAGATCTGGTGCTATCCTGACTGGGGCTCCACAGTACTTGAATTCTTTCTTTTTGGCAGCTTGCAATAGTTTCTCCTTAACCCGAGAGCTCTGGAATTTGGCTATAATATTCCTAGGAGTTTTCCTTTTGGGATCTCTTTCTGGAGGTTATAGGTGGATTCTTTCAATTTCTATTTTAGCTTCTTCTTCTAGAATTTCAGGGCAATTTTCCCTGAGAATATCTTGGAAGATGATGTCTAAGCTCTTTCCTTGATCATGGTTTTCAGGTAGACCAATAATTTTCAAATTATCTTTCCCAGACGTATTTTCCAGGTCAGCAGTTTTTCCCAGAAGATATTTCACATTGCCCTCTATTTTTTTATTCATTTGGATTTGCTTTATTGTGTCTTGGTTTCTCATAAAGTCACTGGCTTCCATTTGTTCAATCCTCATTCTTAGGCAATTATTTTCATCAGAGAGCTTTTGTACCTCCTTTTCCATTTGACTTCTCAAGCTGTTGACTTTTCTCATGTCTTTCCCGCATCACCCTCATTTCTCTTTCCATTTTTTCCTCTACCTCTCTAACTTTATCTTCAAAGTCCTTTTTGAGCACCTCTATGGCCTGAGACCAATTCATATTTTTCTTAGAAGCTTTAGATATAGGGGCCTGATGTTGACATCTTCCTCTGAGGGTGCACCTTGATCTTCCTTGTTACTGAAGAAACTTTCTATGGCCCTCACCTTTCTCTGCTCGTCTTGCTTGTCTTTTACTTGACTTTTAGCTCCTTAAAGTGGGGCACTGTTTCCAGGTTGCAGTACCCCAAGCTTCAGAAGTGCCAGGTGGTATGATTTAAGGATAATCAGGTTCTTCACTCACCTGGCCTATTCCCTGGTCCTTAGATGACCCCAGACCAACTTGCTAATCAACCAGCTTTGTGTGTGTTGTGGTTGTTAGCTCCAATGAGCCTGTGCCCTCCCCAACCTGGGCCACTGCTACTCAAGCCTACCTCCTGGTTCTCAGCAGGGGTGTAAAATCCAAGTTGTGCCTTAGCACCAGCATAGACCCCTGTAGTCTCCCCCCTGCCCAGGGCTCACTAGACTGTGAGCTTGCTTCCAGATGACACTGGAACTTCAGCTGATTCAGAGGCTCTGGGACTCTCCTTCTCTGGTGAGGCTTTCCTGGGACTGGATCTGTGTCAGGGTGACTGTGGGGTTGGGCTTGACTCCTGTATTAGCACAGCAGCGCCCTCCTTCTGCCATTCCAAGTCATTCTTGGTTAGAAGATGATTTCAGCACATTCTTCTGTGAGTTTTGTTGCTCTGGGAATTTTCCTATGGCTTTATTTGGATGTTTTTTGGAGTGATGGTGTCATGGGTTTGGGAGCTCACTGCCTTTCCTCCGCCATCTTGGCTCCTGAGGAAGCTTCCAGAACTGTTCAATTTCCCAAATATAATCTAGCATGCCTCTTTCCTATCATATTCTAGGCCCTATTCATTATTCATATACAGTAGAAGTTTCTAACTTAAGACCAGCAAAACTCTCAAGTGTAACCTTTCCAGACCGCACACTTCCACTCTCCCCGCAGGACGTGGGCATAGAGTGCTCTCTTTCCTTTTTTCTTAAAAAAATATTTATTGGGGCGGCTAAGTGGCGCAGTGGATAAAGCTCCGGCCCTGGATTCAGGAGTACCTGAGTTCAAATCCGGCCTCAGACACTTGACTTACTAGCTGTGTGACCCTGGGCAAGTCACTTAACCCCCATTGCCCAGCAAAAACAAAAAAACAAAACAAAACAAAAATATTTATTATTATATGGAAAGACTTTCTATTGTAAACAAATTAATTAATTAACTAACTACTCTAGTCTGAAAAATTATATAATTGGACTTATGAAAAATTATGATTATATGAAAAATTATAAGTTTAGAAAAATTATAATTGGGCCATAAGTCCCATCTGGGTATTCATTCAAATGTAAAAAATATTGTGACTTGACTAATTTTGGGGGGTCCTAATCTGACTGGGGTACTTAATCTGGGACTGTTGACTGTTTGGTTATCTGACCGCTATTAATTTCCTATGGGCCATTTATAAAGTTCCACCACACTGCTCCACTCCCAAAATTGATAAGCAAAAGATTAAGAACCCTCTTCCATTTTAACAGCAGAGGATTTATTTATGAGATACAATTTAAAATTAAGAATACAGGGAAATAAAATGTACAACCTGACAGCGTTCCAGTGCGTCTCTTTCCACCTGCTGCACCCGGAACTTTTTTAGCCTCTTCCTGAGTACCAACGGACCTTCTTCTAGCGTTCCCCTCACTGAAAAGCCCCCCTGCTCCGTATCAGCCTCTGTCCCTTCTTGCTCTTAGCTTTTTCTTCGATCCCCCCTGAAAAGCCCCTTAGTGTCCTCACCTCTGTTGCCAACCCCCTGGCATCTCTAGCATCCCTTTCTCACTGCTTCTCTGTGTCTCTAGCCTTCTGGTGTTCTTCTTCCTTGGTCTTAGACTTTTATCCATCTCAGTCAGCCCCTCTCTTTACAGAGCCTCAGTCTCCTCAGTGTCCTTCTAGCAGCCCCCTTTCTGTCCGTTCCTCTCCAACCGCTTAACCTTCCAGCCTCTCCCTTCCAACTTAGCCTTTGGCGTTTTGTTTTTTTTTTTCACTCTCTAACTCCCCAGCATATATCTTCCTTCTAACCACTCAAATCTCGGGGCTTCCTGCACCTCCCCCCCCCCCAAGCTAATCCGCCAGTCACACTACAGCTGCGGCTGAGCGGGGGACACTTGAGCATCCCGTGCGCACCACGCCCAAGGATCCAGGGACCTCTGCACGGGCTACATCAGAGGCTGGCCTGGATGAGCCTGGGATCTCTCAGATAGATCCACCCAGGGCAGAGGGAGCTGGGGCTTTTTTCCCCAGCTGTCTGACCTGGGGTCTCAGCCCACATGGCTTTTTGGCTCAACTGAAGTGGAGGGGGAGGGGCACCAGCCCCTCACACAGAAAAAACCTTGAGGGCTCAAGGCTTTCTAATCTCAGCCCAAAGGTAGGGTCCCCAAATCAAAATAAATTTCCACACTATGAGGGGGAAGAGGTAATGGGGAGAAATCTTGATGATGTAAAGAGACATCACTAAAATTTTCTTTGTATAGGAAGGAAAGTGAATGTTGCAAAATTGTAAAGTACAAGCAAGACCGCAGAGAAAAGATATGAAAAGACACATCCCCCAACACAGTTGTAGAAGTTGGGGGAGGGTCAGTGAGTATGGAACACTCACTTTCAGATTTTTTTTTTTTGATGTATTGATCAGTTTTGCTGACTTTTGCTCTTCTTTTTGTTTAACAAAATCTTGTTATGTGGGATGGTTATTTAGGAGAGGTAGGAATACAGGGAGATATTACAGTGAATATTAAAATAGAAGGGGAAAGTTACTGTGGAAAACAATACTAAAGCCTCTCATTAAATTGCAAAAATTGACAATTAATATTTTAAGAGTGTCCAGGGTCTCCCTTGAATCACTGAATAGATTGTATTTTTTGAGTATCTTACTACCAAAAAAGTCACAACTGTCAACCAAATCTTCCCAAGGTTTTGCCCACATTACTCATGTTCCTTTTGGAAAATAATTCAAAAATGTAATTTAAATGATCTATTTTTGTCCTTTCACTGCTATAGAATTTCTTCATCTTTTGCTTCATGATCACTATAAAAAGTGAGTTGGAAATTGCTTTAGTCTGGAAAAGTCATTGGCTACAAGGAGAAACAGTTGTCCAAATCTCTCTCCAAATAACTGCTATTAAATAAAGGCATCTCTGACAAACTTTAGCTAATCACAAATAGATTAATCGAATCTTAGGTAGCTATGATGCTGACTGATCTTAAAGATTCAATTTCTAGTCAATGAAGCACAGACATGCATTAGAAATAATATGGCAAGGGCACACATCTATAAAATAAGGGTACTGTACTATATGGTCTTGGAGGTACCCCCTGGCTGAATGATCTTATTTATTGCTTCCTCATAGTAAGATAATTCTGACAGA
The DNA here is from genome assembly GCF_019393635.1 of Dromiciops gliroides. Lineage (NCBI taxonomy): Eukaryota > Metazoa > Chordata > Mammalia > Microbiotheria > Microbiotheriidae > Dromiciops > Dromiciops gliroides. The sequence continues at coordinate 382,417,148 of NC_057864.1, read as the reverse complement.
ACTTGTTCTTAATAAGGCTGGGCTTACAATAACCTATTATAAGGGTCCCTTGAAGCTGTTTACATATTGATTTTGTGATAACATTTTTTTAGCACTGACAGTCCCATCTCACAAATAGGTTAGGCTCTAAGTTCATGTTACAGTCGGTTTTTCAGACCTCAATATGAACATTTCCCAAATATGATGTAATGTTTGTAAGCAGCCAAAAAAGCCAATTTAACCCACATTTGAAGTATAGTACTGTACACAACTCTCCAATTCAACAGAACCCAAACACTGTGTAGAAAGTGTTTCCCTGTGAAAATATATTAAAAATTACAACTTCTGATACAAAGAACCTTTTCCACCAGATTTTTTTCATCTGCCAGGAGAGGAAAGGCTTCACTTTGCCTATAGGTATTAAGAATGGGAACTTGCCCAGCTTCTGGGTTTTTTGTTTGTTTGTTTGGTTTTTTTAGTGAGGCAACTGGGATTAACTGACTTGCCTAAGGTCACACAGCTAGCAAGTGTTAAGTGTCTGAGGTAAAATTTGAACTCGGGTCCTCCTGATTCCAGGGCCAATGCTCTATCCACTGCACCACCTAGCTGCCCCTTTGGTGTTGTTTTTTTGTTTGTTTTTTGTTTTTTTGTTTCCAGCTTCTGTTTTGCATGGTGTTTTCTTGTCCTGGCTCTTAAAATGTGGGGAAAAGAACTGGTATGTTGATAGGAAGAGGGACAGATACTTGTAGGAGTAGATAAACTGGAATTTTGGGATTAGCATCATGAAACTGGGTCAAAGAGGAAAAAAGGAAGGAATGAAACAAAGAACCCCTTCAGGGTAAGGAAAATCAGATTGGGGAGGGCCTCTGGTCAATATCTGAGTCCTAAAACAAATACTCAGGTACATGTCTTATTTCTATTTCCGAGTCACCCTATTTCTTCTCTTCCATTCTTACTGCTACCACCTGTTACTTACAACTAAACATTTTTTCCTTATAGATCCATAGCATGAATATTTCAACTTCTCCTTAATTCCCTGCCCCAGAGGAACAAGAGGGGAGCAGGGACCTAAGAATTGGTATTAAGAAATGAGACAAAGGGTTGTAAGGGTACCTCTGGGCAAAACTCATCTCATTGAAATTTTGTATCTTCCCCATAGCCTAAGTTAGTTTTGCACACACAGGTGCTTAATATGTTTAAGTGAATCCATTTATCTCTCAACCATTTATCTTGTAACTAGGCATCTGCCCTGGACTTAGAAGAGGTGAAAAATAGGACAGCTATCCAATAAAGAAGTGGTAACAGCAGGGGGAAGACTAGCTCCTGTAAATCATCAGATCAAATGCTGAGGGCATATATTATCATTAAAGAAGTCATACTTAGGCAAATTTGTCTAGCAATGGATATTAAACTTATCAAACACATGTTGGGAATCTACTTCAGGGAAAGCAAGATTTGCAATTTTTCAAAAAAAAAGTTTTATATTCTTATAACATTTAAGCATTTATATCTTGATATTGTTAATTTTTACATTAAAATCCTGTTATCAAATAATACGTAGACCCAGCATATTTTGAGGGTCCCTTGGACAGCAAGGAGGTCAAATCAGTCAACACTTAAAGAAATTAATTCGGGCTATACACTAGAAGATAAAATACTGAAGTTGAAGCTTAAATACTTTGGGCACATAATGAGAAGACAATTTAATGGAAAAGATCTTGATGTTGGGAAAGATTGAAGGCAAAAGGAAAAGGGGATGGCAAAGGATGAGATGGATAAATAGTATCATGGAAACAATGACCATGAACTTCATCCAAGGGATCACAGAGTCAGCCATGACTTAGTGAATGAACAAAAAAGAAGTATATTTTACTGAAACATTGATCTCTGAAATTATTTTAATACTTCGAAAGGACCATAATTTCATCAGTGTGGATACATTCTCCAAAAATGCAGATTTCAACTCCTCTGCACCTTAGCAGAGGATCTCTATGAGATGCCATGATCAAAAGAACTGATCAACTGATAGACAATCTAATGCTGAGGAGACTCTCCATGCTTAGGTAGCCTAGTCATTTAAAATCAACAGACATTTATATTAAACATTAAGTGAAAGGTACAGTGTGCTGGGTATCCTTAGGGACAAAGATAGGGACTACACCTGTGATTTCACTGGTTTAGGAAACTCCCTCTCCCAGGGTAGGTCCAGCACTTTGTCAAAAATTATGGTCTTAGAGAATAGTCTACAGCAGAGTCAACTCAAAGCTGACAGTCCTGCCCCAACCAGATTAAAATGTAACTGGTAAATATTTAACAAAATAAATAAAAATACAACAAAAGTAATGTTAATTTATGGTTTTCTACATCAATATGCAGCCTACAGGGATCCATTTCTATTTGAGATTGACACCCCAAAAGTATAGAGATTAGGTGACTTACTCGGGGGTCACACAGCCAGTATGTGTCAGAAACTGGATTTCAGAAGTTTCAACTTCTGTGCTATTTCTCCATTCACTAAAAAACAAACAAATAAACAACCAGCCCAAGACCCTAGAAACAAAAAACCAAAAAGATCTTTGGCCTCAAAGTTTGTTTTGCACGCTTGCGCGCACGCGCATGCACGCACACACACAGAGATATGTATATTATAGACACAGTTATACACATGTGCACACAGATATAAACAATCCTATACATAGGAAAATATTCTTTTGTCTTACCTGTCATATTGCAAGTTCTCTGGTTACTTTCAAAATGATATTGTCGTCTTGCTTGGGCAATATATTCAGCAGCCTCCCTCTCTTGTATTTCTCTGATCTTCTTTTGTCCATATTTCCCAAGGATATATACTCCTGAAAGTGTTTAAAAATGAACTAATTATGGTATCAGAATGTTTTTCACAATGCTGAAAAAATAAAACCAACTCAAAACAAACTCCTGATTTAACAATTTGTGAATCTCTATCTGTGAAAGATTCAAGATGAAATTAAATGTTCTTTTTTGGGGGGGAGGCGGGGGTTGGGGTTAAGTGACTTGCCCAGGGTCTAGTAAGTAAATGTTCTTTTAATACAAAAGACAAAAACCATTGCCTAAAACTAAATAACATGGGGAACATGAAATAAGTTTATTTGCTAATAATAAGATCAATAAAATTTTAAGTAAAATACCTACTCAAAAATGAAAAAGTAGCACTATTTGTCCTTCATGAGCTTACTCTCCCTGTTGGAGAGAAAAGCAACATAAAAGGAGTTGAGAAAAGGATGTAGTAGCAGGTGATACTGATGCAGAACATAGAAAGGAAGTCATTGATTCTAAGAAACAGAAGAGATCGAATTCCAAGCAGCAAGGGATATAGCCTTTGCAAAACTGAGAGACTGAATTTTATATACAAGGAACAAATAGGCCAGTTTGGCTAGACACCATAGTCTGTGAAAGGGAGGAATGTGTATATAATTTGATTAAATAAGCTGGGAAAGTAGGCAAGAACCAGGCTGAGAAGAACTTTAAATACTACTCAGAGCAAGCCTGTATTTGATCCTAGAGACACCTGAAACTTTTTTCTTTGGCAACTGTAGAAAGGATAAATTGAAGAGGAATGGGACTTGAGGCAGGAAAACCAATTAGAAAGGCTATTACAATAGTTAAGGCTAAAGGTATTGAGGGTTTAACCTGGAGTGGTAATCATGTAAATTGAGAGAAAGAAAAATGGTGGATAAATTATGGAGAGCATCAACAAAACTTGACTACAGTGGATTCGAGGGAAAGGAAGAATAGAGGATGACAGTTTTTGAACCCATGTGAATGGAGGAATGGTGGCACTGTGAATAGAAATAAAGAAGTTAAGAATAGGGTAGAGTTTGAGAGAAAAGATAATGAGTTTTTAATGGATATTCTAGGGTTACATAAAAAAAATCTGCAATCATCTGCATAGAGAAGTTGAAGAGAAGATGAGATCACAAATTACTTTGGGGGAGGAGGAGAAGGCACAGTACACAGTCCTAGAGGCATATTTATAATTAGGGTCATCATATGGATGACATTCTAGCAAAGGAGACTGAGGAGTAGTCAGAGAGGTAAGAGGAGAGGTAAGAGTGAGCAGTGTCAGAAAATCCTTGATAGGAGAATATGTAGGAAGAGAGAAAGATCTACAGTTTCAAATGCTGCAGAGAAGTCAAGGAAAGGGACTGATAAAAGGTTATCAGACTTGATCATTAAGAAATCAATGGTAATTTCGACAAAGAAGTTTAATTTGAGTGATAACACTGGAAGCCAGGATTACAATGGGTTGGGAAAGTTATTGAGAGAAATAGGGGCAGCTAGGTGGTGCAGTGGATAGAGCACCGGCCCTGGAGTCAGGAGTCCCTGAGTTCAAATCTGACCTCAGACACTTAACACTTTCTAGCTGTGTGACCCTGGGCAAGTCACTTAACCCCAATTGCCTCACTTAAAAAAAACAAGAAAAAAAAAAGAGAGAGAAATAGAGGAAATCAGTACAGATGCTCAGGAATGCAGAATCATAAATTAAATCCACATACTATATTTTCTCATAGTGGTCAATAAACATACTGTAACGGGTAGCCCACTCTTTTGTAACATTTACTTATTTTAGTCTTATTAGAAGCCAGCCAGATTTCCTATTCAAACATCTGCCATACAAACATACAATCACCTAACCAACCAACAGACATGACAGTTCCCATACTAAGGAGACCTATAGTTTGAGCGATTTTTATTTCCATATTTTTGAACCAAATGCTTGGGCATGACATCTAAGTTAATGTATGCTTTACCCTTAAGAGGCTTGATGTATTTTAGGTAAATGTTTATTGTGATCCTCCACTGTTTTTCTTTCCTTGACTAGCTACAATTCTGAGAGAGAAAAAGTTTTCTTATTGTAAGACCATAAAATCAATTTCTCTTCCTGTTCTAAATATTTCATTTGCACTCCATTTACATGGATCTATATCTACAATGTATAGCACAAAGTTCTTTGCAGCATTTTTTATCTATGTTGCTCCTTGAGGTATGATGATGCAGAAAAAAAGCCCAAGAAATAAAGTCCCATACAGCTTTCTTTCAATCTTCCCTTTTCACTTGAAAGAGAGAATGTTTATTCCTTCATGGAGTGTTGTAGTTAAGTTTTCAATTTCCTTACAAATTAACAATAACTCAATAAAATACTATATTTATGGTTTTGCCAGCATTTTAGAAATTCTTGGTTTCTACAGAGTAAACCTAATCTGTAACCCAAAGTCAAAAGAAACCTAGTTTTAAATCCCATCTGATAATTATTAGCTATGAAACAACAGGTAAATCACCTGATTTCTCTGAGGCTCAACTTCCTCATCTTTAAAACAAAGATAAAAATAGTCATAGTGCCAACCAAAGAAATTGTTTTGTAAGCTTTAAAGTGATATATGAACATAGGCTATTAGTTATTAATAAGAACAGAATTTATATAAAGTTTTAAGGTTTGCAAAGCACTTTAAATATTATCTCATTTTATCTTCACAGCAACCCTTGAGAGAGGAAGGTACTATTCCGATTTTTACAGATGAAAAAACTGAGAAAGTCAGAGATTAAAGTGATTTGCCTGGAGTCACACAGCCAGTAAGCCAGATATGAATTCTGGTCTTCCTGACTCCAGGACTAATACTCTATTCACTAAGCCATATAACTACTTTCTTCTTCTTTCTTCCTCCATTCTCTTCTTCATTTCAAAGGCAGAGTTCTAATTTTCACTAAGTTTTTTCTTATATTTAGCTAAAATCTGTGTCTCAGTAACTTCTACCCATTGCTTCTAGTTCTACCCTCTGAGACCAAGCAAAACCAGCATATTTCTTCTTTCCAATCCTTCAAATACCAGAAGACCTTTATCAAATTTTCACTAACACTTCTCCAGGCTAAACATTCGATGTAATCAAACAACGGAATATTGAGTGCTCTCAGTACAGTTTAGATAAAAACATCTGGGGTAGCTACGTGGCACAGTGGATAGAGCAATGGCCCTGAAGTTGGGAGGACTTGAGTTCAAATCTGTCACTTACTGGCTGTGGGACCCTGGGCAAGTCATTTAACCCCATTTTCCTTAAACATCCTTGGCTATCTCCACTCATCCTGATATTGGACACAGATGGCTCTGGAGGAGAGAGTAAGGTTGATGACTTTGCACAGTCTTTCCTCACTTAGATGCAAGTCATGACATCACCTGATGTCATGGTCCTCTTCAAGAACAATAAGACCAGCAACAACCCATAAAAACATGTAAGTGTAGAAAGAATTAACACCTCAAAACAGCAACTCCCCCTCCCCCCCAAAAAAACCCCTACTCAGCCTCAAATAGAACCATACTTCCATCAACAATAAGGATCTGGTTTCAAGCTTTTAGGACTGAAACACAAAATTAGCCACAAATCTGAATTACTGATAACTAGAATGTGTTATTATTTATCTATGGCTTAGCATGGAAAACCACAATCAAAATAAAAGATAGATGGGTCAAGCTCTTTGGGAAATTCTTGTCCTTGACTTATAAGTAGTTTTGTATCTATTGCATGCATTTAATGATAAGAATATCTCGAGTCTTCTAATATGGAAATGTTTTACATAACTGCATATGTATAACCTATATCTGACTGCTTGCCACTTCAGGGAAGGAGGAGGGGAGGGAGGAATAGAATTTGGAACTCAAAACTTTAAGTAAAATGTTTATTACAAGTCAAAAGAAAAAGAAAAAAAAAGAATATCAAAATCCCATGCTTATAAGAATCCATCTCCAACTTATGTTCACAGGCACACCAACATTTTCTCTCCCTGTCCTCCTGCAAATTTTAGTCATTATGGCTACAGGATAATAGGAAGGGCCCCATAGAATTTCTTTTACCTGCCCTTAATGGAGTTGCATATCTTAAGGTTAAAGAAGACTGATCAACCTTCCAATTGTCCTAGGTCATATGTAGTCTTTACTACACAGAATTAAATATAAAAAGACTAAATGATTAATTTTTTAAAAGTACTTTGATCTTTCCGTACATCTAGCTGTGTGTTCAAATACAATATAGTTTTAAAAAGAGAGACGTGAATGGGGGAAGGAGGGGTAGGGAGGGAAGGAGGGAGGGGAGAGAGAGAAGGAGGAGGAGGAGGAGGAGGAGGAGGAGGAGGAGGAGGAGGACAGGAGGGGAGTGGGAGATGAGAGAAAGACAAACTTTGGGCAATCTCTTAAGTTTTGTGAAACTCCTATTAAAGAAGAAATAAATGCAAAATTCTGGGTGTTGCAATTGGATTACTTGCAATAAGTCACTCCAGTAAAGCCAGTAATAAATGGGATCCAGAGGCGATTGCCTAACCAAGGTATGTGACGGAAAAAATAAAAAGCCCAGCTAGCTAGGCAATACTACTACCTTAGGCAAGTCACTTCACCTCTCTGGACCTCAGGTCCCTCAACTGTCAAGTGAGGGCGTTGGATCTCTTTGGGCCCTTCCAGCTCTTTAACTCTAGGAAGCCGCAGGGGAGAAAGCTAATTCCTGATTCTCCCGCCCCCTGGTTCCTCCATCCAGGAGAAAATGGGCGAGGCAGCCGAGGAGCCGGAGGAACAGGCGCTGGGCAGGGCACTGGGTGCCAGAGCACGGGCCCCTCCGCCCCTAGACGTCCCCCCGAGCCTGCACCCACCTCCGAGGACTGTGCCCAGGAACAGGCATTTCTTCTTGTGACGTTTTAGAAAATTCCACACGGACTTCAGCATCTTCCGGTCCCGTAGCCGGGAAAGAGGCGACGTACGGGGCTGCGGACCCGCGAGCCCCGGGGTGGCGGGGACCGGGAGGAAGAAGCTGGGGAAGAGGAACGGTTTCTCGGGTGAACGCGGCTGGCCGGTCTGGTCCCGAGGACAAGGTGCCCAATCGCCCTCGTCCCTCCCCCGGGTCCTCCCGGAGAAATCACTGCCGCCAGTCACCGGCTCGACTGTCACCGGAGAGAGAAGGGGGCGTGGAGACCCGACTGAGCCGTCCTGGCCGCCGTCCCGACCGACGCCGCTGATGCGGCTGCCTGGGGCCGGAAAGCCGAGTCCGTCACGAATTTCGTCCCTGGTGTGCCCACCATCCGGCGGCTCCCCCGGAAACAGCAGCCTCGGGCCTCCGACGTTCCGCCGCCCGTTCTCTTCTGCCTGGCTGCCCGGCTTCGCTCTCTCTACCCTCTCCCCTTGGTTCGTCTGGCCTCTGGCTGCCGGGGCGGGATGGAGGAGACTATTACGGCGGCGCTCACAGCCCCGGGAGTGTCCGTGTCAGCTGAGGAGAGAGAGGCGTGGATGGAGAGGGCGATGCACATGGTAAGAAGGGCTGGGGGAGGGCACGCTGGGGTGAAACCGCCCAATGGGGTGCGGGAGCGGCGGACCGTAAGGTCACGGTAGTAGAGCCGGACCTTCCTGTCGCGTGGGGCGGAGCATCTTCCTACGTAGGGAAAGAGAGTACCCCCACCCCACCCCTCGCACTTTAACCTAGTTAGAATCGGGGCAGCCCGTGGCTGTGGCGCCAGGTGCCAACACCTGGTGCAGAGCGGCAGCTTTTCGGCTGCTAAGTTCATTCGCAAGGCTCTCCGGGCCCGGGGGTTGGGGGTGGGTGGGAGGGTAGCGAAGAGAGGGAGGGAGGAATTGTTCTCCAGTATGGTAAAGTCCCATAGCCAGCTTCTGGAAGAGGTGGGTCGAGAACCCACTTTTTTCTCCTTCTCCCGTCCACCAAAAAGTAATTTCCTATTTTGAGGGCCCTTTTGAGCATAAGTTATCCAGTAAGAGAAAGCTGGAACGATAGAGCAATTTTCTTTGGTAACAATTTTTCTTTGCTATCAGCACCTTTTTTCTTTACATTTTCATTCATTCCTTATCTCCTTTTATGCCTCCCCACCCCCATTAGGGTTGCTGACCTAGGAAGATTTCGTCTGTACCTTAAGGTGTAGGAGTCGGGATGAGCTGAATTCTACCCACTAGCAGTTTGAACCTGGGTCACTTACCCTCTCTAAGCCTCAGTTTCTCAAATTAAAATGCTCTCAAATGCAAATAATAGCATCTACCTATTTGCAGGATCAAATGAGATTATATTATGTGTGTATGTAATGTATGTGTGTATATGTATGTATATATAGCACTGCAGAAGTAACAACAATCATAATACAACAAATGTTTGTTTATTAAGTACTATTCCTAGCTTATTGGATTTTAGATCTAGAGCTATAAAGGAATGACCATCCTCCTAGTCATCCAGGTCCATAACACCCTCCCCTCCTCCTCATTTCTTCACTGTCACTTCAAATCTTGTCATTCACAACATTTCACATCTCCCCTACAATATTCTCCTCTCCACTCACAAGCCACTAGGGGGCAGCTAGATGTTCCTGCAATTGTGAGAATCTGAGTTCAAAGCTCACCTCAGACACCTACTAGCTGTGTGACCCTGGGCAAGTCATTTAACCCCAATTGCCTTTAAACATTCAGTTGTCCTGATCTTACTACTGGACCCAGATGATTCTGGAGGAGAGAGTGAGGTTGGTGACCTTGTACAGCCCTCCCTCACTTAAATCCAATACAGTGCAAGTCATAACATCACCCCCATGTCATAGTCCTCTTTGAGAAGGAAGGACAACCAAACAACAATTCACAAGCCACTACCATAATTTAGGCCCTCATCATCTCTTCCTTGGCCTATTACATGCAATAATTTTCTGTTTGAACTTCCTGCCTCTGGTCACACCTACTCCAATTCATTCTATATACAACTTGCTAAAGTGATTTTCCAACAGTTCAGGTCTGACCATGTCACCCCCTATTCAACAAACTCAAGTGGCTCCCTAGTACTTTGTGTGTGTGTGTGTGTGTGTGTGTGTGTGTGTGTGTGTTTGTGGCAATTGGGGTTAAGTGACTTGCCTAGGGTCACACAGCTAGTAAGTGTCAATTATCTGAGGTCACATTTGAACTCAGGTACTCCTGAATCCAGGGATTGATGCTCTATCCACTTCACCACCTAGCTGCCCCTCCCTAGTACTTTTAGGGTAAAATATAAACCCATTCATTTGTCATTTAAAGGTTTTTACAATCTAGATCCTTCCTACTTTTCCATTCTTTTCATAATTTACTTCCCTACATGAATTCTGATACCCTCCAGGAACCAGGAATATGAACCTACTTGCTCTTCCTATAAGAGGAAGATCCTCTCATGCTTGAAATTTGCTATCTACTTACCTTTGCCTCAGAGTTCCCCAGGTTTTCCCCTAGACCTAGCTCAATGGCCACTTTCTGCAGAAGGCCTTTTCCAGTCTCCTCAGGTGCTACCATCCCCTTGAAGGTTGCCTTCCATCTACTCTAAATGTATCTTGTATGTACCTAATTATAACTACATGCTGGGCTAGATAATGGGCTGGCCTGAGACTCAGGAAGACTTGGATTGAAATCCTGCCTTTGACATATTATGTTGGAAGGGATGTGGATATTGGAGAGGAAATGAAAAATTTGGACACTAATGCACTGTTGCTGGAGCTGTGAACTGATACAACTAATCTGGAGAACAATTTGAAACTGTGCCCAAAGGGCTATAAAACTGCATATCCTTTAACCCAGCAATACCACTACTAAGTGATTGTAACATTTGTTGATCTACCTTATCTCATTTTTTGTATCATATAAAACTTCAGAGGCAAAAACAAGACTTTAATGTGTATAATTACTTGCTGTTATTTTTACAGTGTCATATGCTCAGCTACTAAGTGATTGTAACATTTGTTGATCTACCTTATCTCATCTTTTGTATCATATAAAACTTCAGAGGCAAAAACAAGGCTTTAATGTGTATAATTACTTGCTGTTATTTTTACAGTGTCATATGCTCAGTAACTAACATATATTAGTAGTAACAATCTTTTAAAAGTAAGGCATTGCTACAGTATCTTACAGACCAGGTTATATCAATTTCCTTCCCACCTCACTACTATTAGAAATGGAGGAGAGGGGCAGCTAGGTGGCACAGTGGATAGAGCACCAGCCTTGGATTCAGCAGGACCTGAGTTCAAATTTGGCCTCAGACACTTAACACTTACTAGCTGTGTGACCCTGGGAAAGTCACAACCCCAATTGCCTCACCAAAAAAAAAAAAAAAAAAGAAAGAAAGAAAGAAAGAAAGAAAAAAAGAAATGGAAGAGAAACCTAACTACCAATTGAAGTTTTCTCAGGAAACTCTTGGAATAGAATTTAAGTTTATTTTCACCTGAATATTAGCTTAGTTGCAAAGAAGTGGAAGCCTTATCTGTTTCTGTGTTTTGTGTTCTTCATGAATAAGAGAAATGGTTGGTCCTTTTTTTCCTCTCTTTAGGCATCCTTCCCCCCCCAGATCAAAACAGAAAAACAGAAAAATCTACAGGTCCTTACTTTGAAATCAGGCAATGTTTGAGTATGCACTATAGCTAGGTAAAACATATATTTTGAAAAATAAAATTCTATTTAAAAAAACACTATTAAGTGTTTAAAATAATCAATGTTATACTGTCTGGATTATAAATTCCTGACCTTCAGTTTATCCACAATTGCACCAAGTGGTTGTGTCTTACTTCCCTATTGCTTTTTTTAAAAGTTCAAATATATTTCTTTTTGGACTTAGGTCAGCAGTTTTGTGACCAATTATCTGGTTTCCTAAACTTCAAAGAAAATAAATTCCAGAATATAGAGAATTAGCTGATAGAAAATTATAAACATATATTTTTCTGAGAAGTATTAAGTAAGTCTTTAACTGCATAGATACAGCCAGATATGGAGCCAACAGATTAATTGAATTTGCTTGAGGAACATGAAGGTGAAATTCCAGTTCTGAAAAATCACCAGTATTTTTATACCAGAAGTTTGCCTGAAAATGATCATGCATCTGGAGTGCACAAGCTGTTATTCATTTGGAATGGACAAAGATCTAAAAGGGAGGGAGGGGGCAAAAGAAGGATTTTTAGCATGTGATAATACCAATAGGTAAATGTAATCTTATTATGTAGACCTCTTGCTTGTTTTTTCAATACCCTAATTCTCCCAAGTTATTCAAGCTTGAAGATTTGAAGTCAATGTTAATTCCTTCCTTACTTTTGTCTCCCTTTAAAACATCCTTTTCTTTTAGTTCCACAGTCAGTGTATGCCCTTATTAACTTATGCCCTATATCTAGATGATTTATTTCAATCTTATCCTCTCCACTTTATCCTGCTCACAATTCCGAGATTGATTCCAAAGAGATCACTTTTGTCATGTCAGACATAGGAACTACAGACATAGAAATAGAATTAGAATGGACCTCATAGGGTGTTAGTGCTGCACAAGACACTATAGATTACTTTTCAATTCCATCATTTTATAGATATGGGAACTGAAGCCTAGAGAAGTGAAAGGTCTGACTCAGAGTCACACAACTCATAAAAAGCTGAGCTTGGATTTGAACCCACTTCTGGTTCTAAATACACTTCTCTTTTCATTATACTATGACCACTGTTAACCTGTAAATTAATGAAACAATCAATATAGGAAAAAATAAGGTCTTTAATCGGGGCAGAGGAACTATAGCTCATGGTATTGCAAAGCAAGAAGCTAGGAATACCCAAAGATGGGAACCAAGAACAGGGTTTTTATGGGGTAACAGAACAAAAGGCATCCAAAAAAACAGCCCCAGGCAATTCACATGTCTGGAAAGAGGGAGTAGGGGGAAATCAGCCAGTTTTCAGTAAATTTGTAGTTATCATTCCTTTCTCTTGGTCAAGATGAATTCTGGAATTCGTTGATGACCAAAAAATAGTGTTGGGGCATGAAACATAATTCTCAGGCCACGTCCTGGCATTCTTGGGAAAGCTGTCTACCCTGCTGTCATCTGCTTGTATCATTGGTAGTGTTTCTGGCCGTCCATTCAGGGGTCGGGGTCTTCTTCAGATGTGATAAGTGGATACAGCTGTCAATTCCTTTCAGTTTCACAGCTGAGGGGTTGGTCAGCAGGACTTGGTAGGGAATCCTTGCACAGGTGCTTTTTCCAATAGACCCAGTCTCCAGGTTCCAACTGTAGGTTGGATTGAATTAAGGTTGAGCCACTAGAAAATGACTGAGAGATAAGATGATTAAGGTGATGAAGAGTTTGTGTGAGCCCTTTACAAGAGTACAGAAGGGATGCCTTGATGGAGAGGGAGTCACTTGAAGGAGAAAAGAGAGGCAGGCATAGGACGCCCAGTGATGATTTCAAAAGGTGAAAGATAATGTTTACCAAAAGGGGTTACCCTAAGGTTCAGAAGAACTAGGGGAAGGGCTTTTGGCCATGGTAGATTCAAATCATCCATGAACTTTCCAAGCTGAACCTTAATGATCCCATTTATACGTTCTACCAAACCTGAGGATTGGGGGTAGTAAGCACCAGTGTAAGTGTTGAAATACTGGCCAGGAAGCTAACAATTGGACCAGGAAATGAGTGAACTTCTATTAAGAATTCCTCAGGTGGGAAAAATCCTTTCTAATAAGCACTTGGCTACAGCTGTTGCAGTAGCTTTCCTGCAAGGGAAAGCTTCTACCCAATGGGAGAACATGCAAACCATAACTAATAAACTTATAACTGGAAGAGGGCAGAAGTTGAATAAAATCAATCTGCCAGATTTGAAAAGGGGTAAAGGAATCTCCTAGGGGTAATTTTTATGGGCTTGCTTACATTATATTTAGGATAGATTTCACATTGTAGATAAATGTCATGTGCAGCTCGTCTCAATATTCCCTGCCAATATTTGCAGCTTAAACTAAGCAGTTTTTCAGGACTCCAGTGACTTAAAGAGTGCAGGTACTCCATCATAGGTCAACACTGAGAGTCAGGAAGGACAGGGCATACATTTGGCCCATACCAGAGTTCAGTTTTTATCCTTTTCATACCCTTCTAGTCTTAGTCTGTTTTGGATTGGATTGGACATGGTCCTTTGGACTACAGCAAGCTTTGCTGGGGTCAATGTTAACTTGGGGCCAGGCCCAGCAGATGTTAAAGACAGACTTAATAGGGATTGGGGTTTTCTGAGCAGCCTACTTGGCATGCAGGTCAGCAAGGGCATTAATCGCGGGCATTAATCTTCATGGGAATGTCCTTGCATTTTAACAATCACTGCTGCTAGCAACAAAAGGGAGTCAAGCAATCTCTAGATATGTGGGACATCCAGAGGACATCAGGAACCCTTTATATTCCATAACATCCAAAAATCATGTGCCACCCCAAAAGCATACCTCCTATCCACGTAAATGTTTACTTGCTTTTCTTTTTAATTCACAAGCCTGAGTCAGGGCTTCAAGTTCAGCCTGTTGTGCTGAAGAAGCCAAAGGAAGGGGGTCAATGACCTCTTCTGTGGTAGTGATAACATACCCAGCATCATTTGAGACAGGAACCATCAATGTACCAGGAATAATCTGGGTTTTCTCTCAGTTTCTTGGAGATCTTCTTGCCGGGGGGGGGGGGGGGGGCGGTTAAGATAAAGTAAATAACTTTAAAACAATCATGATCCTGTATGTGGTCAGAGTTCCTATCCTCTTTGTCAGGAAGGAAAGTGACTGGGTTGAGAACTACCTTAGGTTTGCATTGTAGAGAGATCTCTAATTCTGCAAAACAGATTATTTATTGGCTGATATCAGATGTCCTGAAAACAAGATACTTTATGAGGTGAGAAAAACAGAATCAGCTTTTGAAAACTGGAGATCCAGGGAGCAAAGGAATAAGTCATCTACAGACTGGAGAGGGTGGAGCCTAAAGGCAACTTAAAGGTCAGCAAGGTCTGCTTTCAAAATTTGAGAAAAATAGAAGGGACTCTGAAGCAGAACAGTCCAAGTGTACTGCAAGCCCTCCCAGGTAAAATCATTCACACCAAAGGACCCACTGAAAAAGGCACTACACAAATCAAAAGTGAAAACTGTGGAATCATGGGAATGAAATTCTACCAGGAGTAGAGAATTGTAAAAATGTCACAAGAGGACATCAGTGCCACTGCACTGTCAGAGCTGTAAGTTGCCTTTCCATGTATATTCCTTGTCTACACATATTTCCTATATATGTGTCCCTCCATCCATGTATTCTGACCACATGTGTTCTCTATGTGTATACCTCTCCATGTGTATTCACGGTATATGTCCATCCTTCTCATTGATATTGTATATATTTGTGGAAGGCTACATCTCATGTTTATAGGACAAATGATTTGTTACTACTTTTTTTTTTAAATGTATTTTTTTTATTATTCTTTTTTTTTTTTAAGTGAGGCATTTGGGGTTAAGTGACTTACCCAGGGTCACACAGCTAGTAAGTGTTAAGAGTCTGAGGCTGGATTTGAACTCAGGTCCTCCTGACTCCAGGGCCGGTGCTCTATCCACTGCGCCACCTAGCCGCCCCTTGCTACTACTTTTCCTGCCATTTCATTAAATGCCTTTTCTTTGAGCAGATTTTGTGCTCTTGCTGACTATTAAATGTGAAAACATCAGTAGGGAATTATGAGCTATAGTCTTAGGGGATGCTGACTCACCAAATACCTTAAACCTGTACTAGACTGCCCTGAAAGTTGGGTTAGGGGGTGGGGATGGAGTTGTTATAGTTATTTCCCAGTATTTTCTTATATAAACTCTCTTCCAAGGAGTCTGACATACTTTTCACCATTCCTTCAGCATGTGTCTTGAACTCCTACTTCTTTACTTTTACCTTTCCAAATTGAATTTAAACTTCTCTGCCTCTTTAAATCCTATGAGAACTTCAAGTCTCCCTATATTATGAATTCTTATCTGAACCCTCCAACAGCGATCAATGTCTCAAAAAAATTTTAAACCAACACATTTGTCATATATACTCATATGTGTGTATTTTTACATATATAAACACATAATTTTTTTAAAAATCAATAAATATTTATTGAACTCCTACTAAATTAAATATCATGGGAAAGAAAAGAAGTATCTCTACCCTTTTTTTGAAGACAGGTTGGGTATCTGGACCAGTGATTTTATTGGTGGAGGAAAACTACCGATTCAGATTAGCAGTTGTTTTCCAATTTATAGTCTTAGAGAATTGCCTGGGCCTTTGATAGTCAGTCATCAGTTATTAAGTGCCTACTATATGCCAGGTACTCTAATATATGCTAGTTAAATGAGATGTTAAATCACTGACTGAAGCCAACGTGCATCACAGTTAGTACTAGAATTCATGTTCTCCTGACTTTTAAGCCAGCTTTTTATCCATTATACCATGCTGCCTCTTAATCTCTGTTCTTAAAGATATTATAATTTATTTGGGGAGACAAGACAGGAACAAAAAATAGTAATACAAGATAGAATTTGTGCTATATGACTTACAGGCAATAGGCATTCTAAGACTTCATAACAGGAAGAGTTCTACTGACATGTTCAAGGAATGATTCACAATACCTGTAGACTTGAAGGATTAGTAGGATTCAGAGATGCAGAGAGGCATGTTAGTGCCATGTGAAGAGCTAAAAATAAAGTGGGAGTATATGAGGACAGTGGTTAATAAAGTGACCTTGAAGCAGAAAATTTAGTGTAAGAGAATGGTGAGAGATAGTGGAAACTAGAATGACAGGTCTTTGGCTGCCAGGGAGTGGCGAGTACAATAGGTCCTGATTAAAGGTGGCAAAAGCACAGTGGATAGAGCACCAGCCCTGGAGTCAGGAGGACCTGAGTTCAAATCCAGCCTCAGATACTTAACACTTACTAGCTGTGTGACCCTAGGCAAGTCACTTAACCCCAATTGCTTCACCCCCCCCCCCTCCAAAAAAAAAAAGGTGGCAAAAGGTAGGCAAGGGTAGAGTGAGGGAAAAGCCAAAATGCAATTGCAGCAGGCTTTCCTTGTTGAGGCTTGTCCCCTGTCATGTCTACTCTCTGCCCAGACAGTTGAGTTTAACTAGAGTAGAGGCTCTAGAGTATTGGTATCAAACTCAAAATAGAACAGATTTTTTGTAAGCCACATATCGATTAACTTAGAAAACCACAAAGTAAGACTTCCATGTTTTACTGTATTTTGCTTTATTTTGTTAAACAGTTCCCAATTGCATTTTTTGGGGGTGGGGCAATGAGGGTTAAGTGAATTGCCCAGGGTCACACAGCTAGTAAGTGTCAAGTGTCTGAGGCCAGATTTTAACTCAGGGCCTCCTGAATCCAGCTCACCACTTAGCTGCCCCATCCAGTTGCATTTTAATCTGGTTCCAATTGGCTCACTGGCAGCCACTTTAACACCTCTGCTCTAGAATATCAAAGTAATTTAAGCAGAGCTGACATAGCAATCCCTAAATGCTTATTTCAAGAATTTAAATTTGTCTAAATAAGCAACAGTGAGCTATCATGGATGTTCTATAGCAGTGGGTTCAAACTCAAATAAAAACAAGGCCACTAAACTGTATCCCTGTGGGCCACATGTTGTTTTAGAGAACTGGGTATTACATTGTGTTCTGTTATATTTTTATTTATCTTATTAAAGATTTCCCAATTACATTTTAATCTGGTTCAGGCCTAACTATGGAATGTTGTGGGCTGCATGCTGCCTGAGGACTGTTTGACATCTCTGTTCCCATATTGTATTTGTGACTTCTTTTGTCTCTCATTCCCCATGCATAACTTGGCTATCTAGTATTACCCCTGAAGATGTCTTTTGTCTCCTTCACACAAGATATAACATGCTGCTTACTTATATTCATTATGCATCTTTTTTTTTTTTTGGTTTTTGGGGTTTTTTTTGCAGGGCAATTGGGGTTAAGTGACTTGCCCAGGGTCACACAGCTAGTTAGTGTCAAGTGTCTGAGGACGGATTTGAACTCAGGTACTCCTGAATCCAGGGCTGGTGCTTTATCCACTACGCCACATAGCTGCCCCCACTATGCATCTTTTTGTTGCCCTTCTGCCCACTTGTATTTTTGAGTCTTCTGAGATTCTGATGTTACATGATTTGCAGCCATGTGACATTACCAGAAACTTTTTGGCCTTCAAAAGTCAGGTCTTTTGTGGCACTGAACAAGTTAGGATTATTAAAAAGGATTATCCAATTTCCTACATGAAATCAAGTTCAGTCCCCTTCAACCCTTCAATCAATGAACGAACATTTATTAAATGACTACCATGTGCTAGGTACTGTGCTAGGTGTTGGGGATACACATACAAAAAGGGAGTCAATTCCCCCTCCACCCCAGGAATCTTATTCGACTCATTTCACCAGTCTAGGACATAAATACATAATAACAGGTTGACTAAGAAGTTTTGAATCCTAGTATAGGAAATAGGAATTGTTTCTGCAACCATATTTT
Source organism: Dromiciops gliroides (assembly GCF_019393635.1). Taxonomy (NCBI): domain Eukaryota; kingdom Metazoa; phylum Chordata; class Mammalia; order Microbiotheria; family Microbiotheriidae; genus Dromiciops; species Dromiciops gliroides. The sequence continues at coordinate 382,398,862 of NC_057864.1, read as the reverse complement.
AACAATGTGAATGGTTAAGCCAATCTCTTGTACCTTCTGTGTTTTCTTTAAAATAAAAGTCATGAAGTGAAATGTTTGAATATAGGCCCTGTTAAGAAGGAAAAATGTGTGAAATTCAAATCTTCTTGCACACTATTATAACTTAAATTTTTTAAATTTATTTTCATTTGTGAAATAAAACAAGCATTTCTATGACATAGTTTGATGATGATGATTGCAGGCACTATTGACTATTAGCTAAGCTCTTCTGCTTTCTTTATAAAAATGATTAGATTCAACCATAGAAGACTCTTGGAAACATTGGAAAGAACTATTGGGAAAAAATTGGAAGGGGGTAAGAACATTTTCGGGTAGCTAGGTGGTGCAGTAGATAGAGTGTTGGTCTTAGAGTCCAGAAAATCTGAGTTCAAATTCAGCCTCAGACACTAGCTGTATGACCCTGGGCAAGTCAATCCCATTTGCCTTAGTTTCCTCATCTTTAAAATGAGCTTGAGAAGGAAATGGCAAATCATTCCAGTATCTTTGCCAAGAAAACCCCAAATTGGATCACAGAGAAGTCGAACACAACTAAAACAAGTGGGATACAACTAAAACAACTGAACAATAACAACAAGAATATTTCCAGGATTATATTTTTTAACCTGTTAGCAAAACTAACATAGCTCATCAGATTTAGAGCTAGAAGGGAACTAAGAAATGATCGGGTCCAATTCCTTCATTTTACAAAGAACTCATATTGGTGGCAAGTAGTAGAATCAGAATTAGAACCATTGAATTTAGTCCCTCACCAGTGCCTCCTTCAAGATCTGGCCCAAATTTCACCTTTTGCAGGAGGCTTTTTCCTCCTCCCAAACACCATTAGTGCCTTTCCTATGAGATTACTTTCTGTTTACTCTGTCCATATCTTCATGTATGTGCATAGTTGTCTCCTATATTAGAATATGAACTTCATTAGTATAGGAACAATATTTCACCTCTGTTTTTATGCCCAGAGATTCACACAGTACCTGCCATGAAGTAAGTACTTAATAAATAGCTGTTGACTTCGACTTCAAATATAGTACTCTTTTCCAGTATACCAAACATACTGCTTCTCTAATATATCTTTGATACTTAAAGGAGTTGTAATTTTGTTCATGTGAGTATTCTTTTCATTGATACAGATTGAATAACTTAGTAGATAGTTTTCTAGAATTGTCGTGAGCAAAAAAATATATCCCTCTTGGCAGAGCCAGTCTTATAATGAGCCTTTCAATTTATCTTGGCTGATGCTTGGACAATACCAGATCTATACATGTAGAATTTCTAGCTTGGTAGGACCTGCCAGAACTTGTACTCCATTGGCATAGCCTCTGAGAACACAGGATCATCTCGACATCATGGAAGTACATCAACCTACACACCCACCTCCAGACTTATTTGCTTATGCTCTTTGTTTGATGTCTTTTTTGTAAAGTAAGTAGAACATGGTGGTGGTGGTCCCAGGTATTGTCTATTGACTTTGGGCTTTTTACCGTAATTCACACACCTCTGTCCAGGCAAAATATTTAGATGCTCAAACTGGGAAAACCACTGAGGATTGGTCATATAAATCAGGGCTTCTTAAACTTTTTCCATCCATGATCCCTTTTCATTAGAGAAATTTTTGCATGACGTTAGGTATATAGTTATATAAAATAGGCACACATAACTTTTTACTGTTGCCAAATTTTTTGTGACTCCCACATTAATTTACAAGACACTGTATGGGTCCCACAGTTTAAGATCTAAATTATCACAGTCTTGGTTCTTTTATATATCCACCATAGTTTCTTCATAGTTTCAACAATAGTCAATGGCATCACTAAAAGAATATAACTGATGCACTGTATAAACATGAGTGAGAGATGAGATAGGAGATAGAAAGATAGAAGAGTAGGAGAAAAATAGAATAAAAGTAAGGCAGTAGGAACCAAACACACATCCTCAATTGCCCCAAACTATAGGTGTATAAAGTGGTAGTATCCACAGTATGTATCTCTGCAATGTGATCTTGGCAGTTTTTCATTAAAACAAGCCTGCACTCACAATGGGTTTGGCTTGAGCTGTTACCACTTCTCACTTTACCTTTGCTCCAAATTTCCTGTCTTTCCTTTTCATCATGTTTGAAATGGCCCACATAATTGCATATAAATCTCCTTAGGAGATTTTTTCCCCACCACATAATAATCTGAGTCACATCGTCTTATTTCATTTATTCCTTTCTAGTAGCTCTCTCATTGGCACACTTACCCTCCCCGCTCCCCTTGTTCTTTCTGACTTTCCAGTCTATCTTTTGCTTCTTTCTTTGTCCTTTAAACTATATCCACTCCAAATCTGAGCTGTAGTTGAAGGTCTAATTAGTAAAGGCACTGTGGTTACTATGGTGGAAATCCTAACCAGGTCTCAACATGTAAGTACTTGAATTGTGGAACAGCAGTCTTCTCTGATGAGAGGGTCTATTATATAAGAGGGGAACTAGTTAGAAGTCATAAATTGTACCCACTGCTCAGCTTTTGCATGCTCAAGTGTATTCCTAGGCTAATTTTGCATAATGTTGTGAAGTATTGAGATTATTTGGAGCCAAAAATATTCCTATCATCCCCAACATTCCCCTTTTCTTTAGATTGTTCCATTTATCTACTAGTCTATAATGAATACACACACACACATATATACATATATGAATTCATCATTCCTTTTTAATCTTTAGTACTTTCCTGGGTTTCTTCCCATTCTTAGGCTATTTCCATTTGTCCACCCTTCCTTCATAGGTTTCTCATGATATCTACTTAGTCTTTACTAAAAAGTATTATTCCATGGCTGCTATTTCACAACTTTACTATCCTTCTGTACCTCTCTGCAGTTTTTGCCCTGTTTATCTACCTGCCTCTCCTTTAGGTTCTTCTTCCCATGGCTTTTGGGGTACTGCTGTTTCCTGGTTCTTACTGTACCTTCTCATTCTACTTTTTTTGGGGGGGGTGCAGTGAGGGTTAAGTAACTTGCCCAGGGTCACACAGCTAGTAAATGTCAAGTGTCTGAGGTCGGATTTGAACTCAGGTCCTCCTGAATCCAGGGCTGGTGCTTTATCCACTGCGCCACCTAACTGCCCCCCTTCTCATTCTACTTTGCAGAATCATTATCCATCTCCAGTCCTCTAATTCTGGGTATCTCAGAATGCTCTTTGTTGGGTTTTCCTTTCTTCTTTCTCTATATCCTCTCTCCCAATTTCATAAACTTCTATGAGTTCAATTATCGTCTCTGTGCAGAGGATTCTCATTTATATATCTAGCCCAAATCTTCCTCCTTAGCTACAGCCCATGTTGTCAGCTACCTACTAGCTATCTCTACCCAGTTTTACCATAGATATTTCAAATTCAGCATATTCAAAGAAAAAACCCATTTCCTCTCCTCTTTTTGTTGAAGGCATCATCATCAGTCTAATTTCAACAAGTGTTCACTGAGTCCCTACTGAGGTGCTAGGTGCTGGGCTCAAAAAACCAAAACCAAAACCAAAGCAATAGCTCACCCTAAGGAACTTACATTCTACTGTGAGGGAATTACATGTATGCACATAAATACAAATTTTATATAAAATAATTTTTGGGTGGGAGAAGAACTAACAATTGGGGGAATCAAGGGAAAGCCCAAATTCTTTATTGCTTCTTTTTTTTTTTTTTAAGTGAGGCAATTGGAGTTAAGTGACTTGCCCAGGGTCACACAGCTAGTAAGTGTTAAGTGTCTAAGGCTGGATTTGAACTCAGGTACTCCTGACTCCAGGGCCGGTGCTCTATCTACTGCGCCACCTAGCTGCCCCTCTTTATTGCTTCTAAAGTAAAATACCTTGACATTTAAAGACCCTCATCGACTGGCTCTAGCCTATTTCTCCAGATTGACTTCACATAAATTCCCTTTCTGTAGTCTGAGTTCACTTTTCTCTGAACTTGGCATTCTGTTTTCTTCTATGACTTTACACAAGTTATCTCCCATTCCTAGAAAGTATTTCCACCTCACTTTTACATCTAAGCATGTTTAGTGTCCTTAATTTACTTAAAATAATATTCTATTATATTTATGTTCTATAATTTATTGAGCCATTTGAGCTGCTAATATTTTTGTATGTAGTATCCGTTTCCTCTTTAATCATTTTGGAGTATAAGACAAGTAGAGATAGAGTTGAGGGAAAGGGTATTATGCACAATTTAGTGACTTTTGGAGTGTACAGCCCATTTTTCCAGAATGGCAATACTAATTCACAGCTCTACCAACAGTACATTAATGAGTTTTCCCATAGCCCCATCAAAACATGTCATTTTCCTTTTTTGTGTGTTCGCAATAAATTCTTTGTTTTACCGTTATTATAGAACTAGGACAAGATGGACACTTCAGACAGTCCTAAAAGCTACTGGTTAAACCTTCCTGTGTAAAACCTGTGCCACCTCTGGGGCACAGGCTGGAAAAAGGAAGCTCAGTTTATTGTCATCAGTCTCATCTCCTTTCAGACCTATTTGCCAAAAGAAGGGTAGGCGTGTGATGGCCACAGTTACTTGGGAGCAGGATGTGGGAAGAACATCAAGCATATTAATATTTCATTCCAGTATGGCACTTTTTTTTTTAAACAGTGGAAGCCCTGTTGTAAGCATGATTGTAAGCATGTTGAAACTTAATTGCTGTTTCATCTTGTTTTTGAAAGGCTTATTGTGATTTGGATGGGCAAAGGCATTTAAAAGGCTTTGGTACTTACAGCTAACAATTATATAGTACTTTAAAGTTTGCAAAGCACTTTACCAATATCATCTTATTTGATCCTCACATAATCCTAGGAGGTAGGTTCTATTACAGATCTTTTACAGATGAGGAAACCAAGGCTGACAAAGGTTAAATGACTTAACCAGGGTCACAAGCTAGCAGTGTTTGAGACAGGAATTAAACTTGCGTCCTCCTGGTCCAGTGCTCTATTCACTATACCATCTAGGTGCCATATAAATACCCAAAAAAGAAGATTAAGTATTTCAGAGGCAGAATGGACCCTGGATTATGAGTTTTTTCAGACTAGGTACCAAACACTGCTGATAGGAGTATATTTTGGAAAGATGGATATAATGCATTTATTTTATTTTAGAATTACTCTCTCAGCCTCAATTTCCTATAAAATGGGGATGATAGTAACCCCTAACTCATAGGATTGTTGTAAGGATCAAATGAGATATAATTTGTAAAGCACTTTGTAAACTTTAAAGTGCTATATAAATATTAGTTATTATTATTAATTCAAATTTGAATATTTCGTTGAAAATTTCCTTTTTGTTTATTTGTTTGTTTCATAGGCAAAAGAAGCCCTAGAAAATGGAGAAGTTCCTGTTGGATGCCTTATGGTCTATAACAATGAGGTTCTGGCAAAGGGGAGGAATGAAGTTAATCAAACGAAAAACGTATGTTGCCTGAAATACCTGTATCTTAAGCAGATAGAACTGATGGTGGTAAAGACAGTAAAGGAACATTTGTAGTTGTGGAAGAAGGTAGGGAGCATATGTAACCAGTTTTTTGAAAAGAAAAATCTCCACATATTGGTCCTTGTGCTTTAGTGACATTTTCATTTTGAGAGACCTTTTTTTTCTTTTAAATGCTATGTCCCAGTTAACATGAATAGTAAATAGTAAATCCCGTGGTCTCATGGATTCAAACTTGCACAATTTGAAGTTATAATTATATAAAAATATGGTAATAGTTCCAGCCTAATGGAAATATGCAGCACAAAATCCCGCTTTATGGGGTTCACATCTAACTCATTTGTATCATTTACATATGAATAGCATCCCAGCTGGGTCAGAACAGGAGTTTATCTTTCCTTCTTTTATTCCTGTAATTTCTATGGCTGCATGCATCCTCCACCACTAATCATGGTTCAGCTCTATAGTGACATCTGCAAGGATACAATTAGAAATGGCAATAGGGAAAGAGAGAGAAAAGGAAAAGAAAACCCCCATAAGCTACAATTGAGCCTGCTTTCTACCAGGGTCTTTTACCTTTCTTGCCTTCCTGGTGCGTAGTAGAATGTGACCCATCTTACAATGTCTATCCTACTCCACCATACATGAAGCAAGCACCTTTCTTAGGTAAGATCTATAGCCTCACTTCATCTCCAAAATGTTTCTAATTCCCACTTTCTTCTTCCCTTTTTTTTGTTAATATTATTAAAAATCAGAAAATCTCTAAAGGACTTTGTGCCCTTTAAGAGGTGATGGCAGTGGAAAGGGAGCTATCTCCATGCTGTATCCCAGCTGGAGACATCTCCCATAGTTCCTTTGCCTCTGAGCACTTGGAGCTCTTGTCCCTGCTTTTTAACATTCTCTCACCAGCTCTGTCACTGTCAGTGCCAGGTAAGTTGGGAGAGTTTTGAAGGAAGATTATGTCCTCACAGTGAGGCATCTTAAGGTATATTGTTCTAGGCATCCTAAGTAGGAATTCTGAATGCTATTCTCAATCACAGTTGAATCTGAAGCAGAGGGACACCAAAGCTCTGGTCTTTTCTTCAGGAATATTTTAAAGTTCTTTCTTTTATTAATAAAATCCCCCCCTCCCTCATGTCATTATACTTTTCTTGGATCAATTGTTCTTGACTCTAAGTCTATATCCTTTGACTTCTATAATATAATGCTCTAAGTTTTCCACTCCTTTATAGGGGTGGCTGCTGATCCTGACTGTGGTGCCTTGGTACTTGAACTCTTTCTTTCTGGCTGCTTCCAGTATTTTTTATTTGACCTGGAAGCTCTCAATTTTGGTTATGTTTTTCTTTTGAGTTTCCATCTTGGAGTTTCTTTTAGTTGATTAATGCATTCTATTTTCATTTTCTCTTTCTTCTTAGGACCCTTAGTACTAAGAGATCTAGGTAGTTTTCTTTTATGATTTCTTGAAATATGATATTTAGACCTTTTTTCATAATTGCTTTCAGGAAATCCTGTGAGCCAACTTTTTCCTCCTCTTTCTGTTTTCTAGGTCAGTTGTTTTTGCTACAGTATATCTTATATTTTCTGTTTTTTCAGTCTTTGGATTTTTTGGGGGGTGGGGCAGTGAGGGTTAAGTGACTTTCCCAGGGTCACACAGCTAGTATAAGAGGCTAAACTTAGAAAGCCCCACACAGCTTCACCGCCCCCCCCCAGGCCTTGTGCACCATGAATGGAAAACCCAGGCACGCCTCAGGGTTTCTCAGCCCAGCCCCTGGCTCTGGGCCTGTCCTGCACCAAGGCTCCCAGCTGGCCTCAGCACCTCCCCTGGGGGTGCCAGCAAATTAGCTTGGGGGGTGTGGGCGGCTGAAGGGTTTTAAAAAAGCAGTGGGAGTAGTGAGAAGGGGGTTGGTAGGAGGAGTGAAGGAGACACTACAGAGACACTATGGAGAAAGGAGACAGCTAGAGCGAAGGGGGGCAGCTGGCGGCTGATGGCTGATGATGAGGGGGAACCGTAGATGAGAGGAGAGCAACAGAGAGGGAGGAGACAAGAGAAAGCACAAGCGGTGAGCTAGAGAGGAGGAAGTAGTGAAGAAAAGTGTGGGTCAGTTGGTAGAAGGAAGAAAGGTAGATCAGGGGAGCAACAGAGTGACTGGAGGAAAAGCGGCTTGGGGGTGTAAGTGCAGGCGATGGTGGCAGTGGCCAGCCACACCCACAGGTGAAAGACAAGGGAGGAGATTTCATGGTGGAGGGAGAAAGTTAAATGCAGTCAGGTCATATATTTTTCTTTTCTTTATCCTTATTTCTAAGTTTGTTCCATATTAATAAACCCCATTTTTTGCTTTTATTGAAAAGAGGCTTTTTCTTATCAGTCTGGGAGAAGCAGTTGAGGAGGGGGCCGGCCTTTACAGACTGGCTTAGGCAGCTAATAGTCTACAGATAGACAGACAGCTAGCAGCTTTCAGATGCTGAGCTAGCTAATTTGAGTTATAGAAATTTTATAGATGGTGACCCTGGCAGGACTTATGGCCAGCTATAGAAAGTTACAAATTAGAAAGCCAGATAAAAGCTTTCAGATAGTCAGTTATAATTTTTTCACTAGTAAGTGTCAAGTGTCTGAGGCCAGATTTGAACTTAGGTCCTCCTGAATCCAGGGCTGGTGCTTTATCTACTGCGCCACATAGCTGCCCCCTTGATTTTGTTTTAATATTTCTTGTCCCAAGGAGTCACTGAATTCAATTTTGTTCATTCTGATTTTCAGGAATTTTGTTGCTTGGGCAAAATTCTATACTTCTTGTGCCAATCTTTTCCAATTCTTTCTTTGATAGCTCTCATTCCTCCCCCCCTCTCCCCCAGCCCATTTTTTTCCCTTTAGTACTCTCATTTTATTTACAAAAACATTTAAAACTCTTTATTAAAATTTTTGCTTTGTCTCTTCTAGGAATTCTAGTTGAAATTTGTGCCCAACCTGTGTTTTTCTTTAAGGCTTTGCTTGCAGATGTGTGGGAGTCACTTTCTTCTAGGTTTGTGTCTTGAGTACTTCTATTAGCATGATAGCTTTTGATGGTGGGATTTTAAAAATTTTGCTCATTCTTCCAGCCTGCTTTCTGATTTTGAACTTGATGTTAAAGTCAGGTTCTGTGTACTTTTGGAGAGAAGGTCTGGACTTGTCCTGTTGCTTCTTTCTTGGTATTGCATGTTATGTTATTCCAGGTTCTCAGGAATTTTTCAGATTGATAACCCACAGACTTTTAGTACTCCAAAATGGTCCAATCCAAGGCAAAATCTGATCACTATCCCTCTGGTCTGAAGTCTGCAAATTCCTGACCTAGGTTTGTGTCTGAGCAAAAGTAGACTGCTGCTGTGCTCATCCCCTATCTGGTTCTCCTGATCATTCCTTTGCAGGCTTCAGTTTAGGCTCAGATGCCTAGTCAAAAAAAGCAACAACTACTACTTGAATCTGAACAACTGACAATTCAGTCACCTTAACAAGCTCTTCTATGGATTGTAAACTGTGCAGCCATTAAACATCTATCAGATTTGTTAGTATTATTTCACCAGTGGCAGGCAGAGGGTACTTGTATTAGGTCCAAATTAACACAACAGCAAAGGGGTAAGTGACTCTCAGATAGGCTCCTGCTCTTCTGTCATGTCTGTATGTCCCAAATTTGTCATGACAAATCACTGGTGGACCATAGGGACTTTTTCTAGACCTTACACACACATCTGCCTGAGACTATTGGCCATAATTATCATCATCATGATAGCAGCTAGCATTTACATAGCACTTGGAAGTTTCCAAAGTGCTTTACATATTACTTCATTTGATCCTCACACCAACTCTGTGAGGTAGATGCTATTATCAATCCCATTTTACAGATGAATAAACTGAGGTTGATAGAGGTTAAATGACTTTGCCAAGGTCACATGCCTACCAGGTATCTAAAGGCAGCATTTGAACTCTTCCTAATTCTGAGTCCCACACTATATCCACTGTGAGCCATCTAGCTACCCAGCTGCAATATGGTGCTGCCTGATGTTTCTGGTGACATAAAGTAAGTAATTGGGATCTAAGTGAGGTTAGCCAATGGGTTGTTTCTTATAAACTCTACTACTAGCTCTCATGTTCCTATTATATTTTGCCATGACCCTGTCTTTAGTCCAGGGGTATGATGCCATTTTTGTCATGATAGAAATCCTTATTTCCTTCTTTGTGTTAGACCTCTCACTGTGACCAATCTTGCCTACATATTCCTGAGAGAAATTTCTTCACTATCAGGTCTTCCTTCTCACATCATATCTGATCAGGGTCCTCAGTTTCTTTTCTATTTCTGGACTATATTAGTCATGGACTTCCAGATAAACACACCTTTTCATACATATCACCCTGAGTACAAGGAGCAGCCAGACTATATAAACTAAACCCTCTAGCAATACCTTTTTTTTTTTTTTTTTAGTGAGGCAGTTGGGGTTAAGTGACTTGCCCAGGGTCACACAGCTAGTAAGTGTTAAGTGTCTGAGGCCAGTTTTGAACTCCGGTACTCCTGACTCCAGGGCCAGTGCTGTATCCACTAGCAATACCTTTGGTGCTTACCTTCTGTCTGTACAATCTTGATTACTGATCTCTGTAGAATTCCTTTTACTCTATTCATTTATCCAGAATATGCCTCTATATATAAACTAAGATTTCTACTCATAGTTTTTTCCTTGTCTTGATTTATACATAAGCATTCATCTGAGACTTTATTTTGCAGAATAGATGGCAGTCAGTATTGATAAGAGGGAGTTTCCTCATCAGTAGTTCCCTATACCAGTGAAATTATAAGTGTGGTCCCCTCAAAAATCTATATCCCAGAATTCTTATATTCAGTAATCAGGAAAAGTTGAAGTCTGGCCAGGGTGACTTGTATTGTATTCTATAAGTAAGCAAACTGTTGTAAGAGAAGGTATAGACCACTATTACATCCCGCATTTCATTGCCACTATTATGAATCCCCTGAGCATAGGGTATATAGCATAGCTTGTTTATCCTTTGTAATAGCCACATCAGCATCATTTTCTGGAAAAAAGGTCAGAAAGGATTTTATCACTTATTACAAGCTAGGTAGTGCAGTAGATAAAACATTGGTCTTGGAGGCAGGAGGACCTGAGTTCAAATCTCACCTCAGACACTAGCTGTGTGGACCATGGCAAGTCACTTAAGCCCAATTGCTTTAAATATCTGGGCCTATCTTCAGTCATCCTGATCTACATTTTGCCACTGGACCCAGATGGCTGTAGAGGAGAGAGTGAGTTTGGTGACCTTGCACAGCCCTCTGTCACTTAAATCCAATTCACTGCAAGTCATGACATTACTTCCCCCGATGTCATGGTCCTCTTTGAGAATGAAAGAAAAACAACAACAACAATAATTACAAGTGATGTCTTGTGTCCTACCAACTTGGATTCCCATCTTTACCCCTGTACCCCACTTACCACTGGTCTGATAGGCTCCCTTTGAACAAAGACTATACCATCTTAGTCTTCCCTTTTACTACTCCTAATTTTGGATGGGTAAAAAGAATATCTTATTCAGGATATCAGAGTCTAAGATCTGGAATGAACCTCAGAACCAGTGTTTCCAACCTATAACTGACCAAAAATCCCTTTTATAATATCTCCAACAAGTGGTCATTCTGTATTGGCTTGAAAAACTCCAATGAGGAATCCATAATCTCCTGATAGAGCCTATTCATTTCTTTCTTTCTTTCTTTTTGTTTGTTTTTGGTGAGGCAATTGGGGTTAAGTGACTTGCCCAGGGTCACACAGCTAGTAAGTGTAAAGTGTCTGAGGCCAGATTTGAACTCAGGTCCTCCTGAATCCAGGGCCAGTGCTCTATCCACTGCACCACCTAGCTGCCCCGAGCCTATTCATTTCTCTTTTGGATAGTTTAATTTTTAGGAATTTTTCTTCTGTGGAGCCAACTTCTCCAACTTCTGCTCATTCCTACTAGATTTTCCCTCTGCCTAGAATACACGCCCTTATCACTCACAAGGCCTACCTTCCTTTATAACAGCTCAAAACTTGTCTTGGGCTTTTCTTGGGTACTCACCCACACCTCCCAAGAAGTACCTTTCCCCATTTACACTATATATAACTTGTCTGTACATAGTCATTTGCATATTGTCTCCCATATTAGAGTGTGATCACCTTGTTTAACAAAATGGAAGTGCTTAATAAAAGCATGTTGACCAGCTGACTTCCTGTCTAGCAAGCAAAACAGGTCTCTTTTTTTCCCCTCCACGTGGTAATTCTTCAGATGTCTGAAGACAACTTTCATGTCCCATATAAACCTTTTCTTCTTCCTACTAAATGTCCTCTACTCCCCCAGTTTCTATAGCGGGTCTTCCAATAGTATGTTGCTTACACTTCTAACCGTTCTAACTGCCTTCCTTTGAACACATTCCAGTTTAAAATGTAGTGCCAGGAACTGAACATAGCACCCTATATGTAGCCAAACTCTTTCTTTGGGAAACCATGCCTCTCCAGGTATCCTAGAATTGCATCAGCTTTTTTGACTATAATATCACACTGATAACTCATTTTGAGTTTGCATTGCACTTAAACTCCCAGTTCATTTTCCATATGAACTGTTGTCTAGCTATGTCTCTTATTTTATATTTGTGAAGCTGATTTTTTGAACCCAAATATAGAACTTTTTCTTTATTCATATTGTAGCTTATTCACTTTGTCTCCCCTACCCTTTTTTTGTACCCTATCAATATCTTTTGGGATCTGAATATTGTCATTTATTGTAGTAAGTATTACAACAAGCTTTGTGTCATTTGCAAATTGCTTGATGTATGCCTTCATTTAAATCTTTGATAGAATAGCACAGAGGATAGTGGCTCTCCATTAAATTCCTCCTTCCAAGTTGACATAGACTCAGTACTCTTTGGGTCCAACCAGTTCCCATTCCTCCTAACTGTATTATCATATAACACATTGCTATCTTATCTACAAGTAGAGAAACATTGACAAACATTTTGCTGAAACCTAGGTATATGCCAGTTGTACTCCCCTGATTTAGTTTCCCTCTCAAAATTTTTTATACTATCTTAATCTCCTTGCCTCAAATTTTTCATGTGTAAATGAAGGGAATTGGACTAAATGATCACTGAGATGTTTTCCAATAATAAATTCTGTTATTCTGCAATTGTAAAACAAAATATTTTTTCATTACATGATTATAAAATATTGCTGGCAAATATAAATGCTATATATAATATCTATGAGTCACATTAAATCATGCTCTCAAGATGTTTATTGTACTAAATCTTTGACTTCATTTAGAAAATTTGTATTGTATATGAAGTCTTATCCCACAGATAGGTTAAATAATGATACTATTAAATTAAATATAGATTTGCCTAGAGTGAGGGGATCATGAAAATCTAAGAGCACATTTGAAACATGGGCATAAGCTTATGAAAATTTCAGAGTTCTCTTGAAATATTCAGAACCATTATTTTCAAATTCTCTCTTTTGAACTATATCTTTTCTATGTGGGTTTAATAGAAAGAAATTTTTCCCTTGAGTCCTTGGCTAAAAGTAAGTTTTAAATGTTCTCAACGTCCAGAAAAAAGAACTGTGGATTATGAATGCAGATTGAACCATACTGTTTCTACTTTTGGGCTGTTTTTTCCCTTCTTTTTTGAGGGTTTTCCCTTGTGCTCTGATTCTTCTTTCACAAGATGAGTAATGCAGAAATATGTTTAATGTGATTGTACATATATAATCTATACTGGACTGCTTTCCATCTTGGGGAGGAAGGGAGGGTGGGAGAAAAATTTGGACCAAAAAATCCTATAAAAACAAATGTTGAAAACTATCCTTATATGTAACTGGAAAATAATAAATTTTTTTTTTTTTGTGAGGTAATTGGGGTTAAGTGAGTTGCCCAGGGTCACACAGCTAGTAAGTGCTAAGTGTCTGAGGCCAGATTTGAACTCAGGTACTCCTGACTCCAGGGCCGGTGCTCTATCCACTGTGCCACCTAGCTGCCCCAATAAAATATTTTTTAAAAGTAGGTTCTGAATCAAGTGGACTTGCATGGAATTGAAGATTTTCTTTTTTTGTTAGGTCATGATTATATGTGTACATATACATATATTTCTGTGTATATACATATACATATATACAGACATATATGTATACACACATATGTAATAAGCTTATTATCAACTGGTCTAGAAGATTTGGATAACTTTGTTAATGATTTTGACAAAGGCAAGGAATTGTGGTTATAGAGTATAGGAATTATTAACAGGAAATTATTATAATGTGTTATGTTTTTGTTAACTTGAATACAAATAAGTAAAATAACCATAACTTCTCTAGTGAATGGAAACATCAAATAAATTTTTTTTCTATTCTAAGGCTACACGACATGCAGAGATGGTGGCAATCGATCAGGTCCTAGAGTGGTGTCATCGTTGTGGTAAAAATCCTACAGAAGTATTTGAACACACTGTGTTATATGTGACTGTGGAGCCATGTATAATGTGTGCTGCTGCCCTTCGCCTGATGAGTATCCTTTGATTTTGCTAGGTTATGCCTTTGTCTCTTTCATGCGACTACAAAAGCATCTGAATGTTCCCTTTCACTATATACAAAAATTCAAAATAAGTCACGAAGCATTCTTATTACAAAAGACCATATCATTTTACCAAAAAAAATTGGGGGGTTCTTATAAATAAAATTTGACTCTTTGTTTATAAATCAATTAACTACTTAAAGAAACTGGAAGCAGAAAAAAATGTTAGGGTTAGCTAAACTTTAGGGAGCCAGTGCCATCTAATAGTAAATCACAAATGAAAATAAAGCATCAATAACATAATTTAAGTCAATATGAAAACATAAGACTTAAAAACAATTTTCACAAACTTATTTATTGCATACTTATTCAATGAACTTTCCAAAAAATAGTGAGCATGAAAGTTGATTAGAAAGAAACTAAACTTTTAAATTAAAAAAATTTAAATTAAAAATTTCTTAATTTTACATATTTTTGTTTGTCCATTTTGCCATACACACATAATTGCAGCATTTTATTTTAATTACCTACACAGGTATGTGAGAAAGACATATAGTCCCCAATTTATAAATAATGAACCTTTGTCAGATTAGAATTATAAAATATCACAAGGGGAAGGAACTTTGAATATCATCTATTTTAAAGAGAATGAAACAAATCCAGATGTGTTGAATGATTTTTCCAAGGGTCATCACAGCTTCTTAGAAGTAAAGCTATGACTAGAATCCAGGTTTCTTTGATGGAATTATTTAATTATATAATAGGTTCATTTTAATATATTATAAATTATCCTCATTAGAACCTGAATCCATGATCTTTGACTTCAGATCCTATATTTGAACAACTAGGTATCTTCATTTTTCATGCCAACTGTTATTATAAACACTTTGAGGGTACAAAAAACAAAAAACACTTTGAGGGAAAGAAATATATCATTGCTCTCTGTATCTCTAGCCTTTGGCCTGCGACTCAAAGATTCACAGACTTTCCAAGTTGTAAGACACTTCAAAGACTATCGAGTCTAGCACATAACTAAATGGTATTCCCCTGTTCAAGCTGCCTGATGAACTGTAATCCAACCTTCATTTAATGATCTTGACTGAGGGTGAACCCACTACCTCTTGAGAACCTACTATCTACTTCTATTTTTTGGATAGCTTTGTTAGAAAAATTTTCCGTAATCAAGCCTAAACTGTCTCTCTTCAACTTCTATACATAGTACTTAGTCCTATGTTTAGGCTCCAAACAGAACAAGTCTAATCCTTTCCCATCATAGTCTTTAAACTGGTCATTCAAGCAATTGAATCCGTTTATTTCTAACCCACATTTCTCCATTTCCCTCTACAAAATTAGCATGACAGACTTTTAAAATCGAGCTATAGTATGACTACGGAATTCTCCTGAAGTACCTATCATTCCAGTAACTATTTTTTTTTTTTTTGGTGAGGCAATTGGGGTTAAGTGACTTGCCCAGGGTCACACAGCTAGTAAGTGTTAAGTGTCTGAGGCCGGACCCGAACTCAGGTACTCCTGAATCCAGGGTCGGTGCTTTATCCACTGTGCCATCTAGCTGCCCCCATTCCAGTAACTATTAAAAAGAAAAAATGAAGCTAGTCTAAGGTGACCTATTTTTTTTTTATGAAGCCATGCTGTCTGTTGGTGATCACTTTCTTTTCTAAATGAACAAAAACCATTCCAGTAATGATATGTTCTAGAAATTTATCAGGAATTGAAGTTACATTCACAAGCCTTTTGTTTTTAGACTCTTTTCTCTCTCTTTTTCTCTCTCTCTCTTTGTGTGGTATCACTCTTATTCACAAAATCTTTCAAAGACGAGTGAACCTGGTTTAACAATCATATCTAGGGCGGCTAGGTGGCCCAGTGGATTAAGCACCGGCCCTGGATTCAGGAGTACCTGAGTTCAAATCCAGCCTCAGACACTTGACACTTACTAGATGTGTGACCCTGGGCAAGTCACTTACCCTCCATTGTCCCGCCAAAAAACAAAAAAGCAAAAAACAATCATATCTACTGGATATTTTAAGTATTTGGGGATGTAGTTAATCCAGGCCTGCTGACATATGCCCTTCCCACTTATCTTTTGTTCTATCTTCCCAGTCTCAAAGTCACTCTACATGACAGAGAAAACAAACAAAATTATATTTTCTCTATTGTCTATTATCATTGTCCCATTCTTCTAGGACAGTGGACCAATCTTAATTGATCTTGTTCTTGACAGAAAAAAAAAAAAGAAAGAAAAAAGCCTTCCATAGCTGTCTTCTAGCACTTCTGACACTATTTTTATAGAACTGTGCCACTCTTTTGTATTCATTCTCCATTCCTTGACCTTGCTTTCATCTTCTATATTTGTCTTTATACATGAATTCCCTATTCACCCACATTGACTACTTTACACTTTGCCTACTTTTCTTCCTTGTTGCAATTTCTCCTGTTTGATTCTTGAGAATTTCATTTTTAAGAGATTCTGATTGCTCTTGGGCATACTTTCTCTATAGAATTTTGGAACATGAGATTCTACCTCACCTTTCTTTGAACCCTTTGAAATCTGTTCTCACAAAATATAGGATATATATTAGATTACACATGACTCCTCTTCTAGTATCTGAACTCTAAGGTGAGCTGCTTCTTATTCTCTCAAAGTTCACATCATTTCTACTTCAGCAATTATTTTTTCTTTGATGACTAGCATCAGGTCCAGAATAATAGTGTTCTTCATTGATTTCTGTTTTTGAATAACATAAGTGATGAGTCCAGCATGTATGAGCTGGCCTGCTTTTGGTAGAGGAATAGTTCCAGCAGATTTCCAGATAATTGGAGTCACCATCATTACTAATTCATGACTCCATGCCAGGCTTATGATTTGTTTGGTGAACTCCTCGTCTTTTTTACCTTTTCTGGGTGGTCTGTGATATACTCTCATAATAGTATTGCTTTCTATTTTTCCCTTGTTGATCTTAATTACAATGTTTTCTATCATATCTCCCCAGCACCCTTTCTGGTTCTTGGATTTCTTCAAGAGTATATTTTCTAAACTTAGAATGTTATTCTGTTCACCTTTCCCCTTTATCTATTTTCTTCTTTCTCAACAAGATATACCTTTATATAGCTAAGATCCAGACATGAGTCTCATACCTCTAAGTCTCAGTGGTCTTTCTGAGTTCAAATATACCTTTTTGCTCTAGGAGCTTTAGTCTATTAAAAAAATAAACCACAATTTCTGCATTTGTGTATAATTATTTGAAGCCTTGGGTTTTCATTACTGACTCCCTCCCTGAATTTTGACTCCTGTGAATTGCTGGACCTCTCTACTGTTATTTTTCTTTCTATATTGTAACTACTATTCCCTGTGGCATCTGCTCTGACAAATATATTCAGGCAATTCCCACCCCCACCCCCATTTAAATTTTTTTTTTTTATGGGGCAATGGGGTTAAGTGACTTGCCCAGGGTCACACAGCCAGTAAGTGTCAAGTGTCTGAGGCCGGATTTGAACTCAGGAACTCCTGAATCCAGGGCCGGTGCTTTATCCACTGCGCCACCTAGCCGCCCCCATTTAAATTTTTTTAAAATTTTTTTTCAAAATAAATGTAAAGATATTTTTTTAGTTCCAAATTTTTCTCCTACCCTCTGTTCCTCCCCCCCCAAGCCAGCAAGCAATCTGTTATAGGTTATACATGTACAATCATGTTAAACATATTTCCATGTTAGTCATGTTGTGAAAGATGAATCAGAACAAAAGGGAAAAACCAGGAGAAAGAAAAAACAAAACAAGTGAAAATAGTATGCTTCTCTCTGCATTCAGACTCCATGGTTATTTTTCTGGATGTGGATTGCATTTTCCATCATGAGTCTTTTGGAATTGACTTGGATCATTGCATTGCTGAGAAGAGCTAAGTCCATCATAGTTGATCATTACATGCTGTTGCTGTTACTATGTACAATGTGCTCCTGGTTCTGCTTACTTTACTCAGCATGAGTTCATGTAAGTATTTCCAGGTTTTTCTTAAATCCACTTGCACGTCATTTCTTATAGCACAACTATTCCCCAGTTGATGGGTATCCCCTCAATTTCCAATTCTTTGCCACTACAAAAACAGCTGCTATAAATATTTTTGTACATGTGGGTCCTTTTCCCTTTTTTATGATCTCTTTGGGATATAGACCTAGTAATGGTATTGCTGGGTCAAAGGGTATACACAGTTTTATAGCCTTTTCGACATGTTTCCAAATGACTCTCCAGAATGGTTGGATCAGTTCACAGCTTCACCAATAGTGCATTAGTGTTCCAATTTTCCCACATCTTCTCCAACATTTATCATTTTCCTTTTTTGTCATATTAGCCAATTGGATAGGTGTAAGGTGGTACCTCAGAGTAGTTTTAATTTGCACTTCTCGAATTAGTAGTGATTAAGAACATTTTTTATATGGCTGTAGATAGCTTTAATTTCTTCATCTGAAACCTGCCTGTTCATATCCTTTGACCATTTCTCAACATATATATATATATATATGTTGTTACACCTTTTAAAATGCATGCTATTTCAGAAAAAGAGATGATTATTCCTCTTTTTTTAGGTGTGGTCTAGAATTTTAGGTCCTATTCCCAGATATCATCTTGTTAACCTGACGTTTACTTTGCAAAGCTCCTTTTCTCTTCTGAAGTCTCTTATCTTCAAATTATAGCAGCAATGAAAACTCCACTCATTCTTCTATGGTCTTTGGTTTCTTTCCTAGGACTTTGTAATCCTTAGCCATTTTTTTTTTGAGGTTTCTTCTCATAGGATAATTTGATCCCATATGAATTATTGGAAATTGTTACTGACCATCAGGTTTCATTAATCTGGGGCTATTCTCCATCACATCCTGGATACATGTCCTGGAAAGAGAGCAGCCATCACTGTTATTATTATCTTGATGAGAGATAACTGCTTCAATATCCCTCAGCACAGAGCCAGTTCATTACTTGTTCCTCTGATTCTCATTAGATGACCCCTTTCCAGGTGCCACCTCTAAGTCCATGCTTTAATTACCTGGAGTACAAAAGCCTTCTCCATGACAAGAGCCTCCAGTTATTCAATATTCCATGTTGTTGGAGTATGTTAAAATTTCATGTTATCCAACTTTAAGTGGGCCCTCACTATAGCAAGGCAGCCCTTTTATGCTCCTTAATTGATTTCCTAGATCAATCCATACAGAACTATTCCAAACTTCTTCCCTCCTCCAGCCTCTCACATGTTCTTATTCCCCCTAATCTTTCAACTAAGAATCTTGCTTCTTACTTTACAGGGGAAATTAGAGTTATTGGCATGTGTTTACTATTGCTCTGTTTTCTCTCCATCTCAGAATCCCTTCACACCAGAAGTAAATATAGAGTATCTCATGGCAAACCCCACTGACCTGGAAAATAGATCAAGGAGGGAAAAAATAAAAAACCAGTGAATTCTCTAAATACTGTGACAGAAAAAAAGCATAGATATCAAATTTTAAGAAATTTTAAAACTGATCATATCTCTTAAAATTGGAAGGCATATTGGAAATAGAAAGTGACCTGAAAGATATCTCAAAATAAAAACTCTTAGGAACATTACAGCCCTTATGGAACTTCCAGGTCAAAGAAAAAAATACTGCAAGCTTCCAGAAAGAAAGAATTCAAGTATCAAGGAGCCACAGTCAAGCAACAACTACCATGAAGAAACAGAGAATTTAGAAGGCAAAGCTTATAGGCTTACAGCCAAGAATAACTGACCCAGGAAAACTAAATATAATCACGGTGTGGGGAAAGGGGAATGTAGGGGAGAGAAAGGAACTTTAACGAAATAGAGAACTTCCAAGTTTTTTTGACAAAGACTAGAGTTGCATAGAAATTCTGAAGTTCAAACATAGGAGTCAAGAGAAACCTATAAAGGTAAACACAATCATAAAGGATTAAGCAAAGATAAACAGCTTCCATTCTAATATGGGAAGATAATACATGTGATGCCTCTGAACGCTGTCATCATAAGGGATCCTAGAGAGAGTAATTAGAAGGCTGACAAATGACTCTGTTATATCTTGGTTTTAGAAGAAAGGAAGGAGAGAGGAAGAGGAACATTTTGGGAGGGAAGGTTAGGGAAAATTATTTTATATAATTGAGTTGTGCCAGTAGAAGTTTATACAGACAAGGAGAAGGAGGTAAGGGAAATGGCTGATTCTTGAACTTCACTCTCCTCTGAGCTGGTGGAAGGAGAAAACACACAGAGCTAGGTCTAGAAATCCATTTCATTTAACAGGGAAGTAGGAGAGAATGGAAAGAAAGAAGAAGGAGTAATTAGAGGTAGGGTAGATTAAGGGAAGGATTGATGTGAAGCAAAACAAACTCTAACCCACTGTGTGAAAAATATTTATAGCTCTTTTGGAGATGGCAAAGAATTGGAATCTGAAGGGATATCCTTCATTTGGGGAATGGCTGAACAAGATATAAATGTGATAGAATGCTCTAGTGCCATTAGAAATGATGAAGAGAATAGTTTCAGATAAACCTGGGAAGATTTGTATGAACTGTTGCACAGTGAAGTTAATAGACCCAGGAGAACAACTGATACAATGACCACAGTATCATAAAGACTTTGAAAGACTTAGTTACTCTGATTAGTATAGAGCCCAATCATGATTCCAGACATGTTGAAACATGTTATCCACCTCCTAATAGAGAGAGGAAAGATTCAGTGTGCAGAATGAGACATATACACAGGGTTTCTGTATCTGTCAAAGGAAAGAAATGATTTGAGGGGCCCAGAAGAGAAATGTAGGCTTCTTTATTCCTTTAGTACTTGGTTTAAACCATGTTAATTTGTGCTTGTTTGTATTTTACTAAGTATTTTAGAGTCCTTTTTCATTTGTATGGGCTCTATGAGGTGCTTATGTGCAACATGCCTCCTGTCTCCACATTATTGATATTCTCACGGCTTATAGGTATTACATAGGCACAATATGCCCCAAGCAGCCCCACTCAAATAACGTTTCCTCCATGAAGCTTTCCCTGATCCCTTTTGTTGGTAAAAACAAAACCAAAAAACTTTCCCCCAAAGAGCTTATGTTACTTTTCTCTCTCTAATGCATTTATCATAAATTATAGTTATCTGTTTCTTCCTATTAGGTTGTGTAATCGGGGAGGATAGTGTCTTTTCTAAACTTTTTCTCTATCCCAGAGCCCTACAGAGGTCTGTACATATAGGTGCTGAGTAAATATTGGATTTAATTCAATTAGACTGAATTGACCCACTGGAGGTTGAGACATATTTTGACTTCATTCTGTTTAAGACCTTAATTCTTTCACACAAATCCCACTTGTTGTATATGGTTGCCAGAATGAAAGATTTGGAGGTTGTGGCTCTGTTCTGGATATTGCCTCTGCAGACTTACCAAATACTGGAACACCCTTCAAGGTAAAACAAAAAAGGGATGGTATCTTACTCTTATTTGAAGTGTTACTTTTCTTTATGTTTGGTGGTTGTAAATAGTTACACTCTTTGTGGTGGGGAGATTCCAGTCATGAACTGACAGAAAAAGAACATGACTTTATCTGATCTAGCTCTTACCCTTGCCTTTGGGCAGAACTACACAGAAGTCATTTCTGATAAGCAGATATATAACTTATTCTTTACAGAGAAGGAGATTTTACAACCTTCTTTGGTAATTCAACATAATTTCTACCCCTTGTGTATGTCGGAGTTCTTCATTTTTATAAAGGCTGTTGTTTACAGAGTTTATATGTCAGTAAGTATTGTCAAATCTGCAATCTATAGTTCTTAACGTATCAAATTCACATGTGGCTTAATCTACATTAATGAAAATTTGTGGTGGATATAGCTTATCCTTGTTCAATTTAAATTATGTGTGTTCTATTTCCATATCCTGATGATATTTCACAGAAATAATCACTGTGCTTCTAAGTTAGGTTTCATATTTCTCAGTCTTTTAAAAAAATTTTTAATCATAAAAGTATTTTATTATTTTCCAGTTACATGTAAAGATAGTTTTCAACATTAGTTTTCAAAAGATTTTCAGTCCCCAATTTTTTCCCTTCCTCCCTTCCTTCCCCCCTCCCCAAGACAGAAAGCAATCTGATATAGGTTATATATGTGCAATCACATTAAACATATTTCTCCATTAGTCACATTGTGAAAGAAGAATCAAAACAAAAGGGAAAATCCTCAAAAAAGTAAAAAGAAAAACAAAAGTAGAAGCAGTATGGTTAAATCTGCATTCAGAATCCACAGTTATTTTTTCTGGATGTAGAGAACATTTTTCATCATGAGTTCTTTGGAATTGTCTTGGATCATTGCATTGTTGAGGAGAGCTAAGTCTATCACAGTTGATCATCACACAATGTTGCTGTTACTGTGCACAATGTTCTCCTGGTTCTGGTCATTTTACTCAGCATCAGTCCACTTAAGTCTTTTCAGGTTTTTCTGAAATCTGCTTGCTTATCATTTCTTACAGCACAATAGTATTCCATTACATTCATATACCACAACTTGTTCAGGAGTTCCCCAATTGATGGGCATTCCCTCGATTTCCAATTCTTTGCCACCACAAAGAGAGGTGCTATAAATATTTTTGTACATGTAAGTCCTTCTCTCTCTCTCTCTCTCTCTCTCTCTCTCTCTCTCTCTCTCTCTCTCTCTCTTTTTGGTGAGGCAATTGGGGTTAAGTGACTTGCCCAGGGTCACACAGCTAGTAAGTGTCAAGGGTCTGAGGCCAGATTTGAACTCAGGTCCTCCTGAATCCAGAGCTGGTGCTCTATCCACTGAGCCACCTAGGTACCCCGCCCCCTCCCTTTCTCTTTTTTATGATCTCTTTGGGATACAGACCTAGTAGTGGTATTATTGGGTCCAAGGGTATCAGTCCTTTTCTAATTGAAGTTTCCTCCTGGCTAAACCATATCAATTTCTTTAACTTTTACTCCACCATTCTTATTTCTAATTTTTTTTTATCTATCTTCATGAATAAGTTAAAAAACAAAACAAAATTAATAACAAACCTTCACACTCTCCTAATTCTTACTCACCCTTCCTATATGAATCTGATGACAGTGAGGATAAGGGCTTAATACAGTGTAATAAAAATTCTATAGATCAGAATTTAAATTTTAATTGAAATTCTTTTTTGTTAAATCACATTTCTTTCAGAATTCCGCCTGTGAGTAACAACAACATTGTGTGTTGATCAACTGTGATAGACTTGACTTTTCTCAGTAATACAGTGGTCCAAGATAGTTCCAAAGGACCCATGATGGAAAATGCTCTCCAAATCCAGAAAAAAGAACTGTGGAATCTAGATGCAGATTGAATCATACTATTTCCACTTTTTTGTTTTTCTTTTTTTGAGGTTTTTCCCTTTTGCTCTTATTCTTCTTTCACGGAATGATTCATACAGAAATATGTTTAATGTGACTGTACATATATAACCTATATCAGATTGCTTGCTGTCTTAGGGAGAGGGGAGGGAGAAAAATTTGAAACTAGAAATCTTATAAAAACAAATGTTGAAAACTATTTCTACATGTAATGAGAAAATAATAAAATACTTTTATGATAAAAAAAGAGAATTCAGCCTGTGAGCTCATGCTAATTTTCATGACTTCATTGACCAGATTGTTTTCTTCCCCATGTTTTATAGAATGTGTTTAGACCTGGTTATGGTTATTTTTAATAAAGGTCTAACTTATGATGGGCATTATGGTAGGTTTACTTCAAAGTTCTACAAAGTTGTACTTCTTTAAAAATCTATAGTTGTGATATGAAGGATTTAAACCTTGGATAAATCCTGTAAAGGAAAAGTTTTGAGATGCGAGTTGAATGTAGGACTCCATCACGAGAGATTGCTTTTCTAAGCTGAAGCTAGCAATCAATTGGAAGGGGGGCAATGGACTTTCCTATTAATCTTTGATTATGTATATAAAAGAATAGAGAGTTGAGAACTATCTTTACATGTAAGTTGAGAACTATCTTTACATGTAACGGAAAAAATAAAATATCTCAAAAAAAAAAAGAATAGAATAGATGATTATTTGTATAAGTCCTTCTGAAAATAAATTGTTGTGCACCGGCCCTGGAGTCAGAAGGACCCAAGTTCAAATCTGACCTCAGAGACTTGACACTTACTACCTGTGTGACCCTGGGCAAGTCACTTAACCCCAATTGCCTAACCAAAAAAAAAAAAAAAGAAAAGAAAAGAAAAGAAATTGTTGTGAAATGTTGTGAAATGAAGAAAAGCAAATCATGAAACTTTATTTAAACTTCATTTAAAATGTTACTAAAGGTTTGTTTTTCCCCCATTTCCCTCCCTGTCACTTCTATTTATATTTCTCTTTAAGAACATTATAAAATTTTCTAAGAGTATTCTGTGCAGTTGGCTTATTATCCCTCTCATTTATAAGAGGTCAAGTATATCACTCAAAGTTCCTGAAAAGACAAA
Source organism: Dromiciops gliroides (assembly GCF_019393635.1). Lineage (NCBI taxonomy): Eukaryota > Metazoa > Chordata > Mammalia > Microbiotheria > Microbiotheriidae > Dromiciops > Dromiciops gliroides. Next base: position 382,374,347 of record NC_057864.1, on the reverse strand, counting down.
GGAAGAATTCTTGGATGTTGAATATGGGTGGAACCTCTCTTGAACATGTGTATGTACCTGTATGCACGTGTGCATATATGCTTACATTGTATTTGTATTTTTTTTAGTTTGCCTGAAAAAGAGAGTTCAGTTGTAGCATACATTTATGGCCATATTGGCTTTACAACAAGATTTGGAATTCAAATATCTAAAATCTGAGGTGTCCAGAAATTCTGATAACACACTCTTTCCCCTGGCTTCTGGGTAGTAAGAGACCAACAAGACTCCTGGGAAATCTGGCTTTGCTCCTTCTTTTCTGGATTTTTAGGTATATTCCTGCCCTTAGCGTGATGACTGTGTCATAGGCTCCAGAATAAAGAGAATGTGAGAAATAACCTGTCAAATTTAAAATTCATTTCATATAAATTACTTGTTGATCCACCCTTTGAAGAAGAATATGATTAATATTAATATTATACAGCTGGCACAGTTGCCATCATTAATATTGCTTTGTGCAGAATGCATGTTTTACAACTTAATAGGACCATCCTGCAACTATAATGGCTACATGAAGGAAGCATTTTTATGCTTTAGACATAGAAATCATTCATAACATGAACATATAATGTTTAATTCCCTTAAAACCAAGAAGGCATTAGTAGTCTGACCCTCTGGGCATAGAAGGGACAAGAGACTCTCACCAGCTCCTCCCTCTATTTTCCTTTGCTATTGTCATATAGGAAAGTGTGCATAAATTTTCTTTTATTTGAGAAGTACCATATGTTGTAAAACTTGAGTTTGTTCCTGACCTCACCCCCAAAGCAGATGTTCTTTGAGGATGACACAGCCTTGGGTAGAGTGGTTTACTGTATGGTGATGGCCATATTTTGAAAGGGAACGTTTCCTACTTTGCCCCCAGTCTCTCCTGAATAACTGCTTTGAGTATAAAACTTGTCTTATCAGCTACTGCTTTCTTATTTACATGTGTGTTCATACATATGCATGAGCACAAGAAATGACCTAGGGGAGATGGGAGCAAGAAAGGAGGGGCAGTGCCCATAATTTCTTCCATGCTCAGCTTAACTAGAAAGGGATATTGATTAAGTTCTATGCACCATTCCGCTTTAGTTTGGGAAGAAAAGAGTAGTACAATCTGGGGGGAAACCAAGTAAGAAAGAAGGAACAAAATCAAATTCCTTTTTTCCACTTAAAAAAAAAAAAAACATGAGGCAGCTAGGTGGTGCAGTGGATAAAGCACCGGCCCTGGATTCAGGAGTACCTGAATTCAAATCCGGCCTCAGACACTTAACACTTACTATCTGTGTGACCCTGGGCAAGTCACTTAACCCCAATTGCCTCACTTAAAAAAAACAAAAAAACAACAAAAAAACGCCAAAACAAAAAAACAATGGCACAATTATTCTCCAAGTTACCCTGGTCAAAAAATCTTAAGGTCATTTTTGCCTCCCTCTTCAGTTATAGGATCATAGATTCATAGATTCCCTTCACCCAGTCATTTACCAATGCCTGCCAGTTTGTTCCTCAGATATGTATCTCACCTATGACCTCTGTTCCCACAGTTTTCACTCTAGTTCAGGCCCTAATTAGATCCCACTTGGATTATTTTCTGGCTTCCCTAACATCAAGTTTTTGTCCCTTCAGTCCGTTTTGTATAATGTGGCCAGGATGGTCTTCCTTAAAATACATTTTCATCATGTCACTTTCCTGCTCAAAAAAAACTGCAATGGCTCCATCCACCTTTACATTTGGAGCCATCATAGCTCATCACAGTGGGAGTGCAGATCCACTAAGAAATAGAGTAAATAATTCCACATTTGGCATTTCTATCCCTTTCTGAATAGCCCAGGTCAACCCATTAAGCCCTCTTTCCATATCAAATTCAAACACCTGTCTGGTATTCAGGATTCTCTTTAACCAGCTATTTTATTTCCTATTGCTTTCCAGCACACCCCCTCTTCTTCAGTCAGGCTGGTCTCCTTACTGTCCTCCCCCACCAATTCCCCCCCCACCAAAAAAAAAAGACAAAACAAAACAAAAACAACCTAACCATTTTTCTCTCCTTGCCTTTGCTAATGCTGGTCTCCTCATCTGGAATAGCCTCCCATACCTTTTCAAATCATATCCATTCTTTGAGGACCAGCTCAAGTCTCACCTCTTCTATAAAGCTTTTCTCAACTACTCTAGCCACCATTTCCTTTCCCAGATTATAAGTTCTTTTTGCACTTCCGAGTCTTCCGAGTCTTCCGTTGAGTGCCATACAGTATGGGACTTAATTATTCATTGATTACTTCATATGTGTTAGTGTCTTCCCAACTAAATTGTCTGGATACATAGTAGACAATATACAATTGTTAATTGATTGATGAATTAAGCTGAAGCAACCTTGATACTATTTTGGAAAAGAAGGAAAATGTAAAAAAAGAGTTTTATTTCAGCATTTACATTTCTAGTAACCCCAGATGAGAACTGTATTGTTATATTTGAAATAACTTGCAGAATTCTTTGGTAGATAATTTTTTTTCTGGCTTCCAACAAAAGATGTTTTTGTAATCTTGAATTCTCACTTTTCTCATTTCAACAGTGCATTCCTGGATATCAAGCTGAGGAAGCAGTGGAAATGTTAAAGACCTTCTACAAACAAGAAAATCCAAATGGTCAGTTTTCCTGTAATATACAGAGCATGCATTGAAGCAAGTCAACATAAGAAATTTTGACATTGGTATACTTATTCATTTTTCTCTTTCTTCTCTAACATTTTTGTAGCACCCAAATCAAAAGTCCGGAAGAAGGAATGTCACAAATGTTGAACTTCATCTGACGGAAGACCAATCCTTAATAGTGACTTTGACAAAATTCTTGGAATGGAAGCATTTAACATGACTTAATTACCTATCTGTGATCCATCCATACCAGCTAATCTAATGTTCCTCACACATAACTCTCTGTCAATTGCAGTAGCTGTCCTCTCTTCCTGGAATAATCTCCCTCCTTACCTCTGCCTCTCAGAATACTTGGTTACCTCAAGATTCAGTTTAGGGGCAGCCAGATGGTGCAGTGGATAGAGCACCAACCCTGGAGTCAGGAGGACCTGAGTTCAAATCTGGCCTCTGACACTTGATGCTTACTAGCTGTGTGACCCTGGGCAAGTCACTTAACTCCCATTGCCTCACAAAAAAAAAAGATTCAATTCAGATCCCATCTACCGTAGGAGGCCTTCCAGGTTCACCCAGCTAGAAATGCCTTTAACATCTTAACAAAGGTTACCTTGTAATTACTGTGTATGTGTCTTATTTATAAATATATATGCACATAATACACATTAGAATATGAGCTTCTTGGGGGAAGGGACTGTTTTGCTTTTCTTTTGTATATCTAACATTTAGCATAGTGCCTGGCACAGAGTAGATGGTCAATAGAAACTGAAATAGATTTAAGAAGAATAAGGCGAGGCTAGTTGGCAGCACAAAGCAAGGTAACAAAAGATTAGTGAACATATTAGTGAATTGAATAAATTAATATAGTGGTGAGGGGGCAAACTGGTAAAACTGATATGAGATTGAGACAAGACCAAAGGGAAGGTGGGTATAGCCATGGCTATGGAGTTGCTGAAACAAAGTAAAGGACATTAAATAAGGTTGTCTGTAAAAACTTTTAACCAGGTGCTTATTGCAAGACTTAAAGCACCTGCCCTGGATTCAAGAGGACCTGAGTTCAGGTCAGGCCTCAGGCACTTGACACTTACTAGCTGTGTGACCCTGGGCAAGTCACTTAACCCTCATTACCCCACAAAAAACAAATAAACAAAAAAAAAAGAAAGAAAACAAAACAAGGCTGAAAATCGTGATAATTGAGAGTAGGGGAAATTGTGTAGTAACTTGCATTGAGTGTGAAATACTTGCATTTCTGCCACAAATGAGTATCTGTTATCTGTGTTTCAAGTGAGGCTGATCTCCCTTCTAAAGGATAATATGAAGAGACTTAAAGAACACCTCTTTACATTCCAGGTTCTTAGGGAGAATGAAGAATTCCTAAAAGAAACAGAATTAAGGTTTCAGTGTTGAAGAAAGGGATTCCTTGTCAGGATGGTATAGAATGAATGTTACACAGAGAAGAGAAATTAAAAAGGATGTCTGTGCAATGAATGCTTAACACAGATCTGATGCTCTTTCTGAAGAGGAACAAGTTCTCATTCCTCCCAAGAGTAATAAAGTAGAGCCACAAAAGGTATCAGGTATGAGAGCATTTAATAAGAGGCAAAGGAAAAAGAGAAAAGTAGTGGTAGCTGCTGATTTCCCTGCCCATGGTATAGAATCATCTATTTGCTGACCTGATAACAATGATAGTGAGATCTGTTATCTTTCTGGGGCATGTATCCCAAGATATAATAGAAAACCTTCCCAAACTTAAAATGGATAACAGCTGTTCTCTTCTAGTCATTTATACGGGTACAGATGACACTTCCATGCAGACTTCCATACAGAATCTCAAAAGTATTGCCAAGGTTATAAAGTGTTGGGCAAGAAACTAAAAGCTATGATGCTTCAGGGGTGCAGAACAGAAGATTTAATCTGTGAGGGGAACAGCTGGTTTAAAAGAGTGTTATTTGACAATGGGATTTGGATTTATGAATCATGGCTTACAATGTGGCATTGACAGATTTCTACAAACCTTTTTTTTCCCCCGGGGCAATGAGGGTTAAGTGACTTGCCCAGGGTCACACAGCTAGTAAGTGTCAAGTGTCTGAGGGCAGATTTGAACTCAGATCCTCCTGAATCCAGGGCCAGTGCTTTATCTACTCAGACACCTAGCTGCTCCTGGTGTTGACAGATTTCTTTTTGTGTGTGTGTGTGTGTGTGTGTGTTGACAGATTTCTAATGAGAGGTGGAGTACATCTATCAAAGATTGGTAAGAATGTATTTGCCAGTTGTCTTGAACATCTAATCAAATGTGCTTTAAACTAATAAGAATGGGGAAGGGGGCAGCTAGGTGGTGCAGTGGATAAAGCACCAACCCTGGATTCAGGAGTTCCTGAGTTCAAATTTGACTTCAGACACTTGATACTTACTAGCTGTGTGACCCTGGGCAAGTCATTTAACCCTCATTGCCCTGCAAAAAAAAAAAAAAAGAATGGGGAAGGGATAAGATAGCTTAGATAGGATCCCCTCATTCAGATACCACAGAGTGAAGCCACAAAAAAGGGAAAAGAATAGTAATTGAGACACCAGTATTCACAGGACAGAAAATCCAAGAAAGGAGCCATGAATAAAGCCCATGGCCCAAATGTCTATGCACACATGCCCAAAGTGTAAGCAACAGACAAGAAGAACTAGAGGTCCTAATACAAATGAACTATACCTATTCAAAATTAATATGATGGGTTAAAGGGGGGAAAGGGTTGCATTGTATATAAGAATGTATACTCATGAGGGAAGCTAGGAATCACATCGATGAGGTATGACACTTATTTGAGTGAAACCCAAAGGAATGGGGAAATGTGATTTGTCATTAGAGCATTTGGACAGAAAGAGGAAATAGGCAAAGAGTTTGGGAAACAAATCACAAGCCTAGCATGAAGGCATAATATGGTAGTAATAGGAGAATTTAGCAGGGCAACTAAGTGGCACAATGGATAAAGCACCAGCCCTGGATTCAGGAGGACCCTGAGTTCAAATCCAGCCTCAGACACTTGACACTTACTAGCCGTATGACCTTGGGCAAGTCACTTAACCCTCATTCCTCCCCCCCCCCCCCAAAAAAAGAGAATTTAAATTATTCAGACATTTGCTGGAGTACTCTGCCTGTCATGAGGGAAACACTGGTTCTGGACATCCCTTTGTTAGAGAACTAACACCCACAGTCTGATCAGAAATAGTAAAATTTGTATTCAGCATGAGGAGAATGTGGCTGGGAGGAGAAGTCTAAGACTTCACTTCCTGGGAAGGAGTAGATTTAAGGCGTCTTATTCTCTGAGCTAGAGAGGGGGAGAGATAGGGGGGAAATTACAGCTGTTGGGGAGTGGTGATATTTGCCTAACTAGGGCTTATTGTCACCACCTGGTCCTAGTCAGGTAGTAAACAATAAGTAGGACTTCCAATTAGGCTCTTGCTATAAATTTCAAGGCACCTAATTTTCTGGGTACTCTTGACACACTTGTTTTGTTATCTGGTTGATTAACCACTTTGCTTTCCCAAAATAAGAGTAAATATCCTCTAAATGACCCCACAAAGTTGAGCCTCCTACTGGGCCCAGGCTTCCCGCTACATGCCAAAAGCAAAGTAGCTAATAACTTCTTGAATTTTCTTACTGATAATTTCACCCTTCAAAAGGTGGGACATCCAACAAGGGTAAGTTCTCTGTACCTGGTCTCACAGGGTGGGGTGAAAATTATGAGAACCTTAGGGATAAGTTATTACTCTATCCTAGAGTTTGTGATAGAGGAGAGGAAATATAGGCACTCTACATTCTGAAAAAGCAGGTTTCAAAGGGTCCAGAGGAAGGATAGGGAAAACTTCATGAACTAAAACACTTTAAGGGAAGTTAGCCTGGGGAGATTCAAAAGACTCAAACATGAAATTCTCAAGAAAAAAAAGGGAAATAATACTAATGCAATGGGAAAATGAGGTTTGACTCGAGATCAGCATGGATACTCAGGGAACTGATCATTAGTTTTAAAAAAGAAATGAAAGCAAGGCCAGATAACAGAAATGAATATAAGTAAGAGCATATATACTATTTAAAGTGTCAGGAGTACCATGGAAAACAAAAAGGATTTTTTTTTTTAGCTATGTTGGTGAAAAAATAGGATAAAAGACAGGATAGAAAATTTGCTTGGAATGAATGAAACAATGATAATTGTTAATAGAGAGAAGGCATAACTGCTTAACTCTTGATTTGTTTCTATTTTCTCTACAAAGAAAATTACCTTTACACTGAAAATTACAGAACAGAAAGTACTTGGAACTATCCAAGATAAATAGAGACAGTTAAGAGAACACCTAACTGCTCTTCATCAATTAAATCCCATGATCCAGATGAGCTACATCCCCATGTCCTAAAGTAACTAACTGGTAGATGTACTGAACAATGGTTGGTGATATTGGAAAGATTATGAAAAATGAGTGCTACAACACCATAAAAGGGCAAACGTCTAGATTATCAAAAGAGGAATGAGAACAAAGTTTCCAAACTTTAAGCCTGAGTTTGATTTCAATTCCTAGGGAAATGCTATAATCTCTTAAAAGATAATTGTGGGGCAGCTAAGTGGCACAGTGGATAGAGCACCAGCCCTGGATTCAGGAGGACCTGAGTTCAAATCGGGTATCAGACACTTGACACTAGCTGTGTGACTTTGGGCAAGTCACAACCCTCACTGCCCCGCCAAAACAAAAAAAAAAAAAAAAAGAAGAGATAATTGCCAAACATCTAGAAAAGGAAGTTCTGATTATAAACAGCATAGCTTCAACAGCAGGTCATGTTAGAATAAGTATTTCATACTATTCTTGTAGAGAAGATAGATATAGGTTACTTTGCTTCTTTGTTTATTTCTTTGTTATTTATTTATTTCAGAGCAATGAGGGTTAAGTGACTTGCTCAGGGTCACACAGCTAGTAAGTGTCAAAGTGTCTGAGGTCGGATTTGAGCTCAGGTCCTCCCGACTCCAGGGCTAGTGCTTTATCCACTGTGCCACCTAGCTGTCCTTATAGGTTACATAATAATACAGTGAGATGGTTGGATGGACAGACTGAAAGAGTAATTGTTAGTTCAATATCAGCATGGCAGAAAGTCTCCAAAGTAGCACTCCAGGTATTTGTGCTTCGCTCTGTTATTTACCATTTTTTATCACTCACTTAGATAAAGAAATGGAAGGTATGCCCCTTAAATTTGCAGATGACACAAAACTGATAGGGATAGCTGACACACTGGAAGACAGAGGCAGGATTCAAAATTATGTTGGCCAGCTAATGTGCTGGACTGAATCAAAAAAAGATGAATTTTAATAGGGACAGATGTAAAGTTCTCTGCTTAGGTAGAAAAAAACAACAATCAACTTCACAAGTATGAGATAAGGGAGGCATGGTTAGATAGCAGTTCTGAGAAGAATGGAAGTTATTGGACTGCAGGCTCAATATGAGTTGGCAGTATGATATGGCAGCCAGAAATGATAATGAGATATTGGATTAAATTAAGAGAGGACATAGCTTCCAGTATGGGACAGGTGATAGTCCCACTGTATTCTGAACTTCATTGGACTTTTGTCTTCATCAGGCTTCAGCTATAGTTCTGGGCACAACTACTTAAGGTCATTGGTAAATTGGGGATTATAAAGAGGCTGGCAATCAGGATGGTGAAGAAGAGCTTTAAGTCTATGACAGATAAGGATCATTTGAAAGAACTAGGTATGTTTATCTTAGAGAAAAGACTTCTCAGAGAAGTGCAACACGTTAGAAGAGCTGTAAGAGGTAACAAAGACTATTTGCTTACCAGGTTCACCTCAACAATACATCATTTTTCTCTGGAAACTTTATCAGGCTCTGCTTATTAAAAAAAAAAACTTCAGAGGTGTTTATTTTCCAAACATAAATTGGAAATCTACATTTTTAAAAGAACCCATTCTACCAAAGAAAGAAAATAAGTGAAAATCAGAAGAGGCAGCTGCAATGAAGAACCCCTAAGTTGCTGAAAATTGTTGAACAGCTGGTCATTGTGCCTGATTGGCCACTTTTCTGAAAGTCGCCGAATTGTAATCATTTAATACATTTGTTCAAAATCTTAGTTAAATATAATGGCCTTCTGCTTAATACTTGGATAATTTGTACCTTAATGCACTTTTTAAAAAGAGTACTTCTCAACAAGACTCAGTAACACGTAGTACCATTTCTGTTTATGATGATCTCCAGTTTTATTTTATTTTATTATTTTTTTTTGGAGGGGCATTGAGGGTTAAGTGACTTGTCCAGGATCACACAGCTAGTAACTTGTCAAGTGTTTGAGGCTGGATTTGAACTCAGGTCCTCCTGAATCCAAGGCCAGTGCTTTATCCACCGCGCCACCTAGCTGCCCCTGATCTCCAGTTTTATAACAATTGGTGAATGTACAGAAGAATATTTTCTCATTAATATAAGACATATTACTATTTTTTCAGATGCCCATTCTAACACAACTCCTACCTTGCAGGTCAACTGAACATTGTATGAAGAAAAATCATGCTTTGATTCTTATTCACTAAAACATAAATAAAATAACAAACAAAAAAAGGAAGAAAAGAAAACTTGTGGGTAAATTGAACATGACAGTTGTATTCAAGTATCTGAAGGGCTGTCATTTGGAGGAAAGGTTGGATTTGCAGTGTTTTGGACCCAGAGGATAATGGGCAGAAATGGCAAGGAGGCAAATTTGGGCTTGATGTCAGGAAAAACATCCTGCCAGTTAATGCTGCTGTCCCAAAGGATAAGGAGCGGGTGGTAAGTTCACCTTCCTTAGAGATCTTCAAGCAGAATCTGAACTGTCTGATTACTTGTTGGGTCTGTGGGGAGACATTTTGTGTATAGGTTACCCTCCATGATTGCTGAGGTTTCTTCAGACTCTTAAATTTGATGATACTGTGATATGCTGTGTCAAATGAATCGATGAACACTTTTCCAAAACCTGATATTTTGTAAATACCATTTCCCCAAGTTAAAATAATATTGCAAATGGAGACAAATTAAGGTCTAGGGTTTCAGAAATTAGCAACTAGTGAATGCTTAACCGCCAAAAACAATACTCTAAATACCAAATTGTGCTGACAAATCAGAGTATGTACTCTAAGACACAATTACCTGATATGTGTGTAGATTGTTATGTGCCACAATTGTGGGTGAATGCTCATGAGCCTCTTATATCATCATTTGATCCTTAATTGTTTGTAGCCACAAGGATTCCTGACTGTGTTAGGCCCTGGGCCTTCTGACTGGCATTATGGGTGGAATATTTCCTGTGGTTACATGGTTTTTAGAAGAGATTTCTGCTTACTGAAAGCATTTATAAAGGATGTACACAGTTTTTCAAGAGATTAGATATGTCATTTCAAATTGTAGTATACTCCTGAATAAAGACTTGAGAATATCTGCTTCAAAGAAAGACCAAAACAAGTATTATTAAAAATGAAAACCACTTTTGTGGCATAGTTCTCTGATTTCTAGTATATATGATTCTTCCATCTGAAATTCTCGTTGACTAACGGCAGGCATAATTTTGTTGTCCCAATAATCATATCTAAAACAGACAAATTAGGCTATTAAAATAAGACACCTGTGGAAATGGGTTCAGTGTGTGTACTATCTGGGCTTATTGATTGATATTTTGAGATAAGTAGTTGTAAAGAGGATTAGTGTAGTGACAATTTCATTCCGGATTTTTTTTTTCTTTAGATAATCCAAACCATTCTTATAAGGGAAACTGATGGCTCTCACATTTCCTCCATGACCATAAAGTAGAGTGTAGATAGCAGGGGCAAGCAATTGCAAAGACTTAGTCCCCCACGGTTGCTCATTGTTGGTTGGCCCTGTATTCTTGCCTGGCAATGCTGTGCTGTGCTGTGCTGTACAGCCTAGTCCAGAAGAGGGCCCTCACATTCCATCAATAAAGCAGAGCTGCAGGTAGAAACTGGATCCTCAGTTGTGTTACTTCTTGGGGATTCATTTCCTTAATGGAAAGGTGTTTGCCTTTGTGGATTTTACAGTTTTTAGAAATATCTGAGTTGTTTGTTTTTAATTACATTGCAAGCTACAATGTAATTACGATAAAAGTATTTTTATACTGCTGAGAATAGTAACTAATCATAATTATCGTCTTCATGATGGCTTGAGGTTTACTCTTCACTTTTTTATTCTTTGCCATATTTGACAGGTTTCACTAGGACGGGCATATTTGATTTTTAAATATTCAACAACGCTGTATATGTAGCTTCTGCTAAATATTACCTGTTTTTAAAAGCTTTAAATTTTAGTTCTTTGAGTAGTTCACTTATCTTCACACATCAAATAATGTAAGAGTTGGGAAAGACCTTAGCTATCAGCTAATTCATTCTCTCTCATTTTACAGAGGAGGAAGCTAAAGCCCAGAAAGTGACTTGCCTAAGTTCTTTAATTAATGAATTCTTTAGTGAACATCATTCATTGCTAGCCTTATCAATTTCCTCTCCTGTGAGTAGAAAGCTTCATTGATTATCATCATTGTTCCAATAATCATTTTTACAGCAGATAAATGTTTTCTTAATAGTCAGAAGCTATCTGTGGTAACGGGTTTGAAATGCATCTCCATATATACTGTTTGGGCTTACTGACTGAAGTTTTGAAAAAAGAAATAGAACTGTAGGGAAAATATCTAGGATGCATGAAGCCAAAATAGGATTTAGGTATTAGTCCAGAAATAATCATTTCCTAAACTATATTTTTTTAAAAATCCTAAAACTGCCAACAGCTACATTATAGAAAAAAGTATTACATATCTTTTCTGAGCAAAATTTGACCTCCCTTTGCTATATTTTAAGAAATGGAGAAGTGATTCCTGATTTCTAGTACATTTGAACATATTTTTAGCTTGTCTTTTTTTTTTCTTCTCTATAATGACTGAGATGTCAAAATTCTGCCCTAAAAAGTCTTAACACAGAATACTTCATTTTGGGAATAATCAGAATTGCCCTCTATTTTTTGTTTAAGGAGGGCAGTGTTTTTCAAAATAAGTATTTGGGAATCTCCAAGCTGTCACCGGAGAATTTCATGAGGGTCATAGAAATCAGGCTGCAGGGCTCAGACCCCTCTGTTTATGGCTGTGAACTGGGGAATATCTGAATAATGAGGTGATTCAGTCTTCTATGCTTCCTGATCATTTTCATTATCCCAGATTTCTTAGACCTTCCAAAAGACTTTTGTGCTTTTCCTATGAAATTAACTTATTCTTTTTTTGTATTCTAGTTATTTCTATTGTTATAGTCTCCCTACTGGATTATAAGGTCCATGAGGGCAGGGACCATATCTAACTAATATTTGTGTCACATCTGCCAGCCCCTAGCATGGTGCTCTACACTTGGTGGGTTCTTAATATTTGTTTGTTGAATTAAATTTGTTTCATACTGTTTAATTCTATCCAACTTGACAAATAAGTGTCTACTATGTTCAAGGAAGTTAGGTAGTTCAGTGGATAGAGTGCTGGGCCTGGAATCAGAAAGACCTGAGTTCAAATCCAGCCTCAGACACTTACTAGCTGTATGAGCCTGGACAAATTGCTTAATTTCTGGTTGCCTTAAGGAAATGGCAAACTATTCCCATATCTTTGCCAAGAAAATCCCACGGACAGCATTGGCACGCTATGGTCCATGGGATCACAGTTGGGCATAATTGAACAGCAACAATGTACAACGTCCTTGCTAGTCACTGGAGTTCAAAGACAAAAACCCCCAAACAATCTAACTTTCAGAATAGAGTGTTGGACCAGGAGTCAGAACAGAAATCAAATTTGGCCTCAGACACTTATGAGTAACCCTAGAGAGGTCACGGCATCAGTAAAATGAGGAAGAAAATAGTAGTGTCTACCTTCGATGGTAGTTGTGAGGATAAAATGAGATAATAATTTATATGGTGCTTTAAAGTTTGCCAAGCACTTTACAGATATTATTATGAATTATTATTTAGCTCTTCTATTCTACCAGGGTGATACTAAGACATTGCTGCTACTTGATAGCTGTAGTACCTGTATAACCAACTAAAAGTTTTTGTTTGTTTTTTTTTGGATAAGTGATGTAGGTTATGGGAGTTGTTGTAGGTTAAGAGTTTAAAGACCATCATCTCACAGAGAACATTATGCCCCCACAAATAACTGACCCAAAGTGGAGATCTATGCACAAGAGTTACAAATATTTTCTAGTTTTCTACAGCACTGTGTACTAAGTATGACATGTAATGCTTTGGCAAGCTTCAATCACTGTTAAATATCATATTAGAATATCTCTGCATTTTCTTGCTACTTGGAACAAAAATCTCTTCCTGTGTTGTATTTGGAGTATGTTGGTGAAGGAACTGGTAGCCAAGAACTCCAGTGTAGGCAATAACTGTTAAAAATTTTAAGAGAAAATGTGTTTGACACTGATGGAAAGGAGGGAAGGACAATTAGTGATAAAGCCCTGGAAACAGCTGTTGGTTTTAATTTAATTTTTTCCCCTCTATGACTGCCAAAATGGAGTTCTCTCATTAAGGGACGTTTAAAATGGGGGTATTACCATTGAAATTAACGAAAAGATTCTTTAGCTTAAAAGACAGCCACAGAAACAATTTGGTCTTTCTCTCTCCTGTACCTCTCTTTATCAAAGCCAAGAATTATATTAATTTTAATTGCCATTTTATATACAAACCTTTGGAAAACTAGGCCTGAGCTGTTTCTGGTATGGCAGATGGCCTATAGTGATCCAATAGGATGTAAAACTCAAGTTAGGTAGTCATTTGGCAATAAAATACAAGTTCTCTTGGGTTTCCATAGAGATATTGAAAGTTAAAATGCTTCCCATGCTTTTCCTTTCTTTCAAAGTAAGTGTTATCCAGAAAAATAGAAAAAGCCAAGATAAAAAGAAGAGACTTGCAGGCTCTATCCTTACAACTCTAAGATAAAATTGTGAGCCTATGTTTAGTCCTATCCCTCTCAGTTGAACCTACTTCTACTAGCCTTGAATGGCCTGGGGAAAGGAATAAGTTACTTGCTTTCCTGCCTTTTTGGCAGGGAGCTAGATCGACTTCATTTTTAACAAAACCACCAACTGTTCTTCTACATTTAAAATTGCTAATTGTGTGTGATGGGGAAGAGGGAGTGAAGGGAGCAAGGGGTGGGGGCAGGTGGTAATACTTGTAGGCTAGACTGACACAGTTTCTATCTTTGGATGTTGTTGAAATTAGTTTGTCTTTTGTTTTTGTGTCTTTGTTCAGGCATTTCATTTGTGTCTGACCCATTTGGGATTATCTTGGCAAAGATACTGGAGTGGTTTGCCATTTCCTTTTCCACCTCATTTTACAATTGAGAAGATTGTAAAACTGGGTTAAGTGACTTGTCCAAGGTCACACAGCTAGTAAGTGTCTGAGGCCACATTGGAACTTGGGTCTTCCTGACTCTAGCCACTGGGCTGAGTAGGTGCCCTGTTGTTGAAATTAGAAAGGGCCTAGTTACTCCTTTTCAGCTATGGTACTTTAAAACTAAGCTAGTGTGTGACTACCCTTACTAATTTGTCAAGATTGAGTAAGGGAGGCAACAGTCCAAAAAGAGCAGGAACTTAGAAGTCAGAAGGACTTGGTTTAATCACTGCTACTAGCTATCCATCTGACCTCAGACAAGTGACTTCATTTCTCTATATCACAATTTCCTCATTTGCAGTATAGGAGCATTAGACTGTGACCTCTACAGAGTGCTAGACTTCATGTCAGAAAGACCTGAGTTCAAATCTTGCCTTAGACACTTAATAGACATATGACCACAGGCACAGTCACTTAACCTCTCTCAGCCTAAGTTTTCTCATGTGTAAATGGAAATTATCATAGTACCCATCTCACAGAGTTGTTGAAGGGAGTAGCTGAAATCATACTAAACAACAAAAAGAAAGGACAGCTGATATTCACATAGCCCTTTAAGGTTTGTAGAGTATTTTATATACATTTTCTCATTTAATTATTGCAACAATGCTGTGAGGTAGGTGTTGCTATCCTCACTTTACAAAAGAGGGAAATTGAGGGTCAGGTAACTTGTACAGGGTCACATAGTGAATGAGCATTGAGGACAGGATTTGAACCCTGTTCTACCTAATGTTAAATCCAACATCTTGTCTACTATATCATACTACTCCTCTCTGATTTTTAATTGTTAAATTGTGTTGGTTCACTGAGCATTGTGGTAAACTGCCCCAGCATTGTGATTTTTAAAATATTTTTTTTAAATAGTGAAAGGATACAAAGCACTAAAATTGTTTTTTTTCACTTCGTGTTTATTTTACAAAATACAAAATTTGAGGGGGTGAAAGAAGCTAAATAAGGACAATGCTTCTTCTGTCTTTGGGAATATAATTTAAAAATCCGTATCTGACTGTCAATTTTGCTTATGACTATTTTCCTGAAATATAACAAAGCATTTAAACCAGTTAGTAAGCCAGTTTTGGAGTCAGAGGAGCTAGGTTTTCATCCAAACTCTGCCAATATACATTCTAAGACCTTGAGCAACTTGCTTTACCTCTCTGGTCCTCAGCGTCTTCATCTGTAAAATGAGGGGTTGGACTAGATAAAAGCTGCTTCTTCTTCTTCTTCTTCTTCTTCTTCTTCTTCTTCTTCTTCTTCTTCTTCTTCTTCTTCTTCTTCTTCTTCTTCTTCTTCTTCTTCTTCTTCTTCTTCTTCTTCTTCTTCTTCTTCTTCTTCTTCTTCTTCTTCTTCTTCTTCTTCTTCTTCTTCTTCTTCTTCTTCTTCTTCTTCTTCTTCTTCTTCTTCTTCTTCTTCTTCTTCTTCTTCTTCTTCTTCTTCTTCTTCTTCTTCTTCTTCTTCTTCTTCTTCTTCTTCTTCTTCTTCTTCTTCTTCTTCTTCTTCTTCTTCTTCTTCTTCTTCTTCTTCTTCTTCTTCTTCTTCTTCTTCTTCTTCTTCTTCTTCTTCTTCTTCTTCTTCTTCTTCTTCTTCTTCTTCTTCTTCTTCTTCTTCTTCTTCTTCTTCTTCTTCTTCTTCTTCTTCTTCTTCTTCTTCTTCTTCTTCTTCTTCTTCTTCTTCTTCTTCTTCTTCTTCTTCTTCTTCTTCTTCTTCTTCTTCTTCTTCTTCTTCTTCTTCTTCTTCTTCTTCTTCTTCTTCTTCTTCTTCTTCTTCTTCTTCTTCTTCTTCTTCTTCTTCTTCTTCTTCTTCTTCTTCTTCTTCTTCTTCTTCTTCTTCTTCTTCTTCTTCTTCTTCTTCTTCTTCTTCTTCTTCTTCTTCTTCTTCTTCTTCTTCTTCTTCTTCTTCTTCTTCTTCTTCTTCTTCTTCTTCTTCTTCTTCTTCTTCTTCTTCTTCTTCTTCTTCTTCTTCTTCTTCTTCTTCTTCTTCTTCTTCTTCTTCTTCTTCTTCTTCTTCTTCTTCTTCTTCTTCTTCTTCTTCTTCTTCTTCTTCTTCTTCTTCTTCTTCTTCTTCTTCTTCTTCTTCTTCTTCTTCTTCTTCTTCTTCTTCTTCTTCTTCTTCTTCTTCTTCTTCTTCTTCTTCTTCTTCTTCTTCTTCTTCTTCTTCTTCTTCTTCTTCTTCTTCTTCTTCTTCTTCTTCTTCTTCTTCTTCTTCTTCTTCTTCTTCTTCTTCTTCTTCTTCTTCTTCTTCTTCTTCTTCTTCTTCTTCTTCTTCTTCTTCTTCTTCTTCTTCTTCTTCTTCTTCTTCTTCTTCTTCTTCTTCTTCTTCTTCTTCTTCTTCTTCTTCTTCTTCTTCTTCTTCTTCTTCTTCTTCTTCTTCTTCTTCTTCTTCTTCTTCTTCTTCTTCTTCTTCTTCTTCTTCTTCTTCTTCTTCTTCTTCTTCTTCTTCTTCTTCTTCTTCTTCTTCTTCTTCTTCTTCTTCTTCTTCTTCTTCTTCTTCTTCTTCTTCTTCTTCTTCTTCTTCTTCTTCTTCTTCTTCTTCTTCTTCTTCTTCTTCTTCTTCTTCTTCTTCTTCTTCTTCTTCTTCTTCTTCTTCTTCTTCTTCTTCTTCTTCTTCTTCTTCTTCTTCTTCTTCTTCTTCTTCTTCTTCTTCTTCTTCTTCTTCTTCTTCTTCTTCTTCTTCTTCTTCTTCTTCTTCTTCTTCTTCTTCTTCTTCTTCTTCTTCTTCTTCTTCTTCTTCTTCTTCTTCTTCTTCTTCTTCTTCTTCTTCTTCTTCTTCTTCTTCTTCTTCTTCTTCTTCTTCTTCTTCTTCTTCATTGGGGTTAAGTGACTTGCCCAGGGTCACACAGCTAGTAAGTGTTAAGTGTCTGAGGCCGGATTTGAACTCAGGTACTCCTGACTCCAGGGCCGGTGCTCTATCCACTGCGCCATCTAGCTGCCCCTAGATCAAAGCTTCTTAAACCATGGGTCTCAAGCCCATATAGGGTTGCATAAATGAATGTGGGGGTCGCAAAAAATTAGCAACAGTAAATGGTTATGTGTACCTATTTTATATACCTAGATACCGGGTGTCACAAAAAGTTCTCTGATGAAAAGGGGTAGCGAGTGGGAAGAGTTTAAGAAGCCCTGTACTAGATGACTCCTAGGGTCCTTTCCTAACTCTAAATTCATGATCTATAATGATGGAATTATATCCACAGAACTCCACCTCCCCATTCCTCCCCAAAGCTACTATTGTTCCCTTTTCTAAACCAGAAATTATTACTGGTTTAGAAAACCACCCCCATTACTCAACAAATTTGTTAATTCTTGGGTTCTGAAATGACATACACAGTATACACAGATTAAAAACACTCAACTATTTATTATTCAACTCCTTCGTGCTAGAACTGAGTTGCGGAGGTATGTCTAAATACACAGAGCAATTAGAGACTCAAAGAAAGTATGTAATTAATCGCTAAATTGTGTGAGGTAGGCCCTAAAAACTATAGAATTCAGTTTTAGGAAAGGTCATCCTCCTTCATATTTCTTTTCTTTTCTTTTTTTTTTTGCAGGGCAACAGGGTTAAGTGACTTGTCCAAGGTCACACAGCTAGTAAGTGTCAAGTGTCTGAGGTTGGATTTGAACTCTGGCCCTCCTGAATCCAAAGCCAGTGCTTTATCCACTGTGCCACCTAGCTGCCCATCTCCTTCATATTTCTTACAGTACTTTACATAGGCCCTTTTTTTGCCTTTGTCAACTTCTGTCTTTTTTATACCTGTTGGTGGGTATCCTCAAAATCTTGGCTCTGCCATTTACTTGCTAGGTGACCTTATATTAACTTCTCAGTTTCCTCTTCTAAAAAATGGGTTACAATTTGCCTCACAAAGTTTTTGTGTGACTCAAAAGCTATAATATATAAAAGCACTTTGAATGCTTCATGGAACTACATAAAAGTAAAAGGAAATGATATGGGGAGCCCCCTGACCTTTTGGATTGGGGCATCTCCTGTGGAGTAGTAGGGTGCTGCATGTGCTTTGCTCTGTGGGGAGGGACTCGTGCTTTGACCCCTCAATAAAAGGACAAGTGCAACCAGCAACTCCTGGTTGGTCCTTACATGACTGTGATTAGGAGCTATGCCAAAGAGAATTGATGACTGAGCCAATTAGAATCACCCACTTTGTGGGCTATAAGGCACTAGGAGATAGGTCTTCTGGCCTCTTTCCAGGCAACCAATGCCAGATCTCCTAAAGTTCAAATTTCAAAGTACAGTTTTCTACGAATTACCTAATACATGCATAGATTATTCTTATAAAAATCCTTCCTCTGGATCTGTTTCCTCACCTGTAAAATAGAGGGGGCAGATAGGTAGACTAGAAAACCTCCAAGGTCCCTTTCAACTCTAAATCTATGTTTCTATTAGTAGTTTTTGTTTTTTAAATCTACATAGACAATTCACATTGCTTTACACAGAGCAGGCATTTAAAAAAACCCCAGTTTTCTGGTTTTTAAATAATAGGAGACCTCATGCAGAAAGTAGAATTCAAATTGCCTCCTGAGTTATGTTTATAGACAAGGATGGAGGAAGAACATTTCAGGAGGGAGGAATGGGATGAATAGTCTTGGGAATGGGAATAAATGTGACAGATATTTGTGTCTTGGGGTGAAGGTAGGAGGATAAAGGGGATGTTGAAGATATTGTACAGGGTGATTCTTGTTATGGTATGAAAAGGAAGAAAGGAAACAAACACCTATTAAGCACATACTCTTTGCCAGACACTGTGCTGAGTCCTGGCAATACAAAGCAAAAAGAAAGACAGTCCCTGCCCTCAAGAAGCTTATATTCTAATAGGGAAAAGACAAGACACAAAAGGGGAGCTATAGCTGTGGGTCCTGATGTCCTCAAGACAGAGATCCCCAACTTTTTTCAGAGGATGATCTACATTTCTATTGCCTTATGGTAATGTTTTGGGATTAGAGGGTGGAGAGTTGACAAAATACTTTCCTAAGAGGGGCATGCCAAGACACTGAGTATGAGGCCTAAACTGCAGTTAAAGGGGATAAGAATGGCTGCCCATAAATAAGCTTTGAGGAAGGGTTATTACACAACTACTAATGACATTTCTGTTTTACTAATGTGATGAAATAATGAGATTTAGCAGATACTCAAAGACCCACCTGGAGAGACTGATTGAATCAAGTGAGAGTGATTAACTGCTGATTAGCCTACTTCAAGTTAACTGGATTGTAATCACACCTTGAGAACACCTTCAGAACCAATGGATTTGGATGATACCAACCAATCAGCTTGAAGCAGTGTGTAAGGACCACCTCTGTTCCAGACCTATAAAAAGCTTCCACAAACAGCTTGCTAGAGAGTTCCTGATTAAAGCAGGCTCGTGGAGGAGGACTTGAGGAAGAACCCAACCAGGCTGGAACTCTAGGCTAGGTAGGACTTCTTTTCCATAACCTTTCTGAACTCCTTATAAATATCTGTATGCTTTAATAAATGTTTAATGCCCAAAGACTGGTACTGAAGCTTTTTAATTTAAGGCGACCACAATTAAGATTTTAAACATCACACTAGGAGTGCCCATAAACTCTTGCTTGGCAATGGTTGCCCATAACTTTGATCACTTTGAATGAATGGATGAACATTTATTAAACACTTACTTTGCATTATTTGAGGAACTTGAGATACAAACATGAAAATGAGACAGTCTCTGCCCTGAAGGAATTCATATTCTAATGGAGGAAGTGGCACAGGTAGGGCAGTGGTGACCAAGGAAGTGAGTTTTGGTCTGTTAAGTTACAGGGATTTTGAGTAAATCTATAGGATGTTCAATTACCATGACCTTTCTACTCTATTGATTTGATTACTGTTCCCTAGGGGTAGGAAGATTGGAGGATAGGGGATGATTTACAAAGCAGCAGAGCAGTTGGTGATATGCCCTAATTGGCTCTGGTTTCCTGGTGGATGTGTGTATGGGATTTGAATAGAGGTTAGGTGAGTTCTTACTCAGTCATTCATTAGGACAACTCACTTCAGGAAAAAAAAGCAAAGAATCAAAATCTAAGGAGATATCTTATATTTCCTTTCAGATAATTGGGGATTGACAGAATAAATGGTGGGGTCTGAATGTAATGGAATATTATTGCAATGTAAGAAATGAAGAAAGACAATTTGAGAGCATCTCTGGTAGCTGCCATCAAGTAAAGCAAGCAGAACCAGGAGAACATTTTTTTGTTTTTGTTTTTGTTTTGCAGGGCAATAAGGGTTAAGTGACTTGCCCAAGGTCACACAGCTAGTAAGTGTCAAGTGTCTGAGGCTGGATTTGAACTCGGGTCCTCCTGAATTCAGGGCTGGTGCTTTATCCACTGTGCCATCTAGCTGCCCCAAGGAAAGTAACATTGTAAAGGAAAACAGCTTTGAAGGACTAAAGAATTCTGATCAGTGCAATGGCTAATCAGTCATATCTTCAGAGAATCTAAGGGTAAAGCATGTTACCCAACAATTGATTGCCTAAAGATACAGAGATTTACATTTTTGGACAAAGCCAATGCCTAGATTTATTTTGTTTGACTATACTTATTACAAGGATTTTTTTCTTTCTCTCATTTTTTAATTGGGGAGCAGTTGCTTTTTTGTCCTTTGTTCTTGAAGAGCACCATGACGTTGGAAGGTGACGTTATGACTTGCAGTGAATTGGATTTTTTAAGTGAGGGAGGATTGTCCAAAGTCACAAGCTTTATTCTCCTCCAGAGCCATCTGAGTCCAGTGACAAGATATACATCAGGACAACTGGAGATGGCCCCAGTTGTTTGAGGCAATCAAGGTTAAGTGATTTGCCCAAGGTCACACAGTGAGTGTCAAGTGTTTGAGGCTGGATTTGAACACGGGTCCTCCTGACTCCAGGGCCAGTGCTCTATCCACTGCACCATCTAGCTGCCCTTTGGGGGGTAGTTAGAGGGAGCTTGAAGGCATTAGCAATAGCAGATCCAAAAAAGGGGCTGTTATAAAAAAATTCTAAATACATAGAAGAAAAAATAAGGAAGTTCAGAGAAAAGGACAGATAAGCAGGACAATTTTGAAAGTAACATGTGGAATTTATTATATACTTCAGCTCAAGAGCATCATAGACAAGTCAAAGAAGTCCAAAATGAGTACAGTTGGGGGTGGGGGAAATAAGGAAATGTCTGCCCCTTCCCCTCTCTATAAATTGAGGAATGTATGGCTCTACCCTCTTGTCAGAGGGGCAGAGGGTCCTGATGAGGTATAACATTGCCAGGTCAATCAATGCCATAGGAGAGAGATGAATTGTAACAGACAATCGATATTGGGAAAACAGCAGAATAGGGGCTTTGGTCAATATCACTGGAAAAACTGCATAAACCCCTTGGGATTAGCCCTAGAATCCTGGAGGAGAGATGTAGCAGGTAAGCTCTGGGAATTCAACCTGCTGGTCTAGTTCATGTTGATTAGGGAAGTAAATTCAGTTTCATTATAAGTATGTTACTTGATATTTATAATTAGAAGCTCATCGAATAATTTCATTGTCATTATATATTCGGAGGGATCACATATGATTTTTTTCTGGGGGGGGTGAGGCAATTGGGGTTAAATGACTTGCCCAGGGTCACACAGCTAGTAAGTGTTAAGTGTCTGAGGTTGGATTTGAACTCGGGTCCTCCTGACTCCAGGGCTGGTGCTCTATCCACTGCACCACCTAGCTGCCCCCACATATGATTTCCACATATGCATGGAGGTAACTTATTAGGGGAAAACCTTTAAGGTGGCATTTCTCAGTGAGTCAAATGCTTCCTTCTTGTCAATGAAAAATAGGCACGGTGGCATCTTTAATCAAAACATTTCAGTCAATTATGTGACTAAAGATGTCTGCTGCAAAGTATTGTTTATGAAAGCTTACCTGTTCCCTTTTCATATCTTCATCAAGTAATCCTTAAATTTATGTAGAGATTATTCTTAGAAAAAATTTTTGTAGAGAAGGGAAGCCATATGGGTCAGTAATTATTGATATTTTTTCATTTGTCTTTCTTCAGTAGGAATAATATCCTTGATTTTTTCTGAGTGCAGAATATAATCTGGCTTTCTTCCAAGCTTAGAGCATTTTGCATGCTGTTGCCTATGGCGGAGGGGCGGGGAGAGACATGATTTCTGATTGGTGCAGAAAATGCTCAGTCCAACTCTGCATACCTGTGATTAGGGACATAATGAATTGGTCCCAGGTATTCTTCAGGAGAGATACATGGATAGAGAAATTCTAGGTAGGAGAGGAAAAAATACTTTGGAATGGGAGATATATGTGAGAAGCTGGCCCTATCATGTTTATGGTTGACATTTTAGAGACTGCTAGAATGAACTTCTTCTGAGTGAAATTGTTCATTCTCTCCTGGTTTGAACTCTCCCACCTGAAAATCTCATTTATTCTTGTGTATGCTTTGGTACATTCAATATATTTGTATAGCTTCTGTTTTCTGTTTGATTGGATAAATGGATTTACTCATTATTCTCCATTTTTTATAGTCTTTTGTGCAGGCAGCATTTGGTGAGAAGTTTAAGCTGATGGATATAAGCTAAGGGCTATATTCTACCTTAAGAGTGAAGAGAGAAACAACTTTGCTTCTGCATCCAGATTCATACCTCTAGAAAGTGGTTTTTGAGGTGATATTTCTCTAGAACTCTGAAGGGGAGAGTGCCTAGCCTTAGCAGCACTCCCGAGACCTACCTGAATGCCAGCAGCATAGGCTCAGGCTTTATCTCTCTCTTCCTCTCTGAGAGGTAAGCCAAACCTCAGATCAGATCTACCTATGCCAACCATGAGCTTCATCTATATCAATATACAACTCATGTGATCATATACATAATATTTCAAATGGGCATCTATATCTTCACAAGCATCTTGTTTTCTCTTTTTCCATATATTTTCAGAATTGATCTCCTAAAAACTTTAAATGTGTCACTACCAGTATAGAGGTACTTTGTGTGTACTTGGTTTTTATCTCAGCTACTGTTCCCCTCCTCTCCCCTGGGATATTATAGTCTAAATGTGTGGTGGCATAACTATCATTGATGGAGATTATAGTCATCTTTTTTTTTTCCGGGACAATGAGAACTAAGTGACTTGCCCAGGGTCACAAAGCTAGTAAGTGTCAAGTGTCCGAGGTTGGATTTGAACTCGGGTCCTCCTGAATCCAGAGCTGGTGCTTTATCCGCTGTGCCACCTAGCTGCCCCCTGATTATAGTAATTGTAACAAACTTTTCCAGTTTATGTGTGTCTGTTGTCCTTTGCTAAGTTTCGTTCCTTAAATGTTTTCAGGATGATCTGGCTTATTTAGGTCTTTCTTTCATCAACTGCTTTCTAAACCTGTTTTTCCTTTTATAACTATTTTATGAAGCCATGCTGCTCATAATTTTCCACCATTCCTTTCCATCAGATTTTTTTTGTTGTGTTTTTTTTTTTGTTTTGTTTTGTTTTTTTTCAGGGCAATAGGGATTAAGTGACTTGCCCAGGGTCACACAGCTAGTAAGTGTCAAGTGTCTGGGGCTGGATTTGAACTTGGGTACTCTGAATCCAGGGCTGGTGCTTTATCCACTGCTCCACCTAGCTGCCCCCTCCATCAGATTTTATAAATGAATTTGTATTCTAAGTCATTGCTATGGTTGACTGTTGTCTTTCCCTATTACAAAAAGAGAACGCATTTGCTGGCTGAGAAAGTTTCTAGGTGCTTTTGATCTAGGTGACAATTGTGAGTAAAAGGAGTTCCTGGCTCCTATATAATCATTCAAGGTATAATACAAATATCAAGTGTGGGACAGCCTTTATTTCATCCCATAGAAAATATATAAGATTCAAAGGGTTCACAGGATATAGAAAACACATAAAGCACTAAGATTGCTTATTATCTCCCTTTGTGCTCATTAGCTCTGCCTTGTGCTCCTATAGGAAATCTATCAGTGCCCAGCACCCCAGTTGCTACCATCTGTTGATCTGGGAAACTACACTTGGGATCTTTCATCTGTGTGTTTATACCACAAGTCATGATAAATTGCTCCTGGGGAAGGAGATCATGAATGTATACAGATTCTCCTCCTCCCCCAGATCACAAGTCTAATCTACTATGCTACTTTATGAAATTCCAAATGTAGTAACAAAGGTGGGGGGTGACTCCTCTGGTCAGAGTCCTTCCTTTTGATTTTCTTTTCTTTTTTTTTTCTTCTGGGCAATGAGGGTTAAGTGACTTGCCCAGGGTCACACAGCTAGTAAGTGTCAAGTGTCTGAGGCCAGATTTGAACTCAGGTACTCCTGAATCTAGGGCTGGTGCTTTATCCACTGTGCCACCTAGCTGCCTTCCTTTGATTTTTCAATCAGCCAAATGAACTGAGTTCCCTGTGCACTACCAACAATGTACCAATGAAAATGTCCACATTCCATGGGGAAGTGATACTTAGATGTCTTCAAACAAAAGGTATTATTTCACCAGGTTGGTTAGAGGATTCGTCAAATTGATCAGAGACATCCATAATAAAATATCACTTACATATTTACTACCAATGTGACCTTGGACAAATCACTTAACTTCTCTGGGCCTTAGCTTCCTTATCTGGAAAAAGAGGTGGTTAGACATGACCATCCCTGGCGGCCTTCCAGCTCGAAAGCCTATGATCCTATGAAATCATCCGATTTCCCCCCCCCACCCCAAGTATTTTCTGATGCCCACAGAAAACACTGCTTCCTTGGGTCCAAGCCAACCTGCCTGTACTATTGACGGTTCAGCCCCAGAGCAAAGGCACTCTTTGGAAGCATTTGTGGATTAGACTAATCCCCTGCCTACTTTGAGTAAAACCTGATTTCATGTAGGATTGAGCATGAAATACTGTTGAGAGGTAAAAAAACCCCATAGAAAACAGAAATATAAAAATCCAATTTAAGGTAATACCTCAGATGTGAGCACATGCCTCATTGATTGTCCACGATTTAGTTTCCACAAAAACAATCTGTTAAGGACATACACTGTGGTACACTCTAGGAGAGATGCAGAGCTTACATAATGTTGTCTCTGCCCTCATGGGTCTTACAGTTTGGAGTAGGGGTCCTTGTCCCCTGTTTTATGTCCCCTTAACCTTTTTTTGTGTGTGGATCCCTTTGTCAGTCTAGGGGAGCCTATAGATCTATTCTCACAATATTTTCAAATCCATAAGATTATGAAGAAAATCTATTATATTGAAATCTAGTTATCAAAACATAAAACTACCAAGTTCATGAACTCAAAATTAACATTGTTGCCTTCTTAATCTTCCTTATTCATAAACTGCTAAAATTGGTCCTCCAATCAGAATAATTCAGTGCTTTACTACTGCCTATTGGAAAAAAGGTTTGAACTCATTAACTGGTTCCATGTTCTATATGTTCTGTGTTCTTGATCTAGAAAGAGAAGACATATAAATAATACAAAAGGATTTGTGCTAAGTGATGAAGGATACTTGATCTGAGCCCTATATGGTGGGGGAAGGGGTCTGTTACTGCCTGGGGGAATCAGAGAAGATTACAGAGAGGAGCTGAAATTTAAAGGAATAATAGAAGTTTTACAGGTGAAGATATGACTAGGGATAGGAGAGTGGGAATGGCATCCCAGGCACAGCTGATAAGATCGAAGGCAAAAAGACAGGACGACACAATGTATGTGGATGGTGAACAACCTAACCCACACGGAGGACGGAACCAGTTAAGGAGCTGGACTTAAATAGGCAGTAGTAAAGCACTGAATTCTTCTAAATAGAAGAGTGACACGACCAGTTTATGCACAAGGAAGATTAATCTGGGAACAACGTGAAGGATGGATTAGAGAGGAGAATTAAAAAACCAGAATTAAAAACCCCTGTTGATAGACCTCTGTAAAAGTCCAAACAGGTAGAAATAAGGGTGGTGACTGTAGGAATAGAGAGGAAGTCACTGATGAGAGAGTATGGGTTGATGGGAGGCAGAGAGGGGAGAGACTGAACCTGTGATTTCATCTTGGTAAGGACATTTTAGTTGCATGCTCCTACTAACATTGATTGGCAACATCTAACATACATACTCTGAGGAAGTTAACAGGGACGGTAAGAGGTTAAGTAACTTGTTCATAGGCACAACTATAATATGTATCGCACAAAAACTGGAACCCAGGTCATTGTAGTCTTCCCTCTACAATGCAAGATGCCTCACCTAGAGATTGTAGAGGTAGGAATTAAGGAATCTGACAAATGATTAAATGTGGAAAATAAGGGAGAGAGGAAAAAACAAGAGAATACCAAAATTTTCCACATAAATGAACGAGTTAACAGTAGTATAAAAATAGAGTTGGAATGAAGAGCATTTTTAGGGGAGAAGTTAGTAAATTCAGGTTTGGATATGTTGAATCTGATGTGCTAATAGGACCTGAAGGTGGTTATATATCCTATAGACAGTTTAAAATTTGGGTCTGATGCTCGGGAGAAAGGTCAGAGATATAAATTTGGAAGCCATCTGCATATAGCTGATATTTTAAACCATTGTATAATAGAGAGGACATGGGACTTAGAATTAGGAAGATATGTTTGAATACTGCATCAAATACTTACTAGCTGTGTGACCCTCCAAAAATCACTTCTCTAGACCTCAGTTTCCTTATCTGTAAAATGACAGGGTTAGACTTGATGACTTCAAAGATCTCTTCCAATTTTAAACCTATGATATAATGAAACCATGGGGATGAATGGTATTATCGTGGGAGAAACATAGTGAAGAAGCCTGGGTAAGAGAATGGCAGTGACAAGGGGAGAGGAAGAAGAGACAACAAAAGGAGACAAACCAGGGAAGGTATGGTGTCTCCAGAGAGAAGAATATATTGAAAGGGAGAGAGTCTGAAACTGTTTGAAAAGCTAGAGAGATCAAGGAAGCCTCAGAATGGAAAAAGGCTTTTAGAGTATATGATTAGGCTAGTGGTGACCTTCCAGAAAACCTTTTCACTGGAACAATGGGTACAGAAGCTAAACTTCAAGGAAATAAATAAGTGAGGATATTCAGTCTAGACTAAGTTTGGAAAAAAATAGTTTGGTGTGATAGGATGATAGTTAATTAGTGCTACTTTGTTGGTGTTGTTCAGTTGTTTCAGTCATGTCCAACTCTTCATGACCCCATTTGGTGTTTTCTTGGCAAAGATACTAGAGTGGTTTGCCATTTCCTTCTCTACCTCATTTTACAGATGAGGAAACTGAGGCAAACAGGGTTAAGGGACTTGCCCAGGGTCACACAACTTGTAAGTATCTGAGGTCAGATTTGAACTCAGGAACGTGAGTCTTCTTGACTCCAGGCCTGATACTCTATCTACTATACCACCCAGTTGCCCCAAGGCTACTTTAGGTCTGAGATGAACTTAAAACAGATGTGTGGGAAGTTGAGGAGATAAGGAGAAGGGAACATTTTTCCAGAGAGACAGGGATGGTTGAGGGAGCATTGGTCTGGTTAAATTGGAGAGATGGGATTCAAGGACTTAGCCAAGGGAAGAGAATAAGCATTTATATAGTGCCCATTACATGCTAGGTAGAGGCAGATAAGTGAAGTGGATAGAGCACTGGCCCTGAAATTGGGAGGACCTGAGTTCAAATCTTACCTCAGACACTTACTAGCTGTGTGACCCTGGGCAAGTCACTTAACCCCAATTACCTTAAACATCCGGGGAAATTCCCAGTCATCCTGATCAATATCTTGTCACTGGACCCAGATGGTTCTGGAGGAGCAAGCGAGGTTGGTGACCTGGCACAACCCTCCCCCTCACTTAAATCTAATTCACTGTAAGTCACGACATCACCCTGATGTCATAGTCCTCTTCGAGAATGAAGGACAAACAACATTACACACTAGGCACTGAGTTAAGTGCTTTACAAATATGTTATCTGTGAGTCACAACAACCCTATGTGGTAGATGCTATTATTATACCCATTTTAGAGAAGAGCGAACTGAGAAAAACAGGTCCAGTGATTTGTCCAAATTTACACAAGTAGGTGTCTAAGCTGGATTTGAGCCCAGGTCTTCCTGACTCCAGGCCCAGAGCTTTATCTACTGTGCCACCTAGCAGCCTTAGGGAGCAGGCCCACCTCTTCTCTTTTGAGAGAAAGAGAGACTAGGAGATGATATTGAGAAATTTTGAGTATAGATAAAACTTCCTTGGGGCAGCATTTGGTAGAAGCTCTGTTTAGTTGTAGGGTTTTTTTGGTTTTTGTTGTTTTGGGTTTTTTTGCAGGGCAATGAGGGTTAAGTGACTTGCCCAGGGTCACACAGCTAGTAAGTGCCAAGTGTCTGAGGCTGGATTTGAACTCAGGTCTTCCTGAATCCAGGGTCAGTGTTTAATCCACTGCGCCACCTAGCTGCCCCCCGCCCCAGTTGTAGGTAATTTTTTTTTTAAGTGAGGCAATTGGGGTTAAGTGACTTGCCCAAGGTCACACAGCTAGTAAGTGTTAAGTGTCTGAGGCTGGATTTGAACTCAGGTACTCCTGACTCCAGGGCCGGTGCTCTATCCACTGCGCCACCTAGCTGTCCCCTGTAGGTATTTTTAATGAAAGCGTCTAGGTGGCACAATGGCCAGAGTGCTGGGCCTGCAGGAAGGAGGGCATGAGTTCAAATCTTGCTTCAGACACTTACTAGCTGTGTGATCCTGGGCAAGTCACTTAACTCTGTTTCTCAATTGCTATTCTAGAAAAATGATCTGGAGAAAGAAATGGCAAACGACTCCAGTATCTCTGCCAAGAAAACCCCAAATGGAGTCACAGAGTCAGACATGGCTGAAATGACTGAACAAAAAACAACAACAAAATTGCCTTGACTGGTCTCAGTGAAATAGGAGGCTGGCTCATCTACTACTATAAGTGTAGCAAGTGAAGTATAGTTGGATGCTTGAGGAGAGTGGTAAAAGTTTGAAATATTTGTTGCGGGCAATTGGATAGGGAATCACTTTGAGCTGAACAAGAGGATTGCCAAGCAGCAGCCAGGGCCCAGCTGAGGTTACATACCATAAATTATAGTGAAATCAACTCCCTTTCATGACTTCCAGCAATATTCAGAAGCACTGGAGAAATTGGTTAGTGAGGCTTACCCAGGGTTGAAGATGAGCAGATTGGGAATGGCAGAAAGGTTAGTGACTGGAGGGGAGTCTAGGATGGTGGCTAATATAATGCGTGTGTCTGAGGCTCCCTCCTGGCACGAAGGGCCAGATTCAAACCCACATCTTTCTTCCTCCAATTCCAGCTCAGTTTCCACCATACTATGTGGGCCCTTCTAAAGAGGCTTGAAACCATCCTTACCTATTCTGGCATTAATCTTTTGGAGAGCCGAATAAACCCAATTTCCTGACAAAAACAAAGCTACGTGCTGTCTAGAGCTCAACTAAAATATTTAGTGAACTTAATTATTTAAGGCAAAGAGAATGAAAGAAGTATTCTGTTGACTAAAGAGCACAATAGGGAGTGTACATCGGGAGGCCACCAATGATGATACCAAAATCAATTTGGTCACAGTGGAAAGAGCCGGCAGAGAACCTCGGTTCTAATCCAGTCTGAGATACTTATAAAAGGACTTTGAGCAAGGCATTTATCTTCTCTAGGTTTCCTCCTCTCTGAAATGAAGGGGTCACACTAGATTGCCTATAACCTCCTCTAGAACTACGTCTTTTCTCCCCATTTGTGCCCAGTAGGGAAAATGTCCTTTGAGAACTCCTGAGTCGCAACTCTTTTCACTCCAAACTAAAATTTGGACATGCAGAAAGAAAAGTTCTCTTTACTTCTAACCTGGCCCAGTCTGCCAGGGGGTGTCGATTTTTTTCCTGCACCCACTATGTAGTGCATATAAAAATAAGTCAATGAAGTCAGTGTGATTTCCACATCACAAACATCACAATCATGATTGGCATTTCCTTGGCAGTTTCACCAGAGAAATGGAGACCATATTACCCCCTTGACCTGGAAAATAATCTCATCGGTTTTAGTAACAAGGTCCGCTGGTGGGATGCCAATGGAAGCTTGGCACCACTTTTATCCTCAGGGGATCTCCCCTAAGGCTAGACAAGGTTCATGGGCCTGCATAATTTTCCATTTTCCTGAGCACAGTATTAGCCACCTTCATATGTTCTGTTTATCCTTCAAGGTCCAGTTCTATTCCCACTTCCTCCATGAGGCACAGCTTGTGGTGCACAGTAGGGACTTGATCAATGGCTGTTGATTATCTTCAAGATGACGTAGTGTGGCATTGTGGGGGGGAAAAGCACCAGATTTAGGGTCAGGGACCTTGGGGTTAAAGCTTCATTCAATTGTCCCTTAGTAGCTTATTGACTTCGAGTAAGGCTTGCAACCTGTTTCCTTATTCTGTAATGATTTGTAATCTATAATGATTTTTGTGCTACCTACCTCATGGGGTTGCTGTGAAGGAAGTGCTACTGTGTTTGTTGAATGAAGGCATAATCCCAACAGTTCTCATAACTCTTTCCCTTATCTGAATTCCTATTGTACTTAGAGTCAATACCTCATGGTCCAGCATTTTTGTTTCATATGTTGGCACTATAGATGGAACATGAATTTCTTGAGGGCTAGGATTTCATCTTAAAATTCTTTGTATCTTTCATAGGGCTGGGCACATGGTCTAGATTTGTGATTTCATCCATATACCATATATACCATTCACCATTCACACCACTGTGGGCATCCTACTGTGAACAAACTCCCTTTTTACCAGTTCCAATCGAGCTATTCTTTAATTTGTAGTCCTCTTAAAGCCTTGTCTAGAAGCATTGAGAATGTAAGTGCTCAGGGTCATACGAGTGTATGTCAGAGGTAACACTCAAACTCAGCCTTCCTGACTCTGGGGCTTGTCTTCTATCTATAAGGCACTGGGTTTGGAGAGCTTTGGAAGAGGAACTCCCGCCAGCACTTGCTGGACATATGTTATTGTTGTTCAGTCATTTCAATCCTGTCTGATTCTTCTTGACCCCGTCTGGGGCCATGGGGCAGCTAGGTGGCGCAGTGGATAGAGCACCGGCCCTGGATTCAGGAGGACCTGAGTTCAAATCCGACCTCAGACACTTAACACTTACTAGCTGTGTGACCCTGGGCAAGTCATTTAACCCCAATTGCCTCACAAAAAAAAAAAATTGAGGCCAGATTCAGGAAGATGGGTCTTCCTGACTCCAGGCCTGACACTCTATCCACTGTGTCACTAGCTCCACTATACATGCTGTGCCTATGGGAGGTGCTTAATAAATACTTGCTTGTTGACTAGAAATCATAATTGTTAGTAAGCCACGGGTAGTAAATGGGGTGGGAAAGTAACCCATGAAAAGACAAATGCCAGAGTAAGTAGGCTGCTTTCCTATAGAGGCACCCCTCCACTGTCCTCTGAAGGGTGGGGGAGCCACATCAACACAATTCAGACCCTCAGAATCCTCCTCCACTCTGGAATACTCACTACTTGGACTTTAGCTTATTTTTTCCCTCACTTTAAGAGTTATAGGTCAGGGGGCAGCTAGGTGGCTCAGTGGATAGAGCACCGGCCCTGGAATCAGGAGTACCTGAGTTCAAATCCGGCTTTAGACACTTAACACTTACAGCTGTGTGACCCTGGGCAAGTCACTTGGCCCCAATTGCCTCACTAAAAAAAAAAAAATGAAAAAAAGTTATAGGTCAGGTAGGAAGGCAGTCTGGTCCAATGAAAAGAGTATTAACTAAGGAGTCAAAAGACCTGAGTTCAAATCATCCATCTGATATTAGCTAGGTGGCTCAGTGGATACAGTGCTGGACCTGGAGTCAGGAAGACTCATCTTCCTGAGTTCAAATCCAGCCTCAGGCAATTACTAGCTGTGTGACCCTGGGCAAGTCACTTCACCCTGTTTACCTCAGTTTTTTTCATCTGTCAAATGAGCTGGAGAAGGAAATGGAAAAATCACTCTAGTATCTTTGCCAAGACAATCCCAAATGGGGGTTACAAAAAGTCAAACATGACTGAAAAAGGACTGAACAATAATACTTACTTGTGTGACTTTGGACAAACTAATTAACCTATTTCCTAGTCTTTGAAATGGGAGAGTGCCACTAGATGAACCTTGAGGTTCCTTCCAGTGTGATCCTAGATAACTTTCTAATGACTTTGAGGCTGAAACAACTTCACCTCTGAGATGCTGGACAAGAAACACAGAGAGGGAGATGGTTCTCATAATTCACAGCAAGTAAAGAAAGGTTTACATAAACATCTTACTAAGTTTCTCCAGAAGCTGGGTTGATATTTTAATCCAATTCTCTTGAGGGTAAAGGCAACTGATGAAATTTGGGGATGTGACATGCTGATCTACGCAGAGACCAAGTGTGGTTTGGAGACCACCGTGGAAAGAATAACTTCCATCATGAAATGTAAAAATGAAAAGAGGAAAGAAACCTGATGAGTTTTTCCAGTACCAAGAGTTTTTGAGTTTTTAAAACAACAACAAAACCTGACCTTTAAGGGACCAAGAGGATACCATAAGGCATGCTTTTCAGTAACCTTAACGTTTAAGTGAAAACTTATTGGCATTATCTGCCTAATTATTCATTTATGATCACTTTGAACAACAACAAAGTTTAGCAGTGAATCATAGGATTAGAATTCAAAGGGACCTTAGCTAGATCATCATGGCCAACCAATGCTCTCATTTTACAGATGAGACACAGAGGTTAAGTGACTTACTTGCTCAGGATCACACAAACAAACAAAAATCACTGTGTTGGCCAGAGAAATTAGTTCGTTGGTTATTATGACAATGTTCGAGTTGACAGCTTCATAACCTAAAACAAAAGATGCATGTTTTCAAATGTTCATTAATGGTCCTGAGGTGTTCCAAGTTCACCTGGCTACTTCTTGCTTTATGCATCTTAACAAATGGTAATTAAAACCTGAGGTCATTTTCTTCTGCATTTGTTTCTCTTCTAAATCTCTCAGGTTTTTGCTTCTATAATTGGTATAAACAGGGATTTGAGCCCAGGACTTCGTTACTCCAGGACCAAGGCCCTATCTACTATATAAGGCATATCCCTGACCTGTTACATTTTAACATCAGGATCTTAATGGTGAATAGAAGCTGCACTTAAAAGGGAAACTACCTTCCTTGAGTGAGAAGAGCAGTGATCCAAGAGATTGAAGACCTGGGTTTGTCTTGGCTCTGAACCTTGCCTGTCGCCTGTAGACAAATCACAGCCTTCTTTGAGCTGTAGTTTTCCTATTTAGAAAGTGAGAATGATAATGATACCTATCCTACCTACCTCACAGGCTTGCTGTTTTTTGTACACTGCTATAAAATGATTATTATTGTGTGTGTGTGTGTTTGTTTTGTTTTGGGGCAATGAGGGTTAAGTGACTTGCCCAGGGTCACACAGCTAGTAAGTGCCAAGTGTCTGAAGTCGGATTTGAACTCGGGTCCTCCTGAATCTAGGGCCGGTGCTTTATCCACTGTGCCACCTAGCTGCCCCCAATTATTATTGTTTGTTTGTTTTTTTAAATCAGACTGACCCTTCATGAAGCAAACATACAGTCAAAGCCCCAGTGGTTCATCCTTTGTACATAGCCAGTCTTAAGGAGAATCAGAAAAGAGAAAACCTTGCATTTGAAGATTATTCCTGTGCACAGTAGGGAATATAATCAATTTCCTTTTCCTCTGTCCTTCTGTCCCAGGCTCCACAGTAACACTAACCCCATGCCATGTGTCATTTTCTATTTATGAGATTGGCTCAGACTGTTGCTGTCTCCCAGTGAGTTAGCAGGGCATTCATTCACTTATCTTTTGATATGCTTGTCTGTGTGGATTGTTGATTTTCACATGTTAAAATTCTACAGTACAGGGAATGCCCACTTTAACATCGGGATGTTAGTGGTGTTCAGAGACTTACAAAAGCTTTCAGGTCACTTGGGACCTTAATAGCATAGTGCCTTGCACAGAGACATGTAATACGTGTTTGTTGAATTTAGTTAACAAATACTCCTTGATGCAGATGGTAGCTTTATGATAGTCCCTCTTATCTATCAAATGGAGGTAAATCCTGATGATTTCATGGAAATTCAAGGAAGCAGTTCATTGTTTGGGGCCAAGATTTTTTTAAATGGTTTGCTCCTATGAGGGCGGCCAGGAGCTATAATGGGAGGCTCCAAAAGGACAATATCCATGGGAAGCATGTTCTAAATGCCAGCCTTGGAAATTCTTTAGCCCCTTAGTGATTTTTCAAGCGCCCTCTCTAGAACTGGGGAAGCCCCCCATTGGCTTCTCTACCCAGAACCAAAGAGGCTATTGCTACTACACAGTTGGAATCTTGGCAAGAGTAATTAGTGAATGTTGGCATATCCTTTGAAGAAGTGCTATGTGTTGTCGTTAATGAAGGGCACAGCTTTCAAATCCTAGCCTGACCTTATTTTCACTTTCCCTAACTGTCCAGATCTTTTTCTCCTGCTATGGTTAATACATTGATGGGGTACCGTGTCTCCATGAGTGCACATTCTATCTGTCCTATTCTTTTACTCCAAAATGTGCATTTATCAAACTGGGCTCATTCTAGCTGTGATCAAGTCTGCCACCAGTCACTGTATCTGTGAATGAAAAGTGTCTTACAGAAAATTCCTTAATTAATTGGCTAGGGCACATCCCTAAGATAGCCAAAGAATCACAGAATGCAGAATTTCAGAATTGAAAATGACTTCAGGGGGCAGTTAGATGGCACAGTGGTTAAAGCGCTGGCCCTGGATTCAGGAGTACCTGAGTTCAAATCCAGCCTCAGACACTTGACACTTACTAGCTGTGTGACCCTGGGCAAGTCACTTAACTCCCGTTGCCCCGCAAAAAAAAAAAAAAAAAGAAAGAAAAGAAAGTGACTTCAGTAGGCATCAATCCCTCCCCCTCAAATAGCCTCTATTTCAACATGTCAAGCAACAATTCTAGAATGGAAGTCTTTTTGGCAACTGCCTTTTTTGCCCCCAATCAACAAATCTTAAACACATATTAAGTGTCAAAAGCTTTGCTAACTGTTATGGATACAAGATATGTAATAGTGGTTTAATTTATTTACCCAGCTATTTTATTGTTTATATATTTACATTTTAAGACAATTGCCCTTTTTGGGGGGAGCAATAAGGGTTTAGTGACTTGCCCAGGGTCACACAGCTAGCAAGTGTCAAGTGTCTGAGGCCAGATTTGAACTCGGGTCCTTTTGAATCAAGAGCTGGTGCTTTATCCACTGCACCACCAAGCTGTCCCAACAATTGACTTTTAAATAAATTGTAGACCCAGCCCCCTGATTCTGGGCTCCCTGAAAAGCTACCCAGGTTCAAGGCATGCTTTGGGTTATTATCTGCTCAAAAGCACAGCTAATTGGTCCCCACCAACATGAAGACACACTGGTTCAAAGCACAAGGGGTTTATTTAACGGCATAGCAAAATAAATATAAGAAATTCCCCCAATGCACACCACACCATCAGTGGGGAAAAAGCACATGAGTAGGGAACATATGTAGCCAGGGCAGCTCATGCTTTTAAGGTGTCCTCTCCGCTGGAAGACCTGTCAGCAAAGGTGTGCTCCTGTTTCCCCATAGAGCCACAGTATAATCTACTGGTCCATTATTGTCTTTGGTTTTCTTAGCTGTTTTACACTGCTGGGATCCTCTGATGATCTATTCTCTATTGGACTCATTTGTTCCTTTTTGGGTTTCTCCTGCTCCCACCTGCAGATTTCAACTGATATAATGCCTCCCTATGAAGGTAGAAAAGCTCTTTTATAACACAGTCCTGAGTCTGAGACTCTCATACTGCCACCTGCTGGTTTTCTACTCAATCGCAGGTGACATGAGGACTTCAAAGGTAGGGTCTATTACCTCTTTTAGATCGGGGCTTCTTAAATGTTTTCTACTCGTGACCCCTTTTCACCTGAGAATTTTTCTGGAGACCCCTGGTATATGGGTATATAAAATAAGTATACATAACTTTGTAATGCTGTGAAATGTTTTACGACCTCCACACGTTCAGTTATGCAACCTTATATGGGATCATGACCCACAGTTTAAGAAGCTAGGTTTTCATGCATATTCTTTGACCTAGCAATTCTACTCCAAAGTCTGTATCCAAAGAAAGATAAAAAAAGAAAAAGGAAAAGGACCTATAGGTTGAAAAATATTTATAGCAGATTTTTTCTGGTGGCAAAGAATTGGAAATTGAGGGGATGCCCATCAATTGTGGAATGGATGAAAAAAATTATGGTATGTGATTATGATGGAATACTATTATGCTATAAGAAATGATACCTGAAAGACTTACGTGACATGATGTAAAAGGAAATGTACTGTGTATAAAGTAGCAGCAATATTGAAAGATGATCAGCTGTGAATGATATAGCTATTTCTCAGCAATACAATGATCCAAGAAAACTATGAAGGACTTATGATGAAAAATGCCATCCATTCCTAGAGAAAGAACTGATTGTGTCTGAATACACATTGAAGCATATTTTAAACTATTTTTCTTGAGGTTTTTTGTCTGTCTTCTTTCACAAC
Source organism: Dromiciops gliroides (assembly GCF_019393635.1). Classification (NCBI taxonomy): domain Eukaryota; kingdom Metazoa; phylum Chordata; class Mammalia; order Microbiotheria; family Microbiotheriidae; genus Dromiciops; species Dromiciops gliroides. The sequence continues at coordinate 382,337,707 of NC_057864.1, read as the reverse complement.
ATGTCTAATATGGATATGTTTTGCATGACTACACATGTGTAACCTATGTCCAACTGCTTGCCTTCTCAAAGGGAAGGGGGGAGGAAAGGAGAGAATTTGGAACTTAATGTTTTAAAAATGGATGTTAAAATCATTTTTACATATAATTGGGGGAAAATAAAGTACTAAATAAAAAAAGAAAATTAGAAGTAAAAAAAAAAGGGAAGCTAGGTTTTAGATTATTGCTTCAGGGGGTATGTTAGCTCTTTTGTGATTCTAATCCACAGCCTGAGAAACTTGGGCATTTTAAATCCTTTGTAAACTGCTTTTATTCTGCCTCAGTGGATATTCTTTGAATTCAGTATATTCTTTGAGTAAGAGTGAGAAAATTGCTAGGTGGTGCAATAGATAGAGAGCCAATCATGGAGTCAGAAGGACCTGAGTTTACATCAGGCCTTAGATACTTACTAGCTGTGTGACCCTGAGCAAGTCATTTAACTCTGCCTCAGTTTCCTCATCTGTAAAATGATCTAGAGAAAGAAATGGCAAACCACTCCAGTATCTTTGCCAAGAAAACCCCAAATAGGGTCACAAAGAGTCGGACAAGACTGAACAACCACCACAAAAAAAGTTATTTTCGATTCCTTTTAATTCCCCGGAGTCTAAATCCCAAGAGTTTATTCATGGAAATCATTCTCCAGAAGTTTTACTTAGACTAGTGGGACAGAGTAGAATGAATGACTTTTGCCCTGCCTTCCTGTCATCACCAGCACCAAACTAACTGCTCTCCCTATAAACAGTGTATGACAAGCCTGACCTTTAGATCAGGTACACTTTCAGCAAAGGAGATGTCCTAGTTCAGTTTCAGGGCATCACTTACTGCTACTGTTAGGTTTCATTTTATTCAGTTCAAAGTGCTTACTGTTAGACACTGGGAATGAAAAACAACACAGTCCCTCGACTCAAGTACCATGAAGTCTAATAAATAAATTACTATGATAAAAATTAGAATACAATAATTATATAGAATGAGAGACAAGGTGATACAGTAATTAGAGATCTGGTGTTGGAGTTAAGAAGACCTAGGATAATGTCCCATGTCTAATACTGGTTATATGACCCAGGGCAATTCAATTAACTTCTCATGGACCCAGACAATTTTCTAAGACTATAAATTGCAGAGGGGTTGATCATCTGAATTGGTAGAGGAAGGAAGGAAAAAACATTTATTAAACACCTATTATGTACCAGGTACTAATGTTAAGCACTTGCCTCATTTGAAACCTCACAACAACCCTGGGAGATAGGTACTATTATTATCCCCATTTTGCAGTCGATGAAACAGGCAAAGAGGTTTTTTGGGGGCTTTTTGGTTTTTTTAGATTATAGTCTTGGAGTCTAGGTTCTAAATGGAGATTTAGTGAGAGTTATTATGAATATGAAGAAGCACTTCTTGCCATGAAGCCCAGAGCTCTATCTACTGTGCCTCCTAAATATCAAGAGTTCCCCCTCCTGTGAATTCCCTGTACCTGTTAAATCACTGGTATTGCTTCCCCCTCTCCTGTCAAAGTATATAGGTATGGTGAACAGAGAGGAAAGGAATTACAGAAGGATGGATCATTTGCAGGTGAGTTGATCAAGGAAAGCTTTATATAGACTTGAGCTGGATTTTGCAAACAAACAAAAAAGCAGGATTTCAAAAGGTGGAAATGTGGAGACAGGTTTTCCAGGAAAGGGGAAAATGTCTATAAGGTGCTGACCACATGATAGGCATTATGGTAAACCCTTTACAAATATTATCTCATTTAATATTCTAGGCATGGAGCACAACTCCACGTTGTATAGAGAAGGGGTGGGATGAGATGAGAGTTAGGCAGGACTGTGGAGTGTTGGATGGAAAGGTAGAATGAAACTTGACCATGAAGACATCTGGATATCAGTCAGTAGTTATGAAGTATTTATTATGTGGCAGGCACTGGTCTAAAACTGGGATATATCAGGATAAGATGTGTATTTTATCATGTAGATTTGAAGAGAGGCTCTATATTACTGGCCGTCTGTTGCAGTTCTATTGTCCTTCTAACCAGAGATCAGAAAATCTGAACTTGCTCATTGAAAGGAACCAGATTTCACAAAGATATTCTTCAAGATACCCACATTCTAAATATTACAGTGAATTAACTCTGAGTGCTCAAATGCTCTACTGAATAAGTTCTGCCTATAGCCCATGCCACACTAACCTACATCTCACTGTAATGGCTTCCCAATGTGTCATCTAGCTTCTACACATTAGACATACTTCTTCCTGAATTCTCATCTTTCTTTTTTTTCCTAATGAATCCCACCCTTCACTAGTTTGTTTATCTCATAGCCCATTCAACTGAATCCTCTGGAATCCCTGGTCTGTTGTCAACAAAATTCCCTATATTCCTAAACTTTTCAATCATTATCCTCCTACAGATGCCATTTGATCATGTCACTTTCTCCTTAGGCAGCCTCTTCTCTCACTCTTCTTCCCCACTCACATAGCCAGGGGGAGGAATAGGAGAAGACAAGTGTGCTCCTTGCTTCCCACTACCAATTTCATACCTCTAAGTATTTTCTCTCAATAGTTTTTCATCCTTTAAAGTCCTTGAAATCCATTTGTTCTATGCTATCCCCATATTAATGCTGTCATCCTCTCAACTTTCTCAATGATCTTAGTAGGTGGTTCACACATTTCACCTCTTTTCCCATCTTCTTAGATCATTCTTCAGTATTCTTATTGACTGACCTCTCTGTTATCGATTGATTCCTTAAGGTTGTTTTCTCCCTATTTATTTTCCTTTGGTGTGTTTCCAAATTTTCTCTTCCCTACAGTAATACTAAATGATCTAGTCTTTTGCTTCCCTGAGAAAACTGATGCCATTCAACATGACTTCATTCAGCCTACCTCTACTTCATTCCTCAAAATTTCTAAATAGTCATCACCTATTCTTTATTCCTTCTCTTTGGTGATAGATATAGGGCTAAGTCCTCTACCTGTGCCCTTGATCCCATTCCCACTAGGACCTTTCTTCAGCAGTCACCTCCCTTCTCTCATGCTTGTTCATTCTGTTTCTCCACTGACTCCTATCTACCTACAAGCATGTTAATCTTCCTAAAATCCTAAAAAAAAAAAACCCTTAACTTGATCCTTCTATCCTATCCAACTATCATCCCATTTTCTCTCCTCTCCCTCACTATTAAAATTTGAAAAGTTATCTATACCCAAGACATCCATCTCCTTGCTACCTTCTGTCTCCTCAACACTTTGTCTTTGGGCTTTTGTTCTCACTACTCTACAGAAACTATTCTCTCAAAGGTCACTGATCAACAAGTCCAATGGCTTTTCAATCTTTATCATTCTGGACATCTCTGCTGCTTTTAGCATAGTCTATTATGTTTTCCTATTACATATTCCATCTCCTCTTGGCTTCTGAGATTCTATACTCTCTTGGTTCTCTGATGGTTCTCTAACTACTTCTGTCTCCTTTCCTGGATGCTTATTTTATTTTTTAAAATATGTATATTCCCCAAAGGTTCTTGGTGGCCTTTTTTCCTCTCTACATTTTCTCCCTGAAAGTCTCATTCATCCTCACAGTTTGAATTACAGTTTTAATGTATGAGACTCTGAAATCAATACCTCTATGACCTCTTGACTTCCAGATCTATATCTCCAGCTGATTTTAGGACCTTTCCATTTGTATACACTTCTCAAACTCTACATGTCAGAAACTGAGTTTAATATCTTTCTTTTTAAAATTTTAAATTTTTTTGCAGGGCAATGAGGGTTAAGTGACTTGCTCAGGGTCACACAGCTAGTAAGTGTCAAGTGTCTGAGGCTGGATTTGAACTCAGGTCCTCCTGAATCCAGGGCCGGTGCTTTATCCACTGTGCCACCTAGCTGCCCAAGTTTAATATCACCACCGTTTACCTTCTTTCCCAAATTTACGACCTTGTTTTATCTTGATGTTTTCCTACAGTCAATTCTACGTTCTTTCATGTGTCCCTCTCTATTCCCACTGCAAAACCCTTCTGGTGGCTCTGATTGCTATCCAATTCAGGTCAGCAAATATTTATTAAGTACCTAGCCAGGTTCTGTGCTAAGCATTTGGGATAAAGAGAAAAGAAAAAAAAATCTTTGCTTTTAATGAACTCATAGTCTAATTAGGGGACACTAAATGACTATGTACAAATAAGATATAGACAGGATAAAGCATAGATAATATCAATTTAGGAAGATCAGGAAAACCATCTTAAAGAATATAGGACTTTAGCTGAGAATTGAAGGCAACCAGGGTAGCCAGGAGGTAGATATAAGGAGGGAAAGAGTTCCAAGCATAGAGAGCAGTCAGTGAAAATGTTCAGAATTAGGATATGGAGTGTTGTGTTCAAGGATCAACAAGGAGGCCAGTGTCACTTGATCTTAGACTACAGAGAGAGAAGGAAATAATATGTAAGAAAACTAGAAAGGGAGAAAGGAGCAAAGTTATGAAGGGCTTTAAAAGCCAAATGGAGAATTTTATATTTGATCTTGAAAATAATAGGGAGACATTAGAATTTCTTGACTGGAAGGAAGAGGTGACATAGTCAGATCTATATTTTAGGAAGATCAATTTGACAGCTGAGTAAAAGATAGCCTGGAGTAGGGAGAACCTTGAGGCAAAGAGACTAAACAAGAGTCCAGGTGTGAGATAATGAGGGCCAACACCAGAATGGTGCCATTATCAGAGGAGAGAAGGATGTGAATTTTAGAGGCTTATACATGATTTAGCAACTTACTGGATGTGGATGTTGAGAGGGATGAGTAAAGGATGACACCTAGGTTGTGAACCTGAGTGAATGGAAGGATTGTGGTCCCCTTGACAGTAAAAGGGATACTTTTTTTTGAAGGGATACTTTTACACATCTAGAGTATTGCAATAGCCTTCTTTCATTTTATTTTTTCAATGAACAAGTATCTATTTTTTTCTCCCACCTACCTCCCACAACATCCACTGAAAAAGAAATAGAAAAAAATCCTTATAATTTATAAGCATAGTCAAGCAAAACAAATACCACATTAGCCATATCTAAAAAAAATATATGTATATGTACCTTGAGACCCTCACACCTCTGTTAGGAAGTGAATAGCATGTTTCATTGTAAATCTTTTTTTTTTTTTTTTTTTTGCAGGGCAGTGAGGATTAAGTGACTGACCCAGGGTCACATAGCTAATAAATGTCAAGTGTCTGAGGCAGGATTTGAACTCCGGTCTTCCTGAATCCAAGGCCAGTGCTTTATTCACTGCACCACCTAGCTGCCCCCTAAAGTATTAATATACCTGATTTTTCAACCTTCCCAGCATTTGTCATTATATTTATTTTATTTTTTTGGTCAACTTCGTTAATCTGATGGATGTGAGGTAGAATCTCAGAATTACTTTGATTATTTCCTTACTTTAACCATTGGTGATTTGAAGCATTTTTTGATGTGGCTATTGATAACTTTTATTTCTTCTTCTGAAACCCACCTGATCATATCTTTTGACTATTTATCAATTGGGGAATGGCTCTTATTCATATAAATTTGAATCAGCTCCCTTTACATCTTGGAAATAAAACCTTTATCAGTGAAATTTGCTGCAAAACTCTTTTTCCCAATTACCTGCTTCCCTTCTAAATTCAGTTACACAAGTTTTATTTGTGGAATTAAAAAATGTATATAATAAAAACCATCTATTCTATTCACTATGACCGTGTCTATCCTTTATATGATAATGAACTCTTCCTCATCTATAGATCTGACAGGTAATTTCTTCCTTGCTCTTCTCATTTGCTTATGATATTATGCCTAATGTCTAATTATATCTTTATGTCTAAGTGTAATGTCTGTCTAACTTGTAGCTTATCTTGGTATATGCTATCAGATGTTTGTCTTTACCTCATTTCAGCCAGACTTTTTTCCAGTCTTCCCAAAAATTGTTGTCAAATAGTGAATTTTAACCCCATAATCTAGGATCTCTGGGCATATGAAATACCAGACTACCATGCTCATTGGTTTCTGTATACTGTGTAGGATTATACTTAGTTTTTCTGTGTTAGTTATTCCTATTTGTAAATATCTCTTTTGCTTTTTGGATTATTATAATCCAAGATCTATACTTACCTGTAGTAGAAGATGCTAGGTTTTATGATGCCTACTGTAATTTCTTTGTACTTGAACTGCTTCTTTCTAGATTGCTTACAGTATTTTTCTCTGACATGGGAGCTCTGGATTTTGGCTATGACATTCCTTTGACATTTCCTTTTGGGATATTTTTCAGAAGGTGATCAGTGGATTGTTTTTTGTCTTTACTAGTTCTAATATATCTGTGCAGTTTGCATTTATGACTTTTAATTTTGGGGGGAGGCAATGAGGGTTAAGTGACTTACCCAGGGTCACACAGCTAGTAAGTGTCAAGTGTCTGAGGCCGGATTTGAACTCAGGTACTCCTGAATCCAGGGTTGGTGCTTTATCTACTGTGCTACCTAGCTGCCCTGCAGTCATGATTTCTTGAAATATGATATCTACATCAGTTTATGCAAGGCTTCCAAAGTATTTCCAAAAGCATCCATTTCATAACTTCTTATAGTACATTACTATTCTATTATATTCATATGGCATACTTTGTTCAGCCATTCCCCAAATAATGGACACCCTGACCCTTAGTTTTCTCTTCTTTGTCACAACAAAAAGAGATGCTATAAATATTTCCTTGTTCTTTGATCTTTTGGAAAGTCTATTAATAGCATTACAAAGTCAAAGGCACAGTTTATTAATTTGGGAGGCATAATTCCAAATTTGCTTTCCAGTATGGCTATCCCAAGTTCCAGCTCAACTTGCAGGTGTTATGTAATTACTCCTTCTTTGTTTTAGGAGAATCTCTAGATTTGCAATAATTTTACAAAGATTCATCCAGGTTTTCTTTGATTTAATCATCTTTCTTCAATTGGGACTTTTTATCAAAGTCAAGGTGGGCTGGTCTGCCCTACTTGGTCTTGCTCTGGGTCCCTTAAATTCCTGCATTGATGTCCTCCTTTGGTTATCCACTTCCTGTCTACTCGGATATTTGAAGTTCAATTGTTGAATATTCAGGACTCTCTCTGGTATATCAAGGTGGAGCTTTAAGGATTTCAGAGTCCTTGGGCCTACCTAGACTGTCCTGGTATAAACACTGTGTTGTTATACTGATTGCTGCCCAGATAGCATCCTCCCTAGAGCTTCTAAGATTTCCAGCCTGAGTTTTTCTTATAACCCCAGGGCTTTCTTGGGGGAAACCTCCACTCTTGTTGCCTGTGAGCCAAGAGCCTTGAAGGTATTGTGCCCCTAGCCTATATTTGTTCATATTTACGCGATTTACTGATGACCCCCTTTCCTATTGCCTATAGGCTAGTTGTTAAAGAAGTAACTTACTCTAGTTTATTATTTGATTTCTTGATCAATCATTATTTGGTCTGGTGTGAAATTCATGGTTTTCCTGGAGATGGTATGTGGGACCTGGGTGGTCTGTCTCCTATTTAGGCAGAAATCTTGGGCAGAAGTACCTACTTCCTGTGCTTAGGCTGAGTAATTATTTTAGCCTTTCTTTTTTTAAAATTTATTTAAAAAACATTTTTTAGCCTTTCTTTATGCTTTCTTTTAGAAATTTTTATATTCTTTTTTTTTTGCCCAATTATTTATATTCTTTAGTGTTACTCTTTGAAATCTACCCAAAGTTTGTCTTCTCTATTACCCAGAGTACTATATCTCAATGAGGCAGTCTGGTGTAGGTGGCAAGAGTGCTAAATTAGGGTTCAAATTCAGACATTGTTACATACTAACTGGATGACTTTGGACAAATTATGTGATCTCTCTGGACCTTAGTTTTCTTACATATAAAATGAGAGATTTGGTCTAGATGAGCTTTGAAGTGTCTCCCAGATTTAAATCTTAGTATCTCTTTTAATCAGTAGCATTTCTAAATGAAGCACATAGGATCTGTGATTTTCATCAATGTAGAGATCTTTATCTCTCAATTACAAGATAATAAACTGTGACAAGTTAAAATCCTTGGTGATCTCATTAGCTCCTATGGGTTCAGTTGTCATTTGTCTTCTTTACTCAGATGGCTGTCAAATCTCTATGTCAAGCCCTAATATCTTGCTAGAACTTTTGTCTCTCATTGCCAAATTCTTATTGGACGGTCACCTCGAAATGTCTCATCACTATCTCAAAATCAATATGTGCAAACTCATTATTTTCATCCCCTTCCAATCCATTCCAACTCCAAATTTCTCTTTCTATTGAGAACAGTACTACTTTTCCAGTCTTCCAGGTTCGCAAAGAGGTGTGTGAGTATACATACAATAAAGCAGGCAAGGATTCTATCTACAGAAGAATTTATGTGGTTAGTTTTCCTTCCTTTTAAACTTCTCGTGATTCATGCGCCAAGGTTAGAGAGGTTTTTTCTTTTTCTTTTTTGTGGGGCAATGAGGGTTAAGTGACTTGCCTAGGGTCACACAGCCAATAAGTGTCAAGTGTCTGAAACCAGATTTGAACTCAGGTCCTCCTGAATCCAGGGCTGGTGCTTTATCCCCTGCGCCACCTCGCTGCCCCCAGTTAGAGAGTTTTTAAATAAATAAATTCTAATTCTTTCATGAGGCCATCTTTCCTTTTAATGAAACCTCCAAAAGCCTTAGCATCTAAATACATAAAGGAAAAATTAACTGAGCTATAAGAAGACAGACAGTAATACAAGAGTGAAAGGAGATTTCAATGTTTCAGTTTTGAGTAAGTCTAACAGAAAGATAAAGAAAAAGGGAAACTGTAGAATGGAACAAAGTGCTTGAGAAACTAGAGCTAATAGACATGTAATGTATCCTAAATAGGATTTCTCAGCAATACACAAATTTATTTTTACGGAAATTTACCATGTTTTAGGGTACAGAGAGACAGTGAGCAAATAGAAAAAGGCAAAAATAAACCTACCCTTTACAGACCACAGTACAATAAAAATCATAATCAGTTCAAGGATCACAAACAAAAGACCCAGACTCAAATGGAGATTTAACAATGAAATCGTAAATAATGAGAGAGGCCAAGAAGAAATCATAGAAACTGTTAATCATTATGACTAGGCTGCACTGCTGACTCATCTCCGCAGGACTTTCTCTACAATGCCATAGAAATCTCTTCATTCTGGAAGCTCACTCCACCCCTGGATAACTTCTCACATTGGATGTACCTTTAGCCCTTGTGGCCTCTCCCTCTGATTATCTGCTTCCTTCTACAACCTCCATTTTAAGAAAGAAGCCTAGGCCAGTCATGGATTTGTAGCACTCTACACTTCATTGCTCACTCATCTCCACAGGACTTTATCATGCCCCTGCTTAGGTTCCTTGATCCTTCCTCTGATTCTTTCAGCTCCCCCTTTTTTTCCATATTGCCTTCCTTCATTGTAATGTAAGCTTCTTGAGGGCAGGGACTATCTTTCTTTCTGCTTATATTTATACTCCTAGTGCTTAAACACAGTGCCTGGCTCATAGTTAAGTACTTAATAAATGCTCATTGACTTGTTGAAATATGAGAAGGCACCCTTGTACATTGCACATGTTTTGCTGATTTTATTCCTCTTCTTTTTCTTTTAGTTTTAAAAATATTATTTGTTAAAATAATAAAATACTTTTATCAGGAAAAAATACTATTAAATAGGATGACACTCTAGGAGGAATACTGGGGAAATAATGCTGATGTAAAAAGAAAAGAGATCCTTAAAATTTATTTAAAAAAAAAACTAAACAGAAAAGTTCATTTTATCCTAGACACAAGTAAGTCTTTTTTTTTTTTTTTGTGAGGCAATTGGGTTAAGTGACTTGCCCATGGTCACACAGCTAGTAAGTGTTAAGTGTCTGAGGCTGGATTTGAACTCAGGTTCTCCTGAATCCAAGGCCAGTGCTCTATCCACTGCGCCACCTAGCTGCCACTGACACTAGTAAGTCTTATTATAGTTGATTGCATAGAGAATGGCATGGTCATATCTGAGCTTAAGGAGCCTTCAGGGCCTGAACTAAGGTGGAGGCTATATGAATAGCGAAAACTGATCGAATATGAGAGATATTGACAACTGATTAGTTATGTGAGGTGAGACAAAATGAAGAGTCAAGGATAATGCCAAATTTACAAACCTAGTAGCCCAGAAAGAGAGTGGTACACTTGTTAGAAATAGAGAAGTCTGGAAGAAGTAGTGTTTGGGGAGAAAGATAATGAGTTCAGCTTTATATAACTGAGTTTCAGATGTTTCTGGGACATTTGGTTTGAAAAATCCAATAAGCAGCTAATAATGAGGGCATGAAGCTCAGGGAGAGACCAGGCCTACATATATATATATATATACATACATGCCTACCTGAACACAAACATCTGTGTATATATCCTGGGAGTAATCTAGTAATCTGCATAAAGATGATTTTACTAAGACAATCAGTATATAGAAAAGAGAAGAGAGGCTAGGATTAAGCTTTGGGAAAATACACAAAGTTAGGGTATGTGATATGGATGATGATTTAGCAAATGATATTGAGAAGAGCCTAAACAGGAGGAAAGGAAGAAGGATCACTTTGTGTACTTGGAAATAAAAAAAAAATAAAAACAAATTTTGAAGCTACTCCTGAAGAGAAAAGAATTTGATAATACATGGAGGCAAAAGTCACTTGTCCTCCAAGTGATTGGAGGCAAGGATGCAGAAGAGAAAAATTTACTTGAGAAATCAGTAGTTGACTAAGAAGGTAGTATCTGAGAATAGAAATTGAATTTCTGGACCATGGCTTAAAATCTTGAATTGACAAAGTCTTGGACAAGGATGAAATAGAGGTAACAGGCCAGTAAGAATGTATTTGGGCAGCTAGGTGGCACAGTGGATAAAGCACTGGTCCTGGATTCAGGAGGACCTGCGTTCAAATCTAGCCTCAGACACTTGACACTTACTGGCTGTATGACCCTGGGCAAGTCACTTAACCTTCATTGCCCTGTTCCTCCCCCCCCCAAAAAAGAAAAAAAAGAATGTATTTGCCTGATCTCTTACAAATTTTATCTAAAAGACTTAAAAGCGGGGCAGCTAGGTGGGCATAGTGGATAGAGCACTGGCCCTGGATTCAGGAGGACCTGAGTTCAAATCTGACCTCAGACACTTGACACTTACTAGCTGTGTGACTCTAAGCAAGTCACTTAACCCCAATCGCCTCACCAAAAAACAAATACTTAAAAGCAAAAAGTATAGAAGAGTAAGGAAACTGCATGCACGTATACATGCATGCATATAGGCACATGTAAACATATATGTTTGTGTATATAGATATATACACCTATATGCCCAAAGGATATCCAAGCTAGATATCATGAAGATTAACTATAGTGGTGGCAGAAGAATAGCTTTGAAATACTCTGAAAAGCAGAGGAAACAAAATCCAACAATGGAGCCCATGGTAAACCTTTGTCCTCAAGTATCTTTGTACAAATATCCAAAGTCTAGGCCCCAGTTAAGATGAACTACAGGTCCTTCATCCAAGAATGCAAATTTGACTTCATAGGTATGTTGATGTGATGAGATTGATTCCTGGAATATGTCTTTGACTTTATACAACTATACCATATTCAAAAGAAATGGGAGAACTAAAAAAGTATAGAGTAAGAGTCTAGGATCATTGTATATTAAAAGTTATACTCATATGAGGTAATTCAGGAAATGAGAGGAAGCACAACCGAGAGCATTAGGGTAAAGTTCAATGGAGAGAAAAATAGAAGCAATTTTGTTATTGGAGTATACTACAAATCAACTGTGTAGAAAATAAACAAAGAGTTCAGGAAACAGATCATAAACCTAGTGTGAAGGTATGATATAGTAGAGATTAGGGACTATATTCATCCAGAAAACATGTAGAGCTGGGTGCTCTCCTACCAAATCCTCACTTATCTTAAGAATCAACTCCCTGTTAGACATTTTTGTTTTGTCCTTTCCAAGCTAACAATCATTCTCCTTGGCAGAGCCTGTCATTCTCATATTTTAAGGCATGATTCAGAAATCAAGATAAATGTTAGAGATGCAGAGATGTGTTAGAAATACAGAGGTTTTTCTTCAGCAATCTCAGTCATGTCCAACTTTTCATAACCCCATTTCTGAGGTTTTTATAGCAAAGATACAAGAGTGGTTTTCCATTTCCTTCTCCAATTCATTTTTTTTTTTTACAGGGCAATAAGGGTTAAGTGACTTGCCCAGGGTCACACAGCTAGCAAGTGTCTGAGGCCAGATTTGAACTCATGAAGTCTTCCTGATTCCAGGTCCACCTCTCTGTCTACTGAACCACCTAGCTGTCCCAAAACAGAGATAGAGAAGGGAATTCGAGGGAGTTTGGAATAGATTTCCTAGAAGTAAAGTTTGAATTAAGAAACAATGAAAGTGGAAAGCAGCTAGGTGGTACAGTGGATAAAACACCAGCCTTGGATTCAGGAGGACCTGGAGAAGTCACTTAACCCTCATTACCCCACAATAACAAAACAAAACAACAAAAAACTCCAAACAAACAAACAAAAACAAAAAGAATCAATGAAAGTGAAGGGTAGATTAGAAGTTGGGTAGATTGAAAGGTACATTGGGGGGTTGTTATAGATAAGGGGAAGCTGTATGGATAGTAGAATGGTAATTAAAGAGAATCAAACAAAAGGATTGTTGAGAAGCAACAAAGATTGTCGAAATGAGCATAAATTTGAAGTGTCCAGGCCTGTGTGGTGTTATTAAAAAATGAATGAACAGGAGTTTTTTATAAATGTTCACCATGAATAATTTATAGGAAACTGGGGCTCCGGAAAATTTGGAGCAGTTTTGAGAGATAAGAGTATTTCTTCAGGAATTTAGGCTTTGTTCTAGCACTTATGGGATTAATAGAAATATTTGAGCCATAGAAGAATGACATATTTTTGTTTGTAGTGGTCTGCCCACTTATTTATATATGGACCACTCTCCTCTGACTCTTCCCTTGATCTTATATTCTTTTCACAAAATAAATATATTACTCAAAACACCAAACACTTTAGAATTTTACTTAGCAAAAGAATTGGATCTTGCTTAGCCATGTTCAACCTTCTTCTGTGCTCTGCCCATTATTTATCCTGGAGTTATCTCAAAAATGGATTAAAAGAAAAAGCATGAACTTACAAGCAATCCTTAACCTCAAATATTTGATCTATGTCACCACATTTAAGTAGTTGAGAGCCTGCTTGGAAGAGATGAACCAAATAGTTTTGGTTCTTTCTGTACTTTGGAAGAATCAACATTGTTAAGGCTTAGTACTGAACCAGGTTCTCACCAGTGTCTAAGCCCACTCCTTGCTGGTTACTCTCTAAGATAAGTTCAAAAATTACAGAGACAGAGTTAGAGACTTGGATCTGGAAAGGACCTTTAAAATAATTGAATCCAACCTTCTAATCTTCAGACAGAGAGATGGACAATAGAAAAGACTAATAAACTTATGCAAAGCCACAACTAACTAACTTGTTAGTGGTAAAGACAGGACTCTACCTGCAGTTTTCTGATCTCTAGTCTAATGATCTCTGTCATATTAAGTTGTTTTATGGAACAGTTGTCTTTCCAAAAACTATTTATTTTTTTTTTGCAGGGCAATGGGGGTTAAGTTACTTGCCCAGGGTCACACAGCTAGTGTAAAGTGTCTGAGATCTGATTTGAACTCTGGTCCCCCTGAAGCCAGAGCCAGTGCTTTATCCACTGCACTACCTAGCTGCCCCTCCAAAAACTATTTTATAGAAGAAATCCAATTTCAAATGTTCCAGGAAAGCCATGCAGGGTATAGAACCTCCCTTCTCCCATTACTTATCTATTTAATAAGTTTAGAAATACATACATTAAGTTTTCTTTCCTTTTTTTTTTTTTTTTTTAGTGAGGCAATTGGGGTTAAGTGACTTGCCCAGGGTCACACAGCTAGTAAGTGTGTTAAGTGTCTGAGGCTGGATTTGAACTCAGGTACTCTTGACTCCAGGACTGGTGCTCTATCCACTGCACCACCTAGCTGCCCCACATTAAGTTTTCTTAATTGAGGACATTTATTTATTTGTTTAGTACTTTATTATTTTTTAAATAATATTTTATTTTTTTCCAATGACTTTTAAAGACAATTTTACATTGGTACTTATTATGTTGTCAGGTACCCAGGTAGCTTTAAAAAGGTACCTTGGCATCTAATCTATTACCAAGGAGTGATTTAGACCCCAAGGAGGATACCATCATCATCAAAAAAGTGATTAATAATTTCTCTAATAATGACATTTCAAAGCTCTTTAAAGTTTGCAGTGTACTATATTTACGTATATATGTATGTATGTGTGTGTGTGTGTGTATACACACACACACACACACATATCTTATTTGATCTTCACAGAACTCCTGAAAAGTAGGCATAACTAAGTTAATCACTTAATTCAACAAACATTTATTAAGTTCTTACTTTGTGCCAGAGGGTGGTACTAAGTACTGGGTATACAAAGAAAGTAAAAAACCACTCCTGCCTTCAAGGAGCCTATGTTCTAATGGAGGAGTAAATAGGCAAACAACTAGATACAAGGTAAATGGAGGTAATTTTAGAAGGAAGGCACTAGCATTAAAGGAGATCAGGAAGAGTGTTTTTCCCAAGGTGCGATTTTAGCCAAATTGTAAAGGAGCTGGAAGAAGGAAAACAGTACAAGCAAGGAGACAGCCAGGGAAAACACAAGGAGTCTGGAGATGGACTGTCATGTGCAAGGAGCAGCAAGGAGGCCAGTGTTATTGGCTCTCAGATTACATTGAAGGAAGAACAATGTAGGAAGACCAGGAAGGTGGGAAGAGGGCAGATTGTGAAGGTCTTAGCTAAACAGAGGAATTTATAGTTGATCCTGAAAGTAATAGAGAGTCATTGGAGCTTATCAAATGGGGACTGGGGGTGTGTTGATGGTCAGACCTTCCCTTTAGGAAAAAACACTTTGATCGCTGGAGTGAGGAGAGACTTGAAGCGGGGAGTCCAATCAAAGCCTTTTGCAATAGTTCAGGGGTGAGATGATGTCCGAGGAAAGAAGGAAACATATTAGAGACATTAAGGTAAGGTAGTATCAACAGGACTTAGTAACAGTTGGATATGGAGGATGAGAGAGTGAAGAGTAAAAGATTGCACCTAAGTTTTGAGCTTGGTGATTGTAACGATAGTCATAGTAATTTGTTCAGTTGCTTTTCAGTCATGTTCAACTCTTTGTGACCCCATTTGGCATTTTCTTGGCAAAGATACTAGAAAGGTTTGCCATTTCCTTCCAGCTCATTTTACAGATGAAAGAAGCTGAAGCAAACAAGGTTAAGTGACTTGCCCAGAATCACACACTTAGTGAGTGTCTTAGGCCAGATTTGAACTCGGAAAGATGAGTCTTCCTGACTCCATGCCCAGCACTATATCCACTATATGACCTAGATGCCCTTGGCATAGTAATTTCTTGATAGTATAGGGAAGTTCAGAAGTGGGGAGGACTTAAGGGCAAGAGATGATGAGTTAAGTTTTGGATATATTGAGTTTAAGATGTCTAGAGATCTAATAAGCATTTGAAGAATGAAAAAGAATTTATTAAGCTCTTACTGTCTGTAAAACACTCAGCAGAATAAAAATCCGAACAGATAAACAAGAAGGTCCCCTGCTTCCAAGGAGTTCACATTTCAGCAGGGAAAAACAATGCACAGATTACAGCAGTGTTTGAAAAGTCTCATGGTCCTCAGGGTGAAGTGACAAAGTAGATGGTAATGTATACGTTTTACAAATGAAGAAACTTGGTCTCAGGGACATGAAGAAACCGAGATCCTCTCAACTCTGAGTCTTACACTTCTACACAGTACTTCTAAAGATGATGTAGGCTAGCATAGCCTGTGGGTATCCTTCCCTCCTCCTCCTCCCCTTCAACATACACTCCTAGCTCCAGCCTGTGCAAACTCAGGCTTGGGGCATATATACTTTTTAATTGCAATTGACTTGTCTGGGCTTTTTGCTCCTACCCAGCCCCCAAATAAGGTTTTTAAAGCTCAACAAAGCCTCAGTTTTCAATTGTATGCTGTGCTAACAGACCTGGGCAACAAGCAGCACCAAAACATTAAACTTTTAATAAGGAAAGAACCGAACTTTAAAACAACTAAAACATCAGCCAGATTCTTGAACAAACCTAGATGGTGCCTTTCCACTTCTCCTCTAGAGTGGTTTGGTATTCACTCTTCTCAAATCTGGTAGTAAAAGCATGGGTGTTCTCTCTCTCTTTCTCTCATTCATATGAAGGGGAAAAAAATCTGAATGTGTGATGACCTGCTCATCTCTATAATTCATCCCTTTCTATTTGGTTCCTATTCTTACCATTTTTTCTCTTCCCCACCCCCACCCCCACTTAGTAGTATTTAATTTTTTTCCAATTACATGTAAAGATAGTTTTTAACATTCATTTTTATAAGATTTTGAGTTCCAAATTTTTCTCCCTCCCACTCTCCCCTTCACTCTCCCCAAGACAGCAAGCAATCTGTTATAGGGTTATACATGTACAATCATGTTAAACATATTTCCACATTAGTCATATTGTGAAAGATGACTCAGAACAAAAGGGAAAAACCACAAGAAATTTTTAAAAAGTGAAAATAGTATGCTTCTCTCTTCATTCAGACTCCATAGTTCTTTCTCTGGATATGGATTGCATTTTCCATCATGAGTCTTTTGGAATTGTCTTGGATCATTGCATTACTGAAAAGAGCAAAGTCCATCATAGTTGATCATTGCAAAGTGTTGCTGTTACTGTCTACCATGTTCTCCTGGTTCTGCTTACTTCATTCAGCATTAGTTCATGTGAGTCTTTCCAGGTTTTTCTTAAACCTACCTTTCTTATGGCACAGTAGTGTTCCACTATATTAATATACCACAACCTGTTCAGCCATTCCTCAGTTGATGGGTATCCCCTCAATTTCCAATTCTTTACCACCACACAAGAGCTGCTGTAAATATTTTTGTACATGTGGGTCCTTCCCGCTTTGTTATGATCTCTTTGGGATATAGACCTAGTATTGAGATTGCTTGGTCAAAGGGTATACACAGTTTTATAGCCCTTTTGGTACAGTTCTAACTTGTTCTCCAGCCATTCCTACCATTTCTATACAGGTAAATGGCATGTGTCTCTTCTCCCTGTTTTTAATAATAGAATCATGCATTTGGAATCAAGAATATGGGATCAAATCCCACTTTTGACCCTTTTTATCTATTTGCCCATAAACAAGTCAATAAGCCCCTCAGGGTCTCGGTTTACTCGTCTGTAAATTGGGATAATTTCTGTAGTCATGACCTCTTCTTGTGAGGATCCAAAATGAGATTTATATATGTATACACACATATATTCCCCTGTGAACCTTAAAATGCTATACAAATGTCAGTTATTATTATTGTTCATCTATCATATGACAAGAAAGAACCTTCTTGCTGGTTATTTTACTGAGGGGAAGACCAAAGCAAAACCTCTTTAACTGTTAGCAGAAAAAATTCTTCATTTGTCTCTTTTCCCAAGAGGAAACACAAGATTGTGACTCTCCTCAGCCTTCATAGGTTCACCTTAACTCCACCCCAATGCTTCTTGGCTTTGAGCAAAAGGAGAGGGAGGAAAGACAGAGAGGGAATTGTGAACAGACCAAGCCCCTCAGTTGCTGCCAAGTATACTAGGTTTGCTATTAAATCATTGAAAATTCACCTGTCATGTGTTTTTATGTTTGTCTTTAGAAGTACTTGTTATAGAATGCAAATGGACATGAAAAGTAGTCAACTGATTTAGTCAGTCAGAATTCTTGAAAACACAAAATAAATTTTAAAACTGGAAGGGAAAACAGTGATTTTTGTTGATGGTAGGAATGCAAAACAAAAGATAAATAGGACAAAGGTTATCATCTCCTTTCAGTCTTTTCTACAAAGTTCTCGTGATTTGCTTAAACTATGCTTGGTATCATGAAAATGGAAAGGAATTTTCTTAATTTGTTTTTGTAAGGAAAGGGCCTAATTGACAATAGGAGAAAGGACTCAAAAGAAAAATTTTAAACATCCTAAGAGCAGACTACCTAGCTGGCTGAATGTATCTGGGGTCTGCATCACAAAACTGCATCACTATAAGCTGCAGACCTAGAAACCACATAGCAGTTGAAGACCAGCTGATAGCAGTTGGGAGCAGTTAGATGATAACAGGAGAAATTAGCCTACAAATGTCCTGGCCACATATATTCCCTACTTGTGTGCTTCTCCATGTATATTTCCTGGTCACACATGTCTTATATCTACCTATTGGTATGGTGACCTGTGGGAGAATGTGTTCTTGTTCAAATGGAGAGATCTTTCTTGCTGCTTATTTTGCCAGGTTGTTTGATTAAATGTCTTTGGCTTTGAGTGGCTGTGTTCTCTGGTTGCTCTGGTAAAAGAAAACATATCAGTGGGCTTTAGAGCTATGATTTTGAGTATATAGTGTTACTCAAAATTTCTGAAACCTGGAGTAGCTTTCTTGGGGCTCATAGGTGATAGAGTACTGGATGATATACACTAACTACATACAAACAAAGGTATAAACATGTGGGGGTGGGGACAAAAGGGTGAGTTCTAGTTGCTGCCTTAGTAAAGCAGGGTGGGTTGGTTTGTAAGATTCAAACCCAGGTCTTCCTGACTGGCAGTACAGTACTATATCTAATAGAGCACATTGCCCTTTGATCCCTGGGCCTGAAATGGGCTTCCCAGTCATCATCTTTTGAAGTCTTTCCCTTTCTTTGAGGTCCAGTTCAGTTGCTGTCACTGCCATGAAGCCATTTCTCTCTCTCTCTCTCTCTCTCTCTCTCTCTCGGCAATGAGGGTTAAGTGACTTGCCCAGGGTCACACAGCTAGTAAGTATCAAGTGTCTGAGGTTAGATTTGAATTCAGGTCCTCCTGAATCCATGGCCTGTGCTTTATCGACTGTGCCACCTCGCTGCCCCCACAGGATAGTGTTCTTGAAAAAATCACTAGCTTACTTCCTTAAAGAAACTATCTCTATCATGGAAAGGGGAAAGGGACCCACATGTACAAAAATATTTATAGCTGCTCTTTATGTGGTGGCAAGGAATTGGAAGTTGAGGGGATGCCCATCAATTGGGGAATGGCTGGACAAGTTGTGGTATATGAATATAATGGAATACTATTGTGCTGTAAGAAACGATGAGCAGGAGGAGTTCAGAGAAACCTGGAGGGTCTTGCGTGGGCTGATGAGTGAGATGAGCAGAACCAGAAGAACATTGTACACAGTATCATCAACGTTGAGTGTTGATCTACTGTGATGGACTATATTCTTCTCACCAATGCAATGGTACAGAAGAGTTCCAGGAAACTCATGATAGAAGAGGATCTCCAAATCCAAGGAAAAAAACAACAACTGTGGAGTATAGATGCTGAATGAACCATACTATTTCTTTTGGTTTTGGTGCTATTGTTTTTTCTATTTTGAGGTTTTTCATCATTGCTCTGATTTTTCTCTTATAACATGACTAATGCAGAAATAGGATTAATGTTATTATATGTATATATATATATATATATATACATATATATATATATATATATATATATATATATAACCTATATCAAATTACCTGCTGTCTAGGGGAGAGGGGAGAGAGGGGAGGGAGAAAAATCTGAAATTGGAAAGCTTGTATAAACAAAAGTTGAGAACTATCTTTACATGTAACAGAAAAAAAATAAATAAAAAAGACACTATCCCTAAATAAATAATTTCTAAGAACTGCTTGAAAAATGAAAGGGAAAGATGTTGATAAAATGTAAGGGAACAGTTTAAAGTATAGAATATCAAATGGGAGAAGGCATATTGCATAGTAACAATGGCACATGGAGGCAGAAGCCTTGGATTTGAATCTGGACTTTGTCATTGACTATATGTCTGTAGGCAAGTCACTTATTTTATCCTACCCATCAATGAGATAATAATATTTCTTTAACAATATGACTTTAAGAAGAGTGGGGACCAATTTTTAATTGGGGAGTGTTAGCTAAGCAGCTCGCTGCAATATTGGGACAAGGAAGGAGACCAGCAGCCTCCCTCAAAACAGAACAGGATTTATTTTAACAAGAACAAACTTAAAAAAAAAAAACACAAACAGCATCAGTAGGATCAAGGGAAAGGAAATAAAATGGGGAAAGGGAAATTATGCAACCTCAAAAGATACCACTGCCCAGGAATCAGCTGAGAATATGCAGCAGACCTCCTGTTGTTCTAGTGTCCAGCTAGAATGCCCAATTCTCCTCCCCCAATCCCAGAAAAACCCCACACTAGCCCCAGCCAATGGTATGGCCGCTCTGACAGTCACATAACTGCCCTCACTAGGCTTCCAATCGTTATAATTTTGCCAGGCCCATGTAGGCATCAGTGAGTGGTGATGATGTGAGGTGCCAGTGCCATGGCAACAGCTACAACCAGTGGGTGGAGCACCTTGCGGTTTTCAGAACCCCAGGCCAATGCACGCCGAGGCATAAAAACCTCAAATAACAATTAATTCTTTACAGAAGTTATAAAGTGAGTACTTCTTAAACCTTAAAGCATTCTATAAATGTGAGTCATTATTATTATTAATTATTAGTCAAAGTATTATCATTGGATGAAGATGCTATTGTATATATTTGTCAGAGAGGAGCAGAAAGAGGTACCAGTACTTGTCAAAAGATAGTAATGAATCAAAAATGATTCCCTGGTGCTGTCTGGCAAAGAAGGCAATATTGAAGCACTATCCACTGGGATGGGAAAGAAGGAAGATTATTGGGGAAAAAAGTATAAGATGAATACCTTGATTCTATTATATTTCATTTAAGCCAGATATGAGACCAAACCGAGGAAGAAAGACAATCAGGTTTTCCAGGATACTCCTCAGAAATCACAAAAGCATCAGAGAAGAAAGGACTTCAGAGGTCATCTACTATAACATGTACTTGAGCAGACCTCCCTTCTAAAATTTCCCTGGTTTATCTTTCTATCTTTGCGGCATCATAGATCCAGAGCTAGAAAGGACCTTTGAGATCATTTAGTCTAACCTCAAAGAGATGAAAATCCAGAAACGTCTTGACTTAGCCACAGTTGCACAGGTAATAAGCAGCAGAGGTGAGATTCAAACTTAGGTCCTATATTGTTCCAGATTCAGCAGTCCTGGGGGAGCTCACATCTTATGAGACAATCTCTTCCACTTCTAGACAGTTCTAATTGTTAGGGTATTTTCTTTCTATTGGGCCAAATTAGGTCTCTCTAACTTCTGCCCACTGCTCCTACTTCTGGGACCACAAGACAAACAAATATAATCCTGTCCCACATGATAGTCCTTCAAATATTTGAATAGAACAATTATGTTGTAGTGAAGTGGTGCAGTGGATAGACCACTGGCCCTGAAGTTGGAAGGACCTGAGTTCAAATATGACCTCAGAAACTTGCAAGCTATGTGACCCTGGGCAAGTCACTTAACCCCAATTGCCTTAAATATGCAGGGCCATCTTCAGTTGTGTTGATGATATATCTTGCCACTGGACCCAGATGGCTCTGGAGGAAAGAGTGAGGCTGGTGACTTTGAAGAGCCCTTCCTCACTTAAAATCAATTCACTGCAAGTTCCCTTTGAGAACAAGGGAAAAACAACACTTTATCTATGTATTCCCCCCAAGTCTCCTCTTCTCCAGGTTATAGTCCCAGGTCTTTGTTTGCCATGGTTTCTCCTCACTTTCCTGCTTGCCTCTCTTTGGATTTGCTCCAATGAAATATATCAGTGATGAGGAATTATAATTTAAGGGGAAATTGACATTAAGGAAAAATTAATTGAATCCATGGGACAAATAATATGGTTCAGTTTCATGGTGTAGGAGGAAGGATAGTACCGCAAGGGACTCAGGTCGACCAATAAAAAATACCTAGAGAAACAGGAGACAAACCAGAAGCAAATACTATATCCTGGAAGCTAAGGTTGCAGAGGGTATTTCAGAGTGAGTGGTCAAAAGTTGCGGTGAGGACAAGGAGGGGATGGAAGGAGCAATAGCTTTTTTTCTTGGCAGAGAGGAGCCCAGGATGTTTGATGTGGGAGCACACAAGCTCCAAGCCCTCTGGTGACACTGAATTACACTAGATTTTTAGTGGAATAATTTGTTGAGCCTATGTCCAGACCAAGACACAGAAGTGGCTTCCTGGGGCATTTGTTTATATGTGCTCATTCATTCCACATCTCTGAAGTCAGCTTCATTTCACTTGGTTCTCTGAAAGACCACAGTTTCTCATCACTTAATTCAAAATTCTGAAAATCAAAAGCTTTATACATATATTTTAAATAGGGCACATTTCCCCTACACACACCTACTAACCCACCCACCACTGTGGAAATGAACAAGGCTGTCCTATAAGCTGTATTTGGATACTTACAGTAAGAGGGAAAGACCCAAATATTCCTATTCATAGGCATAGGTTAAGGATATGGAGTCAGGAAGACCTGACTTAAAATCCTGCATCAAACACCTACTAGCTGGGTGATTTGGGGCAAGTCATTTGATCTCTGGTGGCCTCAGTTTCCTCAGATATTAAATGGGGACAATAATAGCACCTACTTCATAGACTTTTTGTGAGATTCAATTGACACAATATCTATAAAGTGCTTTGTGAACCTTAAAGTGCTTTATAAATTTTAATGATTATATTCTGGTTATTATTCAGGAAAAATAATTTTATTATCATGATATATGATTATATTAGAAAATATACAAAGGTTTTGATTTTTTTTTGTCTTGAGAATAACACCTAAGTTATTTTTTAAAGGACATCATGAAAAGGAAATAAATTGTGAACTTTAAAAAAATTGAGAGCACCGGCCCTGGATTCAGGAGGACCTGAGTTCAAATCCGGCCTCAGACACTTACTAGCAGTGTGACCCTGGGCAAGTCACTTAACCCTCATTGCCCCAGAAAAAAACCCAAACCAAACCAAAAACCCATCTAGTCCAGTCCCTCCATTTTACACATGAGGATAAAGGCCCAGAGAGATTAAGTGACTTGCCTAAAGGCAAATAAAGAAGTAAATACCCAAAGCTAAGTTCTGGAGGTGTCATTTGAACCCATATCCTAGAAGGTTCTTTCCCCTCTACTGTGTGGTTAAGAGCAATTTACTGATGACATGATAGCTCTTGTGACGAGGAGCTTATTCCTTGTCTGCTGTGGTTGATATTAGTAGCTTAGTAACCTTTGGGGATCCCAAATTAGAAATCAATCCAAACAAACACTAAGTCAAAAAGGATTTGTTAAATAGTTACTTTGTTCCAGGAGTTGTATCAGGTGTTTGAGATAAAAGACAAAAGTAAAAGAATCCCTGCCTTCAAGAAGCTTATATGCCAATAGAGGTGAAAATGTGTGAATATACAAGTATATCAAGAATACAAACCAAATGAATATGAGGTCATTTGTGGTAGGAGGACCCTATGAGATGGAAGGATCAGTAAAGGTAACTGTTTAAGGTGACTTGAGCTGAGCCTTAAGGGAAACCTGGGATTTTAAGAGAGAAAATAGCCAATGCAGCTTATCTCCTCAGTTGCTTCTTATCTAGAGCTACGTGTTGTCGTTGTTCAGTAGTTTCAGCCACGTTTGACTCTTTGTGACCCCATTTGGGGTTTTCTTAGCAAAGATATTGATTTACCATTTCCTTTTCCAGCTCATTTTACAGATGAAGAACTGGGGCAAGCAGGGTTAATTGACTTGTCCAGGATCACACACCTACTGAGTATCTGAGGTCAAGTTTGAACTCGGGTCTTCCTGATTCCAAGTCCAGCGTTCTGTCCACTGCACCACCTAGTTGCTGCATATCTTCCACTATCTACTGATGACTTGAACACCTCTGTTCATAGGATCATAGAACACCGAAGCCATCAGTTCAGTTTAATGAGAAAATTGAGATACAGGGAGGCTGAATTGCCCAAGGTCTCTCAGGTAGTAAGGGTTAGAAACAGGATTTGAACTACGTCTTTCAACCAAAAAACCAGTGTTTTTTCTACTATAGCACACTTTTACTGGTCTATAGGTCCCCAAAGATATTGAACAAGTTGCAAGGATGTATGTCATCCTGAGAGAAAAGTGGGTGTGAATGATCACAGGGAATCTACATATGGAGCCAAGGAGCAAATTAAGTATATACAGCGGGGGTCAGGCTTTGGTTGTGTTTGTCTTTAAAAAAATATAGAGTAGAAGGGAAAGATGAAGACTGACACAGTGAGCTTTCAGAAACTGATGATGGGCTAGTTCCTCTAGTTTTGGAATTCTATGGGTGGGGGAACTTTTCCTCAGGAGAGATTCTTCTGTGGGAGCAGTGGTGGGGGTGAGGAGAAAAGGAATGGAAAAACCTGTTAGCTCCTGAGAGACCTTTTAGGGGTAAAAAAAAGTGGAAAAACTTACCATTTCCTGAGAGACTGTGGGGGAAAAAAGGCATAGAAAGTTTCCTAACTTAAGAAAAATAGTTATGAAAAGGCCTCTCACAGTATCCAATAAATTCTTTTTTTAAAAAAATGGTTAGTATAAAACAGGTCACAGTTCCATATACATACTTCTTTTCTATTCTCTGTATATTGGGAAGTTTGTATTTGTTGGTTATCAAATTCATAAAAAAATGTAAAACCAAAAATGATAGGTTAATAATGGGAAAGATAGTCATGCTGAACATGTGGAAGGAAGGAAATGAGCATTTATTAAATACCTGCTAAATTCCAGTCACTTTGATAAATGCTTTATAAATATGGTCTCATTTGATCCTCACTACAATCCTAGTAGGCAGGTGCTACTTTTATCCCCATTTTACAGATGATCAAACTAAGGCAAACAAGTGGTTAATGTGACTTGCCCAGACAGTTAGTGGGACCAAATTTGAACCCAAGCCTTCCTGGCTCCAAAAGCAGTGCTCTAGACACTGTGCCACCTGGCTGTCTTGCCTAAGGCACATATTATGTTGTTACTTTCAAGAAAATATAGTGAAAGAAGGTCATGGTTAGTATCTTGGAGGCTAAGAGCTATTCTAGGGGAAAAATTAAAAGTTGATGTCCATCAATACATTTAGTGGAAAGTAGAGCTATTGATGGTACCTTGTAAAGATGCCTAGATCTGGGCAGGAAACATGATAAGAAGAGGCAGTGACTTTTGTATACATAGGGACTCAGTCAGCATCTTGTTAAATATCTTTTATTTTGTGTATTTCTGTACTTTGAAGTTTGGAGGCATTAAGGGTAATAAATAGGCCACTTCTTCCACCACCCCCACATTAAAATCACCCTAGTATGACAGAATAATATTTAGTGTTATGGTGATCTGTTCATATATATTCTGAATGTAGTTAAGTGATGTACCTAACTACCACAGTTGTAATGGGGGTGGAATGGACTAAGGGGACCAGTACTTGAAGCATATGAAGATATTTCCTTATTTCAGTCCTAGAAACTACTTGGATGACTCAGGGATTGGTACTGTGTGATGACAAAGAGTTCTTTAATTGGCTGGTAAAATTGTAAGAACGGATGATTCAAACCAGCCAGAACTCAATGTGCACACCAAAGGGGTGAACCGTCTGTCTTTATATGCCTCTTCATCTTGTCATTGAAGTGTGAGGTCTGTTTTGAGCTGATTCTCTAGGAGTTCGATAAGGGAAGGGTAGGGACCATGTCTCCCAGCTGGGAGCAAGTTTTTCTTGTATTTACTCTTTTCTGATCTTGGGTGTGTGAGTATTCTGGAATGGAAGAATCAAAGAGATCTCATGAGTCTGGGAGATCCAAAATATACATTATAAGTCCCATCAGTGGTTAAAGCTGAATGATAGCAATAGTAGTATCCATCAGAGATAGTAACAGCATTCTCTAAAGTGGTAGTGGCCAATGATAGTGGAAGCATGTGCGACAGATATATAAAGACAATCCTGGGGTCTTTGAACACTTCAGAGAACATAACCCTTTTGCATCAGAAAAGGATATTAACTATGGATTCAAAAAATATTTGTAGGCCATAAATGCCAAGAGCAGTGCATTTTTTATATGTATATGTCCTACATATGTCCCTCACTACCATTTATACTCTAAATTTGAGTTCACTCCTTCCATGGACCTATGTGTATTTATGGGATAGTGTGCCCAATTTTCTTTTCTGGGGGGCATGTTTAATCCAACCATTCTTATACTACTTTAGGAAATACCTTTGCTAAACATTAATTAAATCCATCTGGCTGATTGTTAATGGGAAGCCCACCAGTGGGGGCTCATATGTAACACTATTGGAATATTTTTCCTCTCCTCTAACTGCCCCCGGTGAGTGGGGAGTGGATGTTCCTCATCACTTCATTCCTGGGTTATTGTAATAACCTGATGGTTATTCTCCCTGTCATAAGTCTTTCCCTACTCTAATCTACCTTCTACTCTGCTTGTCAAAATTATCTTCCTAAAACATAGGCCTGACCATGACACCCACTGCTCAAACTCCAATAGCACCTCCAAAATCAAATATAAAAGCTTCTGTTTATTATTCAAAGACTTTCATAAACCTGGCTCTCCCCCCACAGCCCACCCTTTCCAGTGTCCTTACATCTTATATCCCATGAACTTTTTTCTTTTCTTTTCTTTTTTTCTTTTTTCGTGAGGCAATTGGGGTTAAGTGACTTGCCCAGGGTCACACACCTAGTAAGTGTAAAGTGTCTGAGGCCGGATTTGAACTCAGGTACTCCTGACTCCAGGGCTGGTGCTCTATCCTCCCATGAACTTTTGATCCAGTTACACTGGTCTTCTTGCTGTTCTTCTATCCAGTCAGAGTTTAGTGACTTACAACTAGTAAGTGTCCAAGGTGAGATTTGAATGCAGGTCCTCCCAACTTCAGGGCCAGTGCTCTATTCACTGTGCCACCTAGCTGCCCCAAATGGGGGAGGAGTGAACTAGATGACCTCTGAAATTCCTTCTAGTTCTATACCTGTAATATCATGATAAAAGTTGGAAGGGACCTTTATCTTGCAGACAAGGAAACAAGTTCTGAAGAGTAAAGTTTTTTGTCCAGCATTGGGGATACAAAAAGAGGCAAAAGATAATCCCTGCCCTTAAGGAACATACAATCTAATGGGAGAGAGATAATTAAAAGAGGGAAAGAGCTAGAATTAAGAAGGGTGAGAAAGGCTTCCTGTAGAAGATTGGATTTTAATTGGTACTTAAAGGAAACCAGTGGGGTCAGTAGTCAGAGAGGAGGAGGTTGAGAATTCCAGGCCTGGGGGGGATAGCCAGAAAAAATTCCCTAAGATGAGAAATGTACAGTCTTGTTTGTGGAACAGTCAGGGAATTAGTGTCACTGGCTTGAAGAGTATGCGTTAAGGAATAAAGTATAAAAAGACTGGAAAGGTAGGAGGGGGCTAGATTATGAAGGGCTTTGAATGCCAAACAGAACAATTTGTATTTGATCCTAGAGGCAATAGGAAGTCACTGGAGTTTATTTAACGAAGTGGAGATGGAGGAGGGAAGGGTGACATGGTCAGACTTGCACTTGCACAAAATCTCTTTGGTGACTGAATGGCGATTGGATTAGAGTGGGGAGAAACTTGAGGCAGGTAAACACACCAGCAGGCAGTTGCAATAATCCAGGTGTGAAGTGATGAGGGTACAGGGTGGGGCACTGTCAGAAGAGAGTAGGGGGCATCATCAAGAGATGTTGTAAAGGGGGCAGCTAGGTGGTACAGTACCTGAGTTCAAATCCGGCCTCAGACACTTAACACTTACTAGCTGTGTGACCCTGGGCAAGTCACTTAACTCCCATTGCCTCACTAAAAAAAAAAAAAGAAAGAAAAAAAAAGAGATGTTGTAAAGGTGAACTCAAAAGGCTTCTGGCAATTTAGGGTGGTAAGAGATTAGTGAGGAGTCAAGGATGATACCTAAATTATAAGCCTGAGGGACTGAGAGGATGGTGGTGTTCCTTAGCAGTCATAGGGAAATTGGGAGGAGAGGTAGGGTTTAAAGGGAAGGATGATGTGTTCTGCTTTAGTCAAGCTGAGTTTAAGATGTCTACTGAACATCAAGTTTGAGATGTGTGAAAGGCAAGTGGAGCCTGGAGATTAGAGGTCAGCAGAAAGGTTAAAGACGATAGGTAGATTTGAGAATCAGTAGCATAGAGATGGTAATTAAATCCATGGGAGCTGATGAGATCACTAAGTGAAGTAGTATAGAGTGGGGTTTCTTACACTTTTTCCATTCTTGACCCCTTTTTGCCCTAGAAAATTTTACTCAACCCCTAGTATATAGGTATATAACAAAGCTTCTTAACCTCTTGTTGTTGCTAAATTTTTCGTGACTCTCACATTCAGTTACTTGACCCCATATGGGGTCGCCACCCACAGTTTAAGAAGCTTTGGTATAAGGGGGCAGCTAGGTGGCCCAGTGAATAAAGCA
Source organism: Dromiciops gliroides (assembly GCF_019393635.1). Lineage (NCBI taxonomy): Eukaryota > Metazoa > Chordata > Mammalia > Microbiotheria > Microbiotheriidae > Dromiciops > Dromiciops gliroides. The sequence continues at coordinate 382,309,187 of NC_057864.1, read as the reverse complement.
CTGGCCCTAGATTCAGGAGGACCTGAGTTCAAATCTGGCGTCAGACACTTGACACTTACTAGCTGTGTGGCCCTGGGCAAGTCACTTAACCCTCATTGCCCTGCAAAAAAAAAAAAAAAAAGAAAAAGAAGCTTTGGTATAGAGGGAGAAGATAAAAGGGTGTAGTACCCTGTGGGTATCTAAGATTAGAGAGGATGATCTGGAAGAAGATTTAGCAAATCTGTTTTCTGACTCCCTACCCAGTCCATAGGATGCCTTCCAACTTAAATATTCTATAATTAATTTCAGTTTTAAAAAATAAAGTTTATTAGGCAGCTTGGTGGCACAGTGGATAAAGCACTAGCCTTGGATTCAGGAGGACCTGAGTTCAAATCCAACCTCAGACACATGACACTTATTAGCTGTGTGACCTTGGGCAAGTCATTTAACCCTCATTGCCCCGCCAAAACCACCCCCAACACACACACACACAAGTTTATTGATAGCTTTTTTTAATACCACTATAATCTTTTCCAGTATTTCTCCCTCTCTGTCCCCTTCCAGAGGGCCATCCCACATAAATATCATTAAGAGATTTTTTAAACTTAGCAAAAACAATCAATATACTTTTTTTTTTGCAGGGCAATGAGGGTTAAGTGATTTGCCCAGGGTCATTTTGTTGTGTTTATTTTTTATTGTTTTATGGTTATTCTTCCCATTTGTTGTTGTAGTCAATGTATATATTTCACTCTTGACTCTGCTGGCTCCCCTCTGCATCAGATTATGTAAATCCTCTAATGTTTCCTTATATTTGTCATATTTGTTGTGTCTTATAGCATAGTAATATACTATTATATTCACATACCACTATTTGTTTGGCCATTGCCCACTCAATGGGGATCTATTTGTTTCTAAAATTTTGCTATCACATGTCACAGAATTCAGTGTTAATGTTTTTGTTGTTCCCATTTACTTTTTTGTAGCCTTTGTGCACATGGTTTTGTTGCTTCTGCCTACTTTACTTTTCATTAGTCTATAAAAAGTCTTTCCAACTTCTCTGTATTCATTGTTTCTCAGGATATAGTAATCTTTGATTACATTCAGGTACCATAATTTGTTTAGCCATTCCTTATTCAATGGGCAACTACTTTGTTTCCATTTCTTTGCTAGCACAAAAAAGTATAGCTAGAAATATTTTGGTGTATGTGAGACTTTCCTTTCTATCTTTGACTTCTTTGGAGTTTTTTCATGCTCATGGGATTTCTGAGTTAAAAGAATTGAATATTGTACTCACTTGATTAACAACTCCTTTGAAGGAAAAGAAAGAGGGGCCCTCTTCTGACATAAGTAACTTCATCTTAGAAACTGGCCTCAAAGCCAGTTCAAGGAGTCATATTTTGAATTTTCTAAATTCCCTCAATTCCAGTCCATGTATATCCTTCTTTACTCTCTCAAATACTCAAAGGCATCTGTAATCTCACTGAAATGAGTTCTCCCCAGTGATGCAGATTACAAGTAATCCTTGGCTGCACATCTTGTGCAATTCTAGACCATCTTCTCCCAAAATTTCAACACTGGAGACCCAATGTATTAATAAATGAAGACCCAATATCTGTTCACTCAACGTGCTAGAGACTTTCCTTGGTTTCTCCCAACATTTTAAGTGTATTAGGGGAGCACACTGGCTGTCCATGCACTGTCCCTCAGTTTTGTCCCATGCTTAGCTCATGTGTTCCTATCATCCAATTCTTTGATGACATATTTTAATATAATTATTCTTTGGATTTCCTACTTGGCTATAAGTTTGCTTATATGACTATTTGCTTCTTTATTGCCCTTTGTGTGATTTTTATCATTGGCTCAACAATCTGAGCAAAAGTTGTTTAGATATTTCTTCCCAGAGGCTTTTCAAAATCCCGTGATGCAATGTAATTAATGCCATGTCATACCAAACAGGAATGTCAAAAGGACCTCACCATGTACAGGGAATCCTCATATTACCTCCTCTACCACAATGGTGAATACTGTTGTGGTTGTTCAGTTATTCAGTTGTGTCCAACTCTTTGTGACTCCCTGGACCATACTGTCCATAGGTTTTTCTTGGCAAAGATACTGGAGTGGTTTGCCATTTCTTTCTTTAGTGGATTAAGGCAAACGGAGGCTACGTGACTTGCTCAGGGTCACACAGCTAGTAAGTGTCTGAAGAAAGTCCAGATTTGAACTCGGTTCTTCCTGAATCCAGGCCCAGTGTTCTATTCATTGAGCTATCTAGTTGCCCCTATGGTGAATACTACTGGGAAGCAAAGCTCTTCCTACTTTCTGCCTTAATTGATGTTCATTATTAGCGGGTCACTGGACTGGATTATCCCTATTATTACATCCCCCAAGGAGTCTTGAATAATCTTGATATATAGATGGAAACCCTTTTCTGTCAAAAAACCCTGTAAGGCCACATTTTGTTCTACTGAATCAAATGCTTCTTATTCAACCAAAGATAAATACAATGGATTGTTATATTCTCTACATCTTTTTTTTTTTAATAATTTTTTTGGTGGGGCAATGAGGGTTAAGTGACTTGCCCAAGGTCACACAGCTAGTAAGTGTCAAGTGTCTGAGTCTGGATTTGAACTCAGGTCCTCCTGAATCCAGGGCTGGTGCTTTATCCACTGCGCCACCTAGTTGCCCTTACATCTTTGTTAATTGTGAGAGGGTAAAGATGTGGTCCATGGATGACTATGGCTTGTTGCCTATTAATATACTTTCATTGAAATTAACCACAATCAAGGAGAGAGAACTCATAAAGATGTTGTGTAGATGGGAGAATAGTCCTATATGTTGGTAGTTACTTCTGTTTTCTCATTCACCTTTTTGCAGTATTGATAAGGTCAGGGGATTTTTCCCTGCCTTCATTATCTTCCCCTCCTTCAGGTTCCTTGTGTATCAGTCCCTCAATGTCTTCATAACTGTAACACCTGTGGGATGGATCTAGCTGCTTTTCCATCTGTTCCCTTTAATGTCATTTTGGCACCCTCCACCAGCACCTCAGGTCCAAGTGTGGTGGTTCTACTTGGCCCTGGTAATCAGGAACCCAGAAGTTATTTTCTCTTTCCCTGTTCCACTTGTGGGGACACACAGGGTCTTCAGAAAATAAATCTCCCACCTCTACACTATAGACTCAGGCTCCTCTCAGTAACCTTACTGATGCTCCTACTATTCTTTAGAGGAATGACTCGGTGTATGGAAAACATTCTAGGGGGATAATTTAGAATCTAAGTTCTTTCAGTAGAACAAAAGCTCTTTGAGTGTATCCCTTGTGCCTATCACAGTTCCTGGAACATAGTAGGCCCTTAATAAAAGTTTGTTGAACGAATGTCTAATGATAAATGTCAATTTCTAATTTTAGCTACAAATAAGATATTGGGGTAGGAGCAAGAGTACAAACTACCTGTGTTTGGCTCAGGAAGGAAAGTCTCAACTTTGACCTAAAGTAACTAGCCAAGCTAGAAAGAAGTGAATTCATTCTTCTGGCCCTAAAGTCTGTTAGTTAACTGCCAAAAATAAAGCCAATGGATGTGGTGACTGCTCTTATGAGGACATTGATCCCTCAGGATTGAAAATTAATTAATAGAAAATCATCAATAATCCTTTCAGGCTTAATTAATATTTTCTGTACTTTCTGTGTTTTATAATTAGCTTCTTTCTCCTCATCTTTAGAGGAAAAATTTTATCCTATGTACCTTAAAACAGTCATATATATATATATGTATATATATATATATATATTTTAATTCAAACTAAGTTCCCTCTCTTCCCCCTATGTGCCATATTCTGCATGCTTTGCACATGATAGAATATCTCATTCTGAACATGTTGACTGGCTTTGTCTTTTAATAAAACAGCAAAAATTCGTAAATTGTTTGAGGAAGGATGGGGGATATGAAACACATTTCACTTTCAACATATTGTCAGAAATGAGTTAGCTACAGTCTGGAGGAAAATTCTTGGCTTTGGACTGATTACTTGATCGCCACCATTCTGATCTGTCAGTACTAATCAGAATAGACAGATTGGTTCTTCCTGTGAGTCCTAGTAGCCTACAGTCTGTGGTGACTTGTTTAGAATTTGATCTGAGTTTCCATTGTCACCCTTTGATAGTGTGTTTACAGCTTGCTCACCAAACACTGCCTTTGTCTGGCCTTCATCATCACAGTGAGGACAATGATGAATTGTGTGCATATTAAAATAAATTATTCAAATGGTTTGTGAATGATATTTAGCTTTATACACACATACTTAAGAATGCTTTCTGTTTTAAAATATGTACACACTATATCTACTCCCAATCAAAAAAACTAAAGTTGATGGTGAGAATTAGGTATTTTTCTTGAGTCTGCCCTCAAAAAGCTATTCTTAAAACATACTACTAATTTAGGAAATTAAAAAAAATTAGTGATCATAATTAAATCTAATTGGTTTCCTTTGTAATCCTATACATACATAATACACACACACACATATATATATACATATATATATAATACATATGTATATAGATATAGATGCACTGGAAAACATTATTTTGGGAAGAGGTCCATAGGCTTTACCAGATTGCCAGAAAGATCCAAGACATACACAAAAAATTATTAAGAACCTATAAGGGCCAAATTTAGTATGGGGAGAGTTAATTGAGTAGCTCGCTGTAATATTGGGGTAAGAAAGGAGATTAACAGCCTCTTTTCCACAAACAAATCAGGTTTTATTAATGGGAACAAATTTACTACACAGGTGAAGTTAATAGAGCCAAGGACAATGAGAAAGGGGATAGAAAAAGGGAAAAATATGTCCTACTTCCCAGATAGTTAGAATCTAAATATCTAGGGTAAAAAGGCCCCAGGCACCCCAAACTTGCCTCCAGCTCAGCTAGCCCAAAGAGCTAGCCTAGCTTCAACAACACAAACTCACCACCATCTGTAGTTCCAAGGAGAAATCAGCTATGGTGTCCCCCCCCCCACCACTTGGTTCAAAGGTCCACCACACCAGTGTCTCTCCTTCTCTTTCTCAGGTGCGAAAAAGAAAGCACTCTCCTCCCAGGCTTCCTTCTTAAGCCTCCTTGAAACCAGAAACAGGGCAGTCCACACACACAGCCCCAAGCTAATTGGCTGGCAACTTTAATTGACAAGTTCCACGAGCAAACATCACTTCTTGATGCCAAAGCTGCATGGCTTTCAAGATTATATCTTTTCAGTCTGACCATGATGAAGCAAAGATGTGGTCATGGAAACCCCAAATCACAATTAATTCCTTACAAACCCCTGAACTAAAGAGATGCAGCATTTTCTCTCTCTTTCTCTCTCTCTCTCTCTCTCTCTCTCTCTCTCTCTCTCTCTTTTTTTTTAGTGAGGCAATTGGGGTTAAGTGACTTGCCCAGGGTCACACAGCTAATAAGTGTGTGTTAAGTGTCTGAGGCCGGATTTGAACTCAGGTACTCCTGACTCCAGGGCCGGTGCTCTATCCACTGCGCCACCTAGCTGCCCTGCAGCATTTTCACAAAAGAGTAAATACAGGGTATATATACTTCCCCCAAAATACATTGGGGCAGCCAGGTGACACAGATGGATAGATAGAGCACCAGGTCTAGAATCAGAAAGATCTGAGTTCAACCCTGGTTTGAGACACCTAATAGCTGTGTGACCCTGGGCAAGTCATTTAACCCTATTTGCCTTGGTTCCTGATCTGTCAAATGAGCTGGAGAAGGAAATAACAAATCATTCTAGTATCCTTGCCAAGAAAACCCCAAATGGGGTCACAAAGAGTTGGACACAACTAAAACTACTGCACAACAGCAAAATACATAGAAATGATAGGGGAACATTAATACTTGAGGGAATCAGGAGAGGTATCAGTCTATTCATTAACTCCTCAGAATTTATGCATTCAGCTTGCATGGCAGTAAGTTAATGTGGGAGGGTGGCAGGACAATGAGGGTTAAGTGACTTGCCCAGGGTCACACAGCTAGTTAAGTGTCAAGTGTCTGAGGCTGGATTTGAATTCAGATCCTCCTGAATCCAGGGCTGGTGCATTATCCACTGCGCCACCTAGCTGCCCCACAGTAAGTTAATTTATGAAAATGTTGAATATTGATTTTTTTCCCCCTATTTTGAATATGTGTTTTATGTGTCACAACCAGACTCTAAGGGCAGGTACAACTTCATTGCTTTCCTTTGCATCTCTCCCTGTATATTAACTACAGTGCTCTACATCAAGGAAGAAATGTGGAATAGGAGAAAGTCTGCAGGAGGATGTGGATGTATAGGCCCCAAAATATATTGGGGCAGGTAGGTGACACATAGAGCACCAGGCCTGGAATCAGAAAGACCTGAGTTCAACTCTGGCCTCAGACAATATCTGTGTGACCCTGGGCCTTGGTTTGAATCCTCAATCTGTCACTTAATACATGTGTGACCTTGGATAAGTGATTTACATCTCTGAGCTAGAAAATGAGGAGATTGAACTAGATGATCTCTCAGGTCACATCTAGCTCTAAATTAATGATTTTAGCATCCAAGTTCAACAAATATTGAGCGCCTACTAAGTTACTGTTCAATCCTTTTTCAGTAGTGTCCAACTCATTGTGACTCCATTTGGGGTTTTCTTGGCAAAGGTACTGGAGTGGCTTGATGTTTCCTTCTGCTCATTTTACAGATGAAGAAACCGAGGCAAACAAGGTTAAGTGACTTTCCTGAGGTCACACAGGTAGTCGGTGTCTGAGACCAAATTTGAACTCTGGTCTTTCTGACTCCAGGGCCAGTGCTCTATCCACTGGGCCCCCTAGCTGCTCTAAAGGCACCACAGGTACTATATATGATCAGTGTTAGAAGGTGGTCTTTTTCTGGAAAAGGCTTACTTTCCTCCTCGGAAGAGTAATTTGTGGCCCAGAGAAAAGTGATGAAATCATTTGTCTACTGCCTATAATTTTAAAAAGCTAGGCAGTTTATCTTTTTAAAAGCCTCAGCATTTATAGTAGTGAACACAAGTAATTAAGTAATACTTGATGGCTCAAGGGTATTTTCAGACATGAATCCTCAGTCTCCAAAGTTAGAACCTTTCAAGTCATTAGTTTAAACTCCTACCCAATGTAGGAATCTGTTGGAGTCCCCAAGATGCCAGAAAGCAGAGTAGCAGAATAGTAAAAGAATAATAGGGCTAGCCATCTAGTCTAGGGCTTCTTAAACTTTTCCCACTGGTGACCCTTTTCCACCTGAGAAAATTTTATGTGACCCTGGGTGTATAGGTATATAAAATAGGTATACATAACCTTTTACTACTGCCAAATATTTCACCATCCCCATATTCAGTTACATGACCCCATGTGGGATCCTGACCCACAGTTTAAGAAGCTAGGATCTGGTCCATTCTCCTGCCTCTCTGCAAGACATATGCCCAGACAGACAGGGGGCTATCTTGTCAAATGAACCTCGTGGTGGACTATGTCTGACTTTGCCCAAGGAAAAATCATAACCTCAGGATATAGTGACAATACAGGAATTCACTTGTGGGGTCAAATCAACAATAATATTCAGTTTCCTCTGTTGGGTCTGAAGCATCACACCGCATTTCCACTGTTTCCATCGTATCTAAATGTTTGTATGAATTTATTAATCCCCAAGAGGAGCTGATGATGAAGTGAGTGGAGACTAATGTCTCAGCCCTTGCTGGGGGGGGGGGGGGAATGAACCTGATGACTTAATCTGGCAGGTGTTTGCTCCATATCCATGATCAGATTTTCTGAACCTGCACATTTCTTGAGTCCACCTGATCCAACAGGTTGTTTTGCTTCACTGCATGATAACACAAGGCTACATGCTTTGTTTTGTCCCCACCTTTGGGATTTAGAACTATACAGGACTGGCTGGTCCTGTGTTGAAAGCAAGCGATAAGTGACCAACAGGCAGTTGTCCTGCTCCATTAGTGCCCTTCTCACATCAAGAAAAGTCAAGGAGGGCCCTCAGCATTTGAAGTTTATGGAAGGACATGGACAAGATTTGTACAGGATGGGCAGGTATAGATGAGTTGGCGAACATCATTGTGAAGGGAATTTCTGAGTTTTTAATTTTGTTTTTGTTTTTTTTTTGTCTGAGGCAATTGGGGTTAAGTGACTTGCTTGGTTTTTTTTCTAACTACTTTGTAACTGCATGACTTGATAGAATCAGTTATTAAAAGTTTATTTTTTTTCAAACCTAAAATTCAAATGATTTCCATAATTTATTTTCCACTGTTCTGGTCTCCAGTGTCCAATCTTCTCATTTTACCATTCTCTGTTCAGATAGCCTTCAAACACTCTCACACACACACACACACACACACACACACACACACACACTCTCTCTCTCTCTCTCTCATATACACATACACATACACATCAATCCATCGGAAAGATCACGGGGTTCAGAGTCACAGGACTTGGATTCAAATCCAGCCCCTCATTTATTTCCTATGTGACCTTGGCCAAGTCACTTCAAGACAAAAACAACCTTCATACTACCTACGTCCCACTTCTAAGGTCTGTTATGAGGAAAAAGGAAGGATCAATGGCAGCTATTATTATAATGAGAAACATTCCCATGGAAAGTGAGGAAGTATTTCCACCACAACATGTTTGGCTCAGACATCATGCGTATTTGTTTTGTTGGAGCCAGATTGCTTTGACTTTACAGACACACATCTCTCATGGTTCAGCATCTCAGCTCTGCATGGGGTAGAATCATTTACAGAGGGTGAGATCCCATGGGAAGGTGGGGAGGGTGGGGTAAGAGAGGAGAATTGGAAATGAGACCTGAATCAAAGTGGATGAAAACAAAGGAGAGCCCTGGCAGAGAGAAGTATAGACCTTGACTTGAGGCGATCGGGCTTCTTTGCCCAAAAAAGAGTCACAGAGGGGCACGGATAATTCTTTTGCATTTTGTGTAACTTACTTCAAGTGAAGTAATGGTTAATACTCTCATACAAACTGCTAAATAAAAGTTCCAATCATAACAGTATTATTTAGAGCCTCCACAGGAAGTCTGCCATGTGAAGTCTGTCACCAGCCCTGAAATGTCTGGTTCCACTGATGTCACTATAAGCTGTGTGCGTCTGTCTTTTGAATTTTTAAAAGGCCACGTTACCCATCCCTCTCTCCCCCTGCCCCACCCCCATCTTGTTTCTTTCTTGATTGATATGCTATATAACTCTTTCCTCCAACTCCAGAAGTCACAGGTGGGTTCTGCTGCTGAGCATCAGGTGACTAATGTGGCGCCCCAAAACCTGAGGTGTCTTCAATTGTACTTGCTTGAGACAGAGGCATCTGAATAACATTCTCCCACTTACCAAATCTTCACATTCAAGCATTTTTAGTTAGAGTTCACAGACATTTTAGAGAGGCAGAGTATTATAGTGATCAAAAAACCAACCTCCACATCAGCATAAACCAGATGCAAACCCAGCTTCTGATACAAATTGGCTCTGTGGCTCTGGCCAAGTCCCTTAACCTCTCAGTCTCTCTCTAAGATTGTGAATTGCAAAACAGTTGCTGATCTGCATTGGTAGATGGAGTTTCCCCACTGGAGAGCTCTCTATAATAATGAAATTATAGATCCAGGCAAAGAAATAAACATTCTGGATATATAACATTAGGTTAGGGATTTCTAGAAGAGCCTATTCTTGGAGGTACTGTTGGCCTTGCACATGGTAACATAATGCTCAGTCTTTTCATTTGAAAAAGCGAGGCTAATGAGATCTTCGTCCCACTTACCACAAAGGATCTGAATACATTTATTTGGAGCAAAGTAAAGAGAAGCCTACTACCTCTCTTTGTAGCCCAATTAGACTACTAGCAATTTCCTGATCTACCCCCTCCCATCTCTTTGCCTTTGCTCACATCCATCATAGGATCATGGATTCAAGATTAAAGGGGGACCTTAGAGTTTCTGGGGACTTAGTGGGACTCGGTAACCTCTGAAAGGTTCCATTTTCCAGATGAGGAAAATGGGACCCAGAGATTTGAAGTGATTTGCCCAAGTTCAAACAGCTAGAAGATATCTGAGATAAGATTGAAACCCAGGTCTTCCTGTTTGGAGGTAGAGTACTCTTTCTGTCAGACCACATTACCCCTTGATCCCTGGGCCTGGAATGGGCTTCCCAGCCATCATCTGTTGAAGTCTTTTCCTTACTTTGGGGTCCGATTCAATTGCTGCCATCTCTCTGAAGCCATTTTTAGTGTCATTCTCCTTCTTCCCACTTTCTACTCAGGTGAAAGCTACCTTACCCCCTCAAATTTTTCATAATGTGCTGTTTGGATTCTCATGCCTAATAATTTTTTATGCATGTGTATTCCCTTTCATTAGGTTATAAGCTCTTTAAAGATGGGGTCTGTGTCTATCTATATTTATATCTCCAGGGAGGGCAGTGAGATGGCTCAGTGGATAGAGCACTGACCCTGGAGTCACGAGGACCTGAGTTCAAATACCTATTAGAAGGTAGGCTTGAGAGCAGGACTATTTTAATTTTCTATTTGTATCCCTAGCACTTAACGCAGAGCCTCAGACCCTTGACACTACTACATGTGTGACACTGGGCAACTCACTTAACTCCGTTGGCCTCAGACATCCAGGGCCATATCTAGTCAACCTGATACTTATCTTGCCACTGGACCCAGATGGTTCTGGAGGAGAGAGTGAGGCTGGTGACTTTGCACAGCCCTACTTCACTTAAATTTATTTCATTGAAAGTCATGACCACCTCCTGATGTCACGGTCCTCTTCAAGAATGAAGGACAAACTGCCACCACCATCACCATGTCATTACATTATTAAGGAAAACCTTAATAAGTGCAAATTGAGTGGAAGTAGGGGTGGGATTGCTGAAGAAGTCACAAGCCCTATGACTCTAGAGAACCAAATAAATGTCTTAGCAGGGACTTTCGGACTCTATGAAATCAGTGAACCAATTTCCTCAGCCCTCCTCTTAAATTCCCTACCTTCTAAACTTTTTGATTCTGCTGAAATACTATGAGAGAAAAGAGCTTTGGAACTCTGAAAAGCTAAATAACTTGGTACATTACTTAAAATTACCTTTGATTTTATAACGTAGTCACCCTCTCCACAGTCCAAGATTACATCCCTCTACACTTTACTAGATCTTCTTTTATATATGGCTGTAGCAAAAAACCAAAGCAAAACAAACAAAACCCCAACAAAACAAAACCCACAAAACTCGCAGGGGCCAAGTTTCTGAGGAATGAGCCTCTCCAAAATTTGCTAAATGGGTTCTCAGATACTAGACCGACATCCTTAAGCTGTTCTAATAGAATTTTGTCTCCTTTTCCACAGTGGTCAAGAACAATGAGGAAAGTGACTCTGATCAGGTCACATTTGTAATGCTATGTTCAGGTCTAGGTGCCTCAATTTAGGAAGGATATTGATAAATTGGAGTGTGCCCAATGTAGGGCATGCTGGATGTTGAGGGTACTGGAAACTATGCCATTTGGGGAGCAGATGAATGAACTGGACATTTAGCCGAGAGAATGGAAGACTGGTGGTAATGGGGTCTGATCACTGTCATTAGGTATTTGAAGGGTTGTTAATCATATAAAAGGATTAGACGATGAGTTCCTTGAGGGAACTATTTCACTTTTTTTTTTTTTGTATCCTCAGCACTTAGCATATTGCATGGTACACATTTAATAAATGCTCAATAATTGGTTGATTCTGCTTGACCCTAGAAGACAGAACTAATGGCACTGGGTAGAAATTCTCCAAACCTAAAATTTTCTTTCTGATCTCCATGCAAGTTGTAACCATCCACACCTAGAATGCCCTCCTCAACCCAGCCTTGAGGGATTCTTTGTTATTGTTCAGTCATTTCAGTTGTGTCTAACTCTTAGTGACCCCATTTGGGGTTTTCTTGGCAAAGAAACTGGAGTGGTTTGCCATTTCCTGCTCCAGCTCATTTTAGAGATTAGAAAACAGAGGCAAACAGAGTTGTTATTTGCCCAGCTAGTAAGTGTCTGAGACTAGATTTGAACTCAGGAAGATGGTCTTTTGTGCAATTAGCATTTGGTGGACAAGTCAAGCCTGCAAATGTAAACTTGAGGTATCCCTTTCTTTTTAAACAGTAGCAACCAGGAAAGCAGTTTGAATTGTTTTTTTTAATCACCCCAAACAGTAATATTTAGGGATGAAGACAGATACAGTTCTAGTCCAGTAACCCCTCTCTCTTAGAGTAGAAGAATATGACCTTCCTTATCACCCCTTCTCCCCCTCCTCTCTAAGTTGGAATTGAAGTCCCTCGGGGGGGGGGGGGGGTGAGCAAGATTCCATAGACATATATTCATGCCTCCTGTGAGCCGCTTTTAGATGAATGAGTGACAAAGGCATTTATAAAGTAATCATTATGTGCAAAGCTTTGTGCTAAGTGCTAGGGCTATAAGTAGAAAATTCACAGTCCTTTCTTTCAGCTTACATTCTAATAGGGAGACAATACACATTGTTTTAGCTGCAAGACTGATGGAAAGGCCACAAGATCCTTAGGGTACAATGGCAAAGTAGATGTCAATGTCCCTTTAACACCACTCCCATTGAAAAAAATCACATCTATTTTGAATGTTGAACCATTTGACAATGACTCTGGTGACAAAGACTTTCTTTGCTGGGTCTTCAGTATTTGTGACTATAGTACCTTCAGGAGCAGTTGTCAGACTGAACTTCCAGAGGTCGCTTCTTAGGATGATGACTGTGCACACTGGGATGGAAGAATTGCTATTCCCAAGGCTCCTGGATATAGGGTCCTGGACTGTGTCCATTGGTCTCTGGGGGAAGATGTTGGTCAAGCCATTGCAGGTGGTTTGACTTTCCTGGTACATGTTGCTTCCTTTCTCTCCCTCAGGATACCTTGCTGCTTTAGCCAGGCTGGCTTACTTGCCTTGTGGGTGGCAGCAGGTTGGCAGTTGATGAGATGGTTGTCCTCTTCTCTACATTAATTTCATCCTGCTTGATGATCATCAGGGATAGGGGGTGCTTCCACACCCACGTTCATGCTTGTCTGCCCGTTGGGTGGCAACTAGGTGGGTGGGGCCCCTTATCCACAATTTTTCTTCCCCTCAGTGATGGCTGTGGGGACTGGGCTGGAAGCAGGTCTGGTAATTTGAGGAGGCACTGATATTCTTAAGGCTCTTGAGTTTAAGGTCTTGGACTATCTTATCTCCATTAGGGTCTGAGGAAAGATAGTGGTCAATGTGGTGATGGTGCCATTGCTTGCTTGGCATTTACTACCTCCTATTTAGACAACCTGTGTGGACTCACATATAACCTAAATGGGTAACATGCACATTCTACACTACTACTGCTTCTCCTCCCCCTGCTGTTGGTGGTGGTACTACTACTGGTACTACCGGTATCACTGGTACTACCGGTACCACCACCACCACCACCACCACCACCACCACCACCACCACCACCACCACCACCACTACCACTACCACTACCACCACCACCACCACCACCACCACCACCACTACCATGTCAGTGTGGAAAGATAGGTTGTGGTCAGGCTGTAAAGGGAGTTAAAAACCAAACTGAAGGGTTTACTAAATCCCAGGCTAGTTGATATTCAACTTTGAAATGTTATGATTCATCCTCAGGCCATAAGGGGACACCCAAAAATAGTATCTGAAAAAAATAGAAATTTGCATGAAGGTTAATTGGGGGAGCATAAAGTAATTGGAAGCCCAGGGAAGTTTATGAGGATGGTTAGAGAATATAGGTTAAAGCATGTGGAAAGCCACTGGAATAGGGCAATAATGTGGATTAATAACATATTTTTATTTATACAAGTAAAGTTATTTGACATTATATACATACATATATATATAATAAATATTAAAATAGTGATACCGTACCTTCTTTACCGTTGCTAAAATACAATTCACTTGAGGGTGGAATATGGCAGCCAGCCTGAGAACTTCTTTAGCTCAACTTAAAATTTGTTGCACAGAGGCAGTATTTACTTTATTGGAAATGAGTTTGTCCCATTACTGAGCTCTCTGATTGCATTTGACCATTCTCCAAGTTTCTAGGAGTTCTTACTGAAAATATTCTGGAAGATTCTGGAATTGTGGATATTTCTCCCTAGAACATGATTCAGAGAACGAATTATTAATCTCACCAAAAATAACTAGAGCTTGTTTTCCTTTCCTAGTGGAGAGAGTTTTTTGTTTGTTTGTTGGTTGAGAACTAAACCTTTTCTCTGTCTCACTCTCTGTCCAACCCAGAATAAAGAAAAACCTTATTCCAAGAGAGAATTCTCGAAACTTACCAAACTGGTTCCCTAACTCCATTGCCAACAATATGACCAGTTAAACACCTGTCTTCCCAGAACTTTCCAAAATGTTCAATGAAGAAACTCTTAGTTCAGTTCAATTTAAGAAGCATTTATTAAGCACCTCTCATATGCTAGGTACTGGGAATACAAAGACAAAAATAAAACTGCCCCAGTTCTCAAGAACTTACATTCTTTAGCATCTACTCAGACAAAATGCACATGAAGCAATTTTACATATGAGGGAGAGATTAACTAGGTGGGGGAGAGGGGAGAAAAGCCGTGTGTTGGGTGGGGCACCTAAGGTCTCTAGGAGGCAAAGGGAAGAAGTGAAAACTCTGTAGACATGGGAGACAGCCTATGCAAACCCTTGCAAGCAGAATATGGAATGTGTGGAAGGGGACTAGCAAAGAGGACAGTTTGGTTGAAAGGTAAAACACACACAAGGGGGCAGCTAGGTGGTACAGTGGATAGAGCACTGGCCCTGGATTCAGGAGAACCTGAGTTCAAATCTGACCCCAGACACTTGACACTTACTAGCTGTGTGACCCTGGGCAAGTCACTTAATCCTCATTGCCCCCCCCCCCCAAAGAAAGGTAAAACACACAAGGAATAATGTGAAATCAGTCTGGAAAGACAGGTTGGAACAACTAGATTTTAAAGAGCTTTAAATTCTAAACAATTGTGAATCCTAAGGGCCACAGGGAAGCAAAAAACTGGATGCAGGAAGAGCAACTAGGAAATGATCTCAATAGTCCAAGTGAGAGGTAACATACAAGCCCCAAGACCCTCCAAACCATAGGAGGTTATATAAACCTATGAGGGTTCTAGTAACCCTTGTAGAATGTGTTTGATGGCCATAGTCTCCTGGAGTCACAGTGGGTCAAGTACCCTTCATCCAAATGCTATAAAGGACAAGATATACAGGGAGGTTTTCTTTGCCAATTATGGTTCAAAATATGTGGATTTGCCCACCCCCCTATATGGCCAATAGCATGTTACTAGTGACAAAGTATAATGCAAAATGCACCGAGCCATGAGTCAACGAATCTGGGTTTGGCGTTTCAGATCAGTCACTCTCTGGCAGCGTGACCTTGAATAAGTCTCTCACTTTCTCCGGGGCTCAGTTTTGTCATTTTGTAAAAAGGAGATACAGTACTACATCACCGCCAGGACAACACCTTACAAACCATAAGTATTTCATACATTATGAATAGCCCTACCACCAATGAAGGCCCTGGGTACCTTTGGCCTAAGGACCAAGCCAAGTAACTCTTCATCGGGAGAAGGGCCACTATTTGACCAATTCTGTCAGACACAGAAACTCACGGCATGAAAGGGTTATAATCTGTATCAGTGAAAACGTTACCCAGGCTGAAAAAATCACGGCTCTTCTGAATTGCCAAATCATTATTATCATTATTATCTTCTACCACATGGTTGTCACCGAGTCCTGAAAGGCTGATATGGAAGGGGACAATCTTAGGGCAGTGGGAATTTTTGCCCCGGCTATTCTTCCTGCTTTCCACTCTGACTCTGGATCTCACCTTCCCTGGTCTTCCCTCAGGCTGACCATGGCCCATTGAGAGGCCTTTCAATCCTCCAATTCATCTTATTCCATGAGGTGCATTGCCCAGGCACCATGGTGAGGGTGAACTCAGGACAGACTTTCTACCATAATTCTGAACTTCCTAGGTTTTGTTAGTTGAAGCCAGACTCTTAATGTTATTTTAATGCAGTTGTTTTGTGTGTGAATAATATGCTCCTTATGCCAAACCACAAACCCTGGAACTAATATCTCATAAAAATGCCGAGAGTTCAGAGCTAATAGCTGTTATTCAGCAGATGGGGCAAGGCCTAAAAAGTTGCAGATTGATGTTATTCCCACAGGGGAGCCCAAGTGAAATACAGCTTATGGAATGGCGATGTATGGTTGAAGGGATCAGAGCCAAGAAGAGACAGTGCTCTAACGTTATCTTTGAAATCAGCCTGAATTGAGTGGGGTTCATTAGGGAAGATTTCTGTGGGTCAAGGACTTGGGGTCAAATCCCCTAGATTTTTCAACTGGGAGACTGATAAATAAATACTAAAAAAACCAACAAAAAACAAAACAAAAAAAACCAACCCTCCACACCTTAAGCCCTTGATATTCCATAGGGAGATACATCAACATGATCGTCTTTGATCGAGGCATCAAGGTCTGCCCTACTAGGAAGAAGCTTTTCCTGGCCTGGCTCTTCCTGGGCATTCGCGGAAGCTCACACAAGTGGTCAGATTAGGTTCCCCTGTCAGCAGGCTATGCAGTAGGGTGAACCTAAGCTAGTGGGCAAGCAGGTGCTTGTTTTCCCAGAGGAAGAAGCCGAGAGGTGGGGAGAGAGCTCAGTGTGAGGAGAACAGGAAATGTGAGCAGCAGTACTTGCCTCTCAATCCTGTTCGTGCTAGTCTCCAAAACCAGGCCACAGGATGTCAGTGCAGCCTGTAAGAAAGCCAGCATGTCAGGCAGGATCTCCCCCCCACTTTTTTTTTTTTCCAAAAGAAAAGATCTCCATCTCTCTAATCCAAGACTCTCATAAGTTTTGCTCACAAATGCCTTCTGACTTGAAAAGTTCAGACTGTGTTGAATGAGAAAGAAACATTGGGATGATAGTAATTACTATTATTATAGGGAGCCGCTGTGTGCCCGTCACCACAGCATCTGGGTGTAATAACATGCTTAATGGAATGTAAGATGATCTGCTGCTCCTAATGGGCAGTCACAGAGCTGGGCAGCCACCCATCGCCCACACTCCTGCTTGGAGGCCCAACTGAGCAGATGTTTGTGGAAGCAGAAAAATCTTGTACGGGGTCTTGAAGGCCAACGAACTCAGTCACTAGTGTACTCACAGGCCAGGCAACTCACAGTGAGGCTGTGCCCATCATCCATTCACAGAATCTCACCCTTGCTGGTAGCCACAGTTTTAGTTCAACTCAGTTCTGCATTCAATCAATTCAACAAGCTTCAATTAAGCATCGATGTGCCAGGCACTGCATATGGGACACAGTCAAAAACAGACAGTCCTTGCTTTATATTCTGCTGTACCTGTGAGCAAACAAACAAACAAGTCTTCCTACCAGTCAGATTGTCAGACCAAAGTAATTTGGACACAAAACAAGTGAGAAACAATCCTGGCCCAGAGACCTTCTCTGGTTTATACAGAGCTCTTGCACACATTCTATACAATTTAAGAAGACCCACATACTGAACAGGACAAAATGAAAAACCAAGTAAGTGATTCTATTCAAGTGTAATTAAACAGAAACATACTAGAGTGACTGAATTCTTTCTCAGAATTGAGAGGGAGGTTTGAAATCATCTGAACAAGAATCCCTTCCACAACATCTCTGACTAGTGGTCCCTCAGTTTGAAGACCTCCAGTGAAAGGAAACTTACTCCCTCCTACCTTACAGGTCTCCTTCCTCTCCAGGCTACATTCAGGACTTCCTACTCCATGCCCTAGCTCTTCATACTAAAGAGTCACTCTACTCCTGGACTTCACCCATTGGAATACCTTTTGCCCCTTCAGCCTTTTCCTATAATTGGATGGCGCCCCTCAGAGCCTCCATATCAGGAGGGTGCCCAGACCACCCACGTCTTAATTCTCCCCAGACTGCAGAGACCTTCCTCTACTATATCCTGGGAAAACCTTTGCCTCCCTACCTTTTTCAGCTTCCTTTTATATGTTGTCTTCCCCCATTAGGATGCAAGCTCATTGAAGGCAGGGGTTGTCTTTCTTTCTGCTTGTATTTGTATTTAAAACACTTAGTTAAGTGTTTGTCACCCAGCTTAATAAATACTAGTTGACTGACTTACTACCTTCCCAAACTGCCCATTCCACTTATGGACAGTTCAAATTGTTAAAAAAGATTTACCGGCAGCTAGGTGGCACAGTGGATAGAGCACCGACCCTGGAGTCAGGAGGACCTGAGTTCAAATGTGGCCTCAGACACTTACTTACTAGCTGTGTGATCCTGGGCAAGTCACTTAACCCCAATTGCCTCACTAAAAAAAAAAAAATTCCTTCTATCAAACTAAAACCTTTCTCTTTGCCAATGCCAAATACTGTTCCTAGTTCCATTTTCAGGGACTAAGCAGAAAATGTCTAATCCTCCTTCCATTCACCAACTGATACCCATGTAAACTGCTTGAGGGAAGAGACTGGCTCCTCCTTCTCTTTGTATTCTGAGGTGCTAGACTTAGGGACTGACCAAATGATTTCATTGGTGGTTGTTGTTTTTCAGTCACCTCCAATTCTTTGTGACTCCATTTGGGGTTTTCTTGGAAAAAGATACTGAAGTAGTTTGCCACTTCCATCTCCAGCTTACCTTACAGATAAGGAACTGAGGCAAACGGGGTTAAGTGACTTGCACAGGGTCACATAGCTAGTAAATATCTAAGGCCAGATTTGAGCTCAGGAAAACGCGTCTTCCCAACTCCATGCCCAGTGCTCTATCCACCATACCACTTAGCTGCCATTTGATACAGGGAATTAGGAGGGAAAGGAAATTCCTTCTAATAGTACAGGTTTGCAACTGGGGGGCAATTTATAATTTTAGAGAGTTTCTTAAAGCACTGAGAGATTAAATGAACTTGTCCAGGGTCAAATAGCCAGTATGTGACCAAGGCAGGACTCAAGCCCATGTCTTTCTAGCTTCTAGGCTAGCTCTCTATACACTGTGTCATGCTGCCTCACTTTCTTGTATATAGGAAGTACTTAATAGATGTTTGTTGAATGGAATGGTCTCCAGTGAATTCACCATGCAAGTCACACTTTGGCTTGTCAATTCCTTGCTAAATATGTCATATAGAGGTGAACACAGTCATCCAGAAGTGGTCTGACCAGGGGAAAGCACCGGAGGACTATTAATTCCGTCGTTCTGCATACCATCTCTCTCTATGTTCAGCCTAAGATCTCATTAGTTAGTTGAGCTTCTTTTTGACTGCCACACCACACTATTGACTCCGATTAGAATTACGGTCCCCCCCAAATCAAAGATTCAAACCCCAAACAATTAACCTGCATTATTTTTAGCCACATTTCCTCCATCTGGACCTAAAGACTTAATATTTATTCCTATTAGATCTCATAATATTAAAAAAAAGACTGGGGGCAGCTGGTTAACACAGTAGATAGAGCACTGGTCCTGGAGTCAGGAGGAGCTGAGTTCAAATCCGGCCTCAGACACTTAACACTTACTGGCTGTGTGACCCTGGGCAAGTCACTTAACCCCAATTGCCTCACCAAAACAAAACAAAGCAAAAAAACAAACAAAAAGACTGATCAGTTATTCCTGATGAGATCTTTTGGGGTCTGAATTCTGTCATCTACCATAACAGTTATTCTTTTTGGTTTTATGCCACTTGAAGAATCTGATAAACATTCCATCTATGCCTTCATCCAGCTGAAGGTCCAAAAAAAAGTTGAATGGCCAGATGGGGTTGCATACATATGCAATCCCCTGCTAGACACTAAGTGCCTACTATGTGCCGGGCACTGTTTTTATGTAAACTCTAGTAATATAGAAAGGCAAAAACTGTCCCTGCTTTTAAGAAGCTCATAGCCTAAGAGGGGAAACAGCATACCAACAGCTATGTACAAATAGGATTTGTACAAGGTAAATTAGAGATAATTTCAGAGGGAAGGCACCAATAATAAAGAGGACTGGGAAAGACTGCCTATAGAAAGGTGAGACTTTAGCGGAGACTTGAAGGAAAGCAGGAAAGCAAAGAAATGATGATGAGGAGGGTGGGAGTTCCAGGCATGGTGGGCAGCCAGTGGAAAGGAGCTCAGATTTGAGAGATGGAGTGTCCTACATAAGCAATACCAAGGTCAGTACTATTGAGGAGGTTGAGGTGGGTGGATTGTTTGAGCCAGGGATCTCTGAGTTGTAGTAGAGCTAAAGCTTATCAGGTATCTGCACTAAGTTTCACACCAATATGGTGAGACTGTCCCCAGGAGCAGGGACCCATCTCAGGCTACCTAAAGATGAATGTATCATCCCAGCTTGGAAATGGAATGAGTAAAAAGTTCTTTTCTGATCATCAGTGGGGCAAGACCCATGAATGACTCTTACATTTTTAGCTTGGGGGAGATAGGGAGATCCAGTATTCCCCTCCTCCTTTTCCTCCTCCTCCATCATCTCTGTCCTTCATCCTCATCATATCTTTGGCATAGGGCCAAGGACAAATTCTATGAGCATTCTACAACAGACTTCCCTCCATGTTGACATTGACCCATTGATGGTTATTTTAGATCAGGTTTTAGGCAATCTAAATGTGCAGCAATCTAGCCCACATCTTTCCATCTTGTCTACAAGGATGCCATGAGTGATTTCATCAAATATTTTTCTGAAATCTATATATATTATGTCTACCATTTCTCTGATATACCAGTATAATAACCCTGTCAAAAAAGGAACTGAAATTACTCTAGTATGACCTATTTTTGATAAAGTTATACTGATTTGTGTGAATCACTATTTCCTTTTATAAATGCCCCCAAGACATTTTTAATATATTCTAGAAATTTTCTAGGAAAAGAAGTTAAGATCACTGGACTATAGTTTGCAGTCTCCACCCCCACCTTTTCTTTTCTGAACAAGATATTTGCTCTTCTTTAGTACTGAGGCACCTTTGCCATTCTCTATAACTTTTCCAATAATCTTTTGATAGTAGTTTAGCAATTAAATCTGCCACTTCTTTTCATACCCTGGGAAGGTCCTAGTGACTTGAACTCATTGAGGACTAGTAGACTGTAGTTGAAATTTGAAACCAGAGAAATAATAAAACAGTAATAATAACGACTAGTGACATTTATGTAGTTCTTTACATATATATCATATTATTTGATCACCAAAACTCAAGATATCTGTAGGGAATGTATTACATTATTCCTATTTACACATGAGAAAACAACTATGTAAAACAAGATATATAGATATAGATATAGAAATACACACACATATACATACATACACACATAACACTTTATATACACAGAAAAACAAGGATAAATTAGAGATAAACAGAGGGAATGTACTAGCATTAAGGAAGTTTGGGAAAGGCATCTTGTAGAAGGTAGAATTTTAGCTGGAACTTGAAAGAAGCCAGAGAATCTAGGAGATGAAGATGAGGAGAAAGAATTCCCAGAATGGGGAACAGTTAATTAAAATACAGTCAGGAAATGGAATATCTTGTCCAAAAAATAGCAAAGATGTTGGTGTCACTGGATTTAGATTTTAGAATAAATTGAAAGGAGTAAGATGTAAGAATATTGGAAAGGTACTAAGGGGACAGGTTTTGAATGGTTTAAAAGACAGGCTTAATATTTATCCTGGAAGTAATAGAAAGCCAATGGAGTTTATTGTAAAGAAGGAAGTATGATCAAAGATGAGCTTTAGAAAGATCACTTTGACAGCTATGTGGAGGATGAAGTGAAGTGGGGAAAGACTTGTGCCAGGAAGATCAAATAGCAGGCTATTGCAATAGACTAGGGGTAAAGTGATGAGGTCCTGTACTAAGGCATGGGCAGTGTCAGAGGAGAAAAATGGGTTTTTACAATGAATGTTACAAAGGTGCAATCAATAGGATTTGTGACAGATTAGATATGGAAGGAGAGAGCCTGGGTAATTGGGAGGATGGCAGTACCCTTGATGGTAATAGAAAAGTTAGGAAGAGGGCCTGGGGACAAAAATAATCAGTTCACTTCTGGACGTGAGTTCTAGATGTCTAAGAGGCAGTTGAAGATATGAGACTGGAGGTCAGCAGAAAAATTAGTTGCTGGATAAACAGATGTGAGAATCAGCAATATCTAGATGAAAATTGAGTACATGGGAGTGGATGAGATCACCTAGTAAAATAATATATAGAGAAAAGACAATAGGGTCCAGGATGGAGGCTAGGAGGACATCCATGATTAGTGGGTGTGATCTAGATGAAGACCCAGCAAAGGAGACCTAGAAGGAGTGGTCAGCATGGTAGGTGTAGAATCAGGAGAGACTAGTGCCATGAAAACCTAGAGAAAAGAGAATATTAAGGAGGTGATTTACAGTGTCAAAGGTGGTGATTGAAAAGAGGTGATTGACAGTATCAAAGGAGGTGATCGAAAGTGTCATTTAAAAAAATCTTAAAAAGGATGAAGACTCAGAAATGGCCATTAGACATGGCAATTAAGAGATCAACAGTAACTTTGGAGAAAGCAGTTTCAGTTGAACTATGAGAATGGAAGCCAGACTGTAGAGAGTAAGTTAAGAAGAATGAGAAGAAAGGAAGTATATATAGACACATCTTTCCAAAAAGTTTAGTCATGAAATAGAGAAGAGATATTGGACAATGGCTAGTGGGGATGGACAGATCAAGTGGGAATGTATCCTTAAAGACACAACATTTCTTCCAGGTAAAAGACATAAAATGTCCATGTCTTTTCACAAGTAATGAAACTACTCCATGGAAATATTCTTTAGTAGTAACATTTTCTTTCCCTTTCTGAGGCGGCACTCCCCTCCTTCTTTTCCCAGAATTTACATAATCCTCCTCTCCATTACTTCTATCTTATTCTACCACAGCCCTGACTCTTTGTTGAGGTACTAAAAGAATTATTACCTATTTACTCTTTTTTTTTTTTTTTTAGTGAGGCAATTGGGGTTAAGTGACTTGCCTAGGGTCACACAGCTAGTAAGTGTTAAGTGTCTGAGGCCGGATTTGAACTCAGGTACTCCTGACTCCAGGGCCAGTGCTCTATCCACTGTGCCATCTAGCTGCCCCTTACCTATTTACTCTTATCCCATAGACTTGTTTTAAATAACTCTCTTTTGGTGAAGGTTCAATTTTGTTGGTGATTGCAGTAGTGCCTGGAAGATATTTTATTTTGGGTTGCAGTATGAATACCTTTGCTTTTGTAATTCCATCCTTTTCTCAGATTCTCATGATTATGGAGTAATCTTGGGTTTTATCAATTGCCTGTCTTTCATATTTAAAAGTCTTTCCCCCATGTATTTGCTATTTTTTTTGTTACAAAAATCATGAAATTTAACAACTATACTTGCATGCCTTAGAATTTGAAGCATATGCCTAGCACATAAGTGCTAAAAAATGTTTGTTGGCTGACAATTACTTTTAGAAGTAATCAATAAATCTGATTAGTCGGTACTTTTTTCTCTATTCAAAATTTCTGGATTTTTTTTATCATATTACTTCCTGCATCATTGTATTTAAATTTTTTTTTTCTGGTGAGGCAATTGGGGTTTAGTGACTTACCCAGGTTCACACAGCTGGTAAATGTTAAGTGTCTGAAGCTGGATTTGAACTCAGGTCCTCCTGACTCCAGGGCTGGTACTCTATCCACTGTGCCACCCAGCTGCCCCTGTATTTAGATTTTAAAAAAATTGTTATGTTCTTTTTGAAGACATATACTTCTCTTCTCTTCTCTTCTCTTCTTTCTTTCTTTCTTTCTTTCTTTCTTTCTTTCTTTCTTTCTTTCTTTCTTTCTTTCTTTCTTTCTTTCTTTCTTTCTTTCTTTCTTTCTTTCTTTCTTTCTTTCTTTCTTTCTTTCTTTCTTTCTTTCTTTCTTTTGGGGGGCAATGAAGGTTAATCAACTTATCCAGGGTCACACAGCTAGTAAATGTCAAGTGTGTGAGGCTGGATTTGAACTCAGGTCCTCCTGAATCCAGGGCCAGTGCTTTATCCAAAGACATATACTTCTTAATTTATTTTCTTTTTCTTTTTTTTTTTGGTGAGGCAGTTGGGGTTAAGTGACTTGCTCAGGGTCACACAGCTAGTAAGTGTTAAGTGTTTGAGGCCAGATTTGAACTCAAGTCCTCCTGAATCCAGGGCCGGTGCTCTATCCACTGTGTCACCTAGCTGCCCCTTCTTAATTTATTTTCACATCCTGTCTTCAAGGTCAGTCACTTTGGTTTATATGGAATTGATGTGTTCTTTTAATATTGTTGCATTTTACTTTTTGTTTGCCTCCCACTTAAGATTTATTTTAAAATTTACTTATTACCTGTCCCTCCAACTTTTCCTACAACTGAACAATAAAAAAGATAAAATCTTTACAATAACTATGTATAGTCCAGTAAAACAAGTTTCTACATTTCTCTGAAAAAAATATATATCACTTTGTACATTAAGTCCATCACATTTTGGTCAGGAAATGAACATCATGCTTTCTCTCCAGTCCTTTGTCATCATGGTCTATCACTGCATTGATCAAAGGTCTAACATCTTATAAAGTGGTTTTTCTTTGTAATGTAGTCATTGTATAACTTATTTTCCTGATTCTGCTTAGTTCACTCTATATCACTTTATAGAGGTATTTCCAGTTTCCTCAGAAACTGTCCATTTATTATTTCTTATAGGACATTAATATCCTATTATATTCATATAGCATAATTTATGTAGCCATTCACAATAGGTAGATAAAAACTTTGTTTCCTTTTCTGGATATTAGAAAAATATGCATATACATCTTTTTTTCTCTTTCTTTGATTTCCTTTGAGTATAGGACTAGTGGTAGTATTGTTAATTCCAAGAGTATGGACAGTTTAGTGACTTTTGGGCATAGTTCACAGTTCCAAATTGCTTTCCAGAATGTCAAGGCCAATCACATATGCACCAACAAAACACCATATCTTTCTCCCCACCCCAACACCCCTCCAATATTTGATGAGTGTAGGGTATCTTCCTTTTCTTTGCCAATTTATCTTCCACTTCAGTTCTCGTTCTCTCTCTCTCTCTCTCTCTCTCTCTCTCTCTCTCTCTCTCTCTCTCTCTCTCTTCCATTATGAATAATTTTTTCCTATTAAGTTCTACTTGGAGAGTTCTGATTTCTGACAATTTCATTCCTAACATTTTCTTCAAAATATTTGATTTCTGTTTTGAACTATTCTGAAATTGTTATTGTTCTATGATTTCTTGGAAATCTGTAGGATTCTCTCTCTTTTTTTTATCAAACTTTGGTTCATTTTCCTTCATAGTATAATGGTATATAATACATCTTTGTGCTCTGGCCTCTCTTTGAAACTTTAGGATTACCTCTGTTGTTTTATCTGATTGCAAGCTCAGTTTTCATTTAGGCACTTACTCTTGAACTCTGGGTCTTTAATTCTTTCTATTTTATTCTTGGTGAATTGCCTCTGGTTTCCCTCATTGCTCTTTGTCTACTTCCCCTTCCCTTTCCACTTCTGCACAAATCCCAAAGGTTTGGTGTACTATGCATACTCAACCTCCTTATGTTTGGGATATGGAGAGGGGTCAGCCTTAGTAATCATCTAATTCTCAATTATAATACACTTCCTCTGAGATAAAGGTAAGAAGCCTATTTGTAATTTATCACACTTTTATAAGTATTTTGTTCAATTTTCTTCCAACAAAATACACATAGGATGAAAATTGAGTGCTTTGCTAATGTAATAAAAAGCTTACAATCACCATGGAGATTGGAAGGCATAAGACAAGAAAACCTGGCAACAGATAGTTGCCAGAGAGGAGCCACATAACGAAAACTGGTTGCAGGTGAGTGACTAAGAATTTATTTTCCCATGCTATTGTGGTTATCAATCAGTAATAAGCATTGATTAAATGCCTACTATTTATCTATCTATGCCTAGTTATATCTATTATCTATTTCCATAGTAAAACCATAGTAGTAACAAGAGAAACTATAACATTATATACATACATATATGTGTATATGTATATTTATCTCTCTCTATGTGTATATATATATATACATATATATATATATAATTATTATTATTACACGGGGCAGCTAGGTGGTACAATAGATAGATACTGGGCCTGGAGTCAGGAAGATTCATCTTCCTGAGTTCAAATCTGGCCTCAGGCACTTATTAGCTGTGTGATCCTGGGCAAACCACTTAACCCTGTTTGCCTCAGTTTCCTCATCTTCAAAATGAGCTGGATGAGGAAATGGCCAACCACTACAGTATCTTTGCCAAGAAAACCCCAAATGGTGTCATGACAAGTCATACGTGACTGAAAAGACTAACAGCAACAATATTATATTAGTTTACTACTATAGTTTAGCAGGTATAAATGCCACAAAATACATACATACATTCATGTATCTATCTCATCTGTCATCTGTTTATCACTGTCTGTTATATCTATACCTATATATATATAAGCTTCAGTAGCTTTCAATCAACAAGTATTTAAGAACTTATACTGAATAGTATGTTAAGAATTATAAGAGATATTTCAATAATTCAGTGGGTCTGTACTATCCTTGGTGTGGGATAGTTCTTATATCAATGCATATCACACTCATCCATAACTGTGTCACTCTTGTCCATATCTTTCTATTGCTCTCCATAGAGTATTTCCCTAATGCCTAAGGCCTTCTTTTGGTTATTTTAATCATTCTTATTTTGCTGCTATTAGTGGTTTATCATCTTTATCATTCCCCTTCCCTTTAGGTATACCCCCTAAGCCCTGATCTGGTCCTTCTCGATCTCTACTTCTGTTCTTATTGACCTCATCAGGCTCCATGCGTTTAATGATTATCTCTATTTAGGTCAGTCACAGATCTTTATATCTGACCCCAGTCTCTCTCTAGAACTCACGACATCACCAATTGTCTATGGATAACCCAGAGGTATTTTAAATTGATATCAAAAAACAGAACTCAGTATCCTCTCCCCCTTTCCTCCAAATGTACTCTCCCTTCCAAACATCCCTATGTCAAAAGCACCACCATTCTTCCAGTCTCCCATGTTTACAACCTCAATGTTATCTTCAATTTCTGACCCCCTCTTTATCTTTATGATGTATTTCACATCTAACCCCTTCTATCCATTTTCACAGGCATTATTACCTCCAGTTCAGCTCTCATCACCTTTTACCTGGACTATTGCAATGGTCTCCTGATTGGTCTCCCTGCCTCAAGTCTTCCCACTCCTATCCATCTTGTATACAGCGAATAAAATGGTTTTCCATAAGCACAACTCTGACCACATCACCCCCTACTCAATAAACTCTAGTAGCTCTTTATTGATTTTAGAATCAAATATAAACCCTTGTCTTTGGCTTTTAAAGCTCTTTACCACTTGGTCCATACCTTTCTTTCCAGGCTCATTATACATATCTTTCCAGGCTCATTGCACTCTCCTTAACAACACTCCATGTTCGAGCCAAATTGACGTTCCTGATTTTTTTCTCCTATAGAACTCTGTCTCCTATCTTTGTGTCTTTGCATTGGCTGTTGTACATGCGTGGAATTCACTCCCTTCCCACTTCTACCTCATATAATTTTTCTGTTCATTCAAGACTCAGTTCAATTCCACCTTCTACATAAAGACTGTCTTGATCCCTCTTACCTAACTACTAAGACTTCCTAAATATCTTACTATCTTATATTTCTTTTATAATTATTCTACATGTATTTATTCTCTATGTAATTAAATATGTACATGTTACCTCCCTTAATAGGATGTGACTTCCTTAGAGCAGGAATTGTTTCATTTTTTGTCTCTGGATTACTATGATTCTGGCACATAGTAGGGAATTAATAAATGATTTTTATTGATTGATCAGCCACTATAGCACTAAGGCTGTCTATACTTTATTCCTCATACTTGCTACATGAGCAACCCATGCCCTTTTATTTTTTACATAAATATCCTTGTTTTTTTATACCAATTCAGATGAGCAAGTTATCATTGGCAATGTGCACTTCCCTCCTGAAACCCACCATGCATCTTTCTAATGACCTTTGGGCTATTTGAAATTTTAATTCTTGAGAGACAGTATTATTCCATGATTCATAGTCATACGATATCACCACAAGAATATTGGCATTTTAGGCATTAAGCAATGTGAAACCATTGAAAGAACTGTAATATTTCTGAAATTATATTCAGCATAATTTCTTTCTCCTGTGTTTGTTCAAGGTAATACTAATAGATGAACTCATTAGGCTGACCATCCTACTAGATACCATAATTTGGTCAATATATACTTTTGTTTTTGTGGGGCAATGAGGCTTAAGTGATTTGCCCACGGTCACACAGCTAGTAAGTGCCAAGTGTCTGAAGCTGGATTTGAACTCAAGTCCTCCTGAATCCAAGGCCAGTGCTTTATCCACTGCACCACCTAGCTGCCCCCCAATATATACTTTTTTTTTGGAGGGTCTACATTTATTTATTTATTAATAAAGTATTTTATTTTTTTCCCATTACATGTAAAGATAGTTCTCAACTTTTGTTAATACAAGCTTTCCAATTTCAGATTTTTCTCCCTCCCTCCCCTCCCTCCCCTCCCTCCCCCCTCCCCTAGACAGCAGGTAATCTGATATAGGTTTTATATATATATACACATACACACACATAATAACATTAAACACCAATATATACTTTTAATTCTCTTTACTTTTCTAGGGCAGGTCTGAACCCATTCAATGATCATTTATTAGGTGTTTACTATATATGAAGAACCATGATAGACACTGAGAATACAAAAACAAAAATGTAAAATAATTCCTGCCCTTGAGAGTCTTATATTTTATTGGAAGGATATTACACACAGAGAAATATATTTCACAAACCCTTTTAGGTTATCCCTCCAACTTGCACTTACATTTGCAGGTTAGGTCCCTAGAGGATAGAGATTTCCCTGAGGTTCAAGGAAGGTAACCTGATGAATTCACTCCTAATACTGTAGCCTAGTAGCTCCCATTGTACTTTCATTAACAGTCAGCCAGTACATATAATTAGCTCCTATCAAAGGTATTTACTAAGATGGTATAATACAAACAGTAACTACAAAACATTGCCCCCATAGACCAGGAGAATGCTCTCCCACAAATATACATAACATCCGTGGGAAAACCAGGGTCAAACTTAGAGTACAGTGGTAGTGAGGCACATGTGGCAGAAGTACTTATGACTCCTGGGACGTCAGGGCCTGGAAATACATTTTCTCTTTGTAGACTTTTCCTGCAGGTCACTTGGAGTGAAGCATCCGAGCTGACTGGTTTGCTCCCCTCTAAACCTGACTCTTGAATGCTAGAGCTGGCTCTCTCTTGAGTCCATATCCTGCTCTCTGCATCCAGGGGTCTTATTCCTTGAAGTTGTTTCCATCCTCAAGTGATACTTTATTTGTACCCATTTCTACCTGCATTGTGTGTCTCTGCTCCCTTATTTGTGTTTCAAACTTTCTTAACCAACAAACTCTCAAATTGCTGGATGGGTGTGTTCCTCTGGGTAAGTAACTGCTAGATACTATGGCATCTAGGTAGAGATGAAGGAGAGAAATCTTCTTCTCTTCCCTGCAGGGATGACCTCCACAAAGTGCCCCAGAGCACTTCTCTCCCTCTCCCCAGGGATTAGTTGATTAAAGCTCCCAGGGGTATGTAACTAATATATAAGTGTATGTGTATATGCATATATATTTATATACACATACACATATATTTGTAATACACACATTATATATAAACATATCTATATATCTATATCTATATATTGCTTAGCCATTTGCAGTGTTCCTTTTTTGTCTCACTCAAAGAGATACTAATATTTGTTAAATTATTACAGGACAGGGGGCAGCTAGGTGGTGCAGTGGATAAAGCACCGGCCCTGGATTCAGGAGTTCCTGAGTTCAAATCCAGCCTCAGACACTTGACACTTTACTAGCTGTGTGACCCTGGGCAAGTCACTTAACCCCCATTTCCCTGCAAAAAAGAAAGAAAGAATACAAATTATTACAGGACAGCTCTCCCACACCTCTTTTATATACATGATAGAAGAAGGAGAGAACATCGACAACTAGGGTTATTGGGAAGAGACACATTAGCTAATTCTTGATGGAAGATAGTGATTCTGTTTCTTTATTCATTCATCCATTCATTTAATAATTTAAATATTTTTGAGTTCCAAATTCTTTCCCTCCTTCAATCCCTTCCCTTACCCATTAAGGAGGTGAGCTATGTGATGTCTGTTTTATATATGTATATATATGTGTATATATATATATATATATATATGTATGTATGTGTGTGTGTGTGTGTGTGTATATATATATATATATATATATATATATATATATATATATATATATATATGAAGTTGAAGACAGGGATTCTAACAGGTAGAGATGAAGAAGGAATACATTCCAGGCATGGGGAATAGTGTGTGCAAAGGCACACAGTAACAAATTTAGGAAACAGTAGCTAGGCAAAGATGGATAGGTTCATGTTTTGTTTTATTTTTTCCAACTGTGATCAGATTATTGGAATTTGGCTGACTCACAGGGGCCAGACCTGGCCTGCCCTGAAGTGACGTATGCCACTGAGGTCAGAAGGAGAAAGCCTGGCCATAGGCTATTTTTGAAGGACCTCCCCTTTTGGGGGAGGAAGATTAAACGCTTGCTGAGGGGAGCTCGCTGCTCTGGCGAAATTGTCTCTCCTCCCAGTGGCTCGAGCAGGAGCAGCAGCAGGAGCAGCAGCAGCAGCAGCAGCAGACGAGCCATTCAAGCCTGGCTATAAGCTGTTCTTTCCATTGAATCTACGAGCTCCAGGTGGTGAGTTAAAATATGAACTCTGCTCTTTTGAATAGACTTAGGTTAGAGCTAGGAGGATTATCCATATTTCTTTCTCCTATTCCCTTGTCTTTGATTTTATTAATTTCACCTTTGCTGTTTACTTTATTCTCATTAATAAAATCTGATTCATATGTGGAACAGAGGCTGTTAGGCTCCTTTCTTATTGGTCTGGGAGAAATATCTAAAAAGGCAGTTCGGAGGGGAGGGAGCTTTGAACCTAGAGGTCCCTCATTATTTCCAGGACCCCAATATTTCAGGAAGCCACCCAATTAACTCTCCATATATTAAATTTGGCCCCCATACAACCAAGGATCTCATTGTGTGATTCTATTGTGTTCTGGGAGTGTATGCAGTCATCATAATGTAATCCATAAACAGGATATCTACCAATAAGCATTTACTAGATACATATCAGAAACTGTTCAAAGTTCTGTGGATACATAAAAAAATTAAAAAGTTCCTCCCCTCAAAGAGCTTACATTCTATTGAAGGAGATGACAGAGGAATAGAACAAAACGTACAAAATGTAGACCAAAAAAAACCCCACCCCAACACAACCCCAAGATAAAATTATGAGGTATAGGTAAGAGGGAATTTATTAAGGAGAAGAGTAACATGGTTAGATCTGCATTTTAGAAAAAAAAATAGGACATATCTCATTGTAGAAATATGACATGAGCTCTCTTAGAAATGACAAGCCCTCAATGAGCTTATAGTCTAGTTGGGAAGCCAGAATAAAACAAAGATATAAAATGTTATAATATAATATAATATAAATATACATACAACTATATATTATCTATGTAATATATATTATATAGTTAGATAATAAAAGCATATGTGCACATTAAAGGCTGTATGAGATCAGAGGACAGGGAGATAATAATGGTTCAAATATTCAAAGGAGATCTGAGGAAAGCTCTAAACTCTGGTGGCTTTCATGGGTAACTTGAACTAGGTCAAATGAGTCTGCAATAAATACAAGGCGAGAATTTTCTTTACTCCATGCTATTTCCATGAGTTAAGAACTAAGATTCCCTGTTTCAGAAATTCACCATAAATGACCCTGATGCTATCCTCTCCCCACTCTGTCTTTATGACAACAAAACAACCAGTTAATTTGGGAATAGGGGATAGTGAGAAATTAGTGATATCATTTCAGTTACATGTAGCTATTGGTAAAATTTCTTCTGACCTTGTTAACTTTATCTTTAAAATATGGTGAAAGTGAAAGAGCATGGGAAAGGGGAGGGGGGAGGTTAAGCAATTGAGTTCTAAGGTCCCTTCTAGCTCTGAATTTCAACAATTCTGTTTCATTCTCTGAGTTTGCTTCCTTTGAAGATGAAGGAGTGCCCTGGACTCACTAGTTGACTTCACTGACAAGAGCATGGGGCTATTGCACTCAAAGTTCTGGCTTTGAGCCCTAGCCAGGATCAGCCATAACCTTTCAAGAAAACAGAAGCAAAAAACCCCCACTCTACTATATGATCTGATATTTTCCCCAGAACCATCTCACAAAGCAGTAGGTGAAAAAATATGGATGACTCTGCCTATCCCATTACTACTATTGGAGAAACAGCTATAAGCAGAGGCCAACTAAAGGTGGTGGCACAGTAACACTGTCTCTGTGTACAAAGAAGAGCACATGTGTACACTACAGCAAGCCTGTCTTTGGGTAGCCAGTGAAATCTGCCATGTGCGTGATTCTGTGATTTCTCTGGTGTCTGTTCTGTGGCCCACTATGGTAATTTCTTCTCCTTTTTACCTTCTTGCCTAACTGGGAGATTATATTGCTGTTCCCTGGGTACTATAATTTGCATTGCAATATGAAGCTGACTAGCTCTATTTGATGCCTGCAAATTATGGGCCCACTGCTGAAGCTCTGATGTGGGAGTCACTTCCCCATAAGTCAGAAGAAGTTACATACACAGATGAGTGCAGCTCTGGGAAGAAAGAACCTCATTCTATAATCACATTTTAATTTTAAAAAATAAAATCTCAGTTACTGAAAAATAGCAGCAGCAAGCCCACCATAAAAGACAGAGGAGAACAAAAATGAAGTGCTCTCATAAAAGTTTCATAAAATACAACCACACACATATCACACACTGGGGAGAAATGCCATAAAAGTTAGAAACAGAAAAAAAGGCAATGTTCTCTTACCCTCCTTTCCTGTTCTGTCTGGAATCATTCTGAGTTGTGAAATCCCTACAGGTAAGAGCTAACATAACAGCTCAGCTGTGGAGGAGAAAAGAGCTGGGATTGCTGGGGTACCAGGGAAGAGGAATAAGTTGTGACCAGGGAAATCAGCTGTTATTGGTGTCAGAGGAAAATGCTTTTCTGCTCTATTCTGTTCTTCCTAATTCAGCTTTTTACAAATACACAGTTTCATGGATTGAGCTTTGAATTACGTGAAAATAATTGAATATTCCCTGGCTTTCAAGGACCACCAGGTCAAAACTTAGCACAAATACTGTCAGCAATCAAGTCTTATTTTTATTGAGACCATTTGTATGTAATTCCCACTGTAAGTTTCTGAGTTAACAAGGCCAGCCAGACAGATGGCTGCCTTGCTAACCTGGCTACAATGGTTGGAAACAGCAGTGGAAAAAGAGATCTGATCTTGGGGTCAGAAGACCTGGCTCCTAATTCTGGCAATGACACTTAAAACAGTGCAAACCTGGGCAAGTTGCGAGATCGTGGGTTCATAGAGAGCTGGAAGGGTCTTCGGAGAACAACTAGTTTAGCCCTCATTTTACAGATGAGGTCCAGTGGGGTTAAACAGCTACTCAAGATCATAGTTAGATTGAACCCAGGATGTCTGGTTCTCCTTCATTTCTTTGGGCTTTAGTTTCCTCCCCTATAAATGGAAATGAGATTTGCCCTAACTGCCCCATAGGATTGTTGCAAAAGAAAAATGCTTGTAATTTACCATAGAAATCGTATTATTATGAAGAAGAATATTCAGCAAAATAATCCCCTATAACACTGGCCCCTGTTCATGTATGAGTCAGTTTGCATAGGGAAGAGATTGTACAAAAAAAATTATTATACAACATAGAATGTACTAAGTGTTGTGGTAGACTGAGAAAACTTCTGGTTTGGGGAACTTCTTGAGATCCCTAAGGCTTATTTGTGACAGTCTATATCTGTACTCTAGAAGGTTCCAGAAAAGGGGTAGGGCAAAAGCACCATGCAGAAGATTGGAAACACATCTCTCTCCCTACCCCTTTCCTGGAGCCCTCCATGTAGAACTTAGTAGACATCTAGGTGGTATCGCGGACAGAGTGCTGGACTTGGAGTGAGGTAGACCTGAATTCAAACCCTGCCTTAGAAACTTAGTAGCTGTGTGGCTCAGCAATTCAGTTAAGCTCTTTTAAGCCTCAGTTTCCTCATCTGTAAAATAGTGTTAATTGTGGCATCTATCTCATCGGATTATTGTAAGAATTAAATGACATGATCTATATAAAGTGTTTTGTAAAGCCTTATGATGAGAATGCACACTATTATTATTGTAACTAGAATGTAGACTGAAGGAAAATAGGGAGAGATAAGGTTGAGGCATAGTTTAGGCCATATGAGAGAAGGGTTTGAATTCTAGGACAAATAATTTACTTTATTTATTGGGCAATAGTGAATCATGGAAGGTTTTTTGGGTTTTTGTTTTTTTCAGCAGAAGAATGGTAAGACTAAAGCTTTTCTTAAAGATTACTTTGACAACAGTGTCAAACGTAGGTTATATGAGTAATTGGAAGCATAAAGATCAACTTGAAGGTTATTGCATTAGTTCAGATGAGAGGTCCTGAAACCTTGAACTAGGGAAGGGGCAGAGGATGAAGTGAGAATGGAAAGGAAGAGGACATGTGTGAGAGATGTTTAGATGTAGAGCTGACAGCGCTTTGAAACATGAGAAATGAAGGAATGGGCAGAGCTTAAGATGGCATTAAGGTTTTGAACATAGCTGACAGGTAGAATGATGTTGCTATTAACAGAAATAGGAAAGTCAGGAAGAAGATCAGGTTTGTGGGGGGCAAAAATGTTAAGTTTAATTTGGAACGTGTTGAGTTTGATGTGCCAGAAGGAAATCTAGCTGGAGATGCAGAGCAGGTAATTGGAAACTCAGTCTGGAGTGAGGGAGGAGAGTCAGTGATAAAGAAATAGACTAGGAAATTGTTTATATAGAAGATATAGTTGAAATCATGACTATAGATAAGATCACCAAGGGAAAAATAATAGTGTTTATATGATGAATAAAGTGCTAAATAATAAAGGACAGCTAGGTGACTCAGTGGATAGAGTGCCAGGGCTGAAGTCAGGAAAACTCCTCTTCCTCCTGAGTTCAAATCTGGCTGTAGATGCATATAACTAAGCTGTGTGATCCTGGGCAAGTCATTTATATTTGTCTCAGTTTCCTCATCTGTAAAATGAGCTGGAGAAGGAAATGGCAAACCACTCCAGTATCTTTGCCAAGAAAACCCCAAATGGGGTCCCAAAGAGTTGGAAACAACTGGGCAACAACAAAAATTAAATAATAAAGTATTTTCATAATGCTTTCTCACAACCACACTGTGATATGGGCAGAGCAAGTGTTACTGGCCATTCCCTTATTTTTCATGTTACATTTATTACTCATGAGGTAACTGTAGTTCACTGAGGTCAGACTTGCTCAAGGCAACTCCATAAATGGAAGTGCTAGAGTATGAACCCTAATCCTGTGAATTCAGTTCCAGTTGCTTAAATGGTAGAGAGAAGAAGAGGTGTGAGCACAGAACCTTAGAGGAAACCTACTTATGGGGGAGGAGAGAAAAGAGGAGAGACTAGCATGAGATACAGAAAAGGGGTAGGCAGAGAGGCAGGAAGGCACAATGCCTGCTAAGCCAAGAGAAGTGGGAGTTTCAAGAAGAGTGGTCAACAATGCCATGAGCTGCATGGGGGGAAAGCAAGCTAAACCCTGAGAAAAGGATGTTGGATGTGTTGATTGAAAGGTTGGCAGTGTTCAAGAGAACTTTAGTCGCAACTTTAGTCAAGTGGAATGTGGAAATTGAAGCCAGATTGCTGAGGGATGAGGAGCAAGTGGGTGGTGAGGAAGTAGGGGTAGTGAGTGTGATCTCTTCTGAAGTTTAGTGGTGAGGGGAGAAGCATGGTGAGACTAACTGGAGGGTTAGTGGATGAGAGAATTCCTTTTTTTTCTGGTGGGGCTATATGAGCATTTCTTTCTCAAGTCTGAGGGAAAGGTGCCAGTGGACAGGGAGATGTTGAAATTATAAGGGAGAAGAGACAACTTAGGGAACAAGGTCTCAAAAGAGCTGAAAGGAGTGGGGAGCAAGGGGAGATAAATGAGATTAGATGTACAGAGGAGGAAGGGTACTTCTTCCTCAGGGACAAAAGGAAAGAGAAGATGATAGACCAGGACACAGAAATTTTGAGATGGAGATAAAGGAAACTGAAGAATATTTCCTAGGATCATAGCATCATGTGTAACAAGGCCCAGTACAAACAGGGTCCACTGCATGTCCATATAGAGGAAGCTGGGGGGTCTGTTTCTAGAAATAGGCATGGTGATGTTTGGAAGGGCTCCCCTTCCTGATTCAGAGTGTGGGAAGGTGTTCTGATTGCTTACCATCTGCTTACCTTGTAGAGCCCTTTTGGTTGGCCTCTGAACTGGAACTGAGAGATAGAAAAAAGACCCTCATGATAGCAACACTCCCCTCCCCTGCCCTGCCCCCTCTTCCCCTGCCTGTTTCTTGTTTGGCTGATTTGAATGCAGAAGGCAGGCTGTAAGTCACTAGATGGTCTTTGGCCCTTCATCTTTCCATCTGGTTTGACATGCAGCCTGTGACATGCAGGCCTCTGTACTTTGCAGCTTCCCATTTGTTCCTTCTTGCTCTTAGGTGAAGCAGCATGAGACTAGGTCATATACAACCTTGTGAGTTTTGAAAGAACAGGAGACCAAAACACCCAGAGCTGGAACCTGTGTATTTTGTGGACAGCAAAACCTGGTAAAGATCAAAGTCCTGAGCAATCTGCTTTACCCAACACAGCAGTGGCTCAAAGGAAGCCAAGAGGAATCAACAGCAGCTCTGCTATCAGCTAGGTCACAGTAGAAAATGACCTTTCTTGGGGAGAATGCTTTTCAGCAGCTGCTTTATTTTATTTTATTTTTTTTTAGCCCACTCTACCTAGGGAATGAGATGACACAGGAGCACTCCCCTCATTGGGGGAGGGGAAATATCTTTATAACTTTTGTTGCTATATCCTTTTTAAAAGTTAGTTTATATTAACTGGTTAAATGATTCTGGGATACTATCTACTAGTGGTTAATATTGAGAAGAACACACCAGAACAGGGGACCAATGGCCTTAGAAAAAGTCCCAGTACCTCTAGGGCTACCCCTAGAACCCCGAGAAGAAGTAATAACTAGCCTAGACTCTAAATGCTCACCTAGAGCGGGAATTAGGATAAAGTTCTTAGTTTTTATAAAGTCTACAAGTGGGATCTCATTAGGGGCAAAAATTGGGCCCATTTAAAAGTAGATTACTTGGGTTCAAATACCACTTTTTTTTTTTTGTGGGGCAACAGGGGTTAAGTGACTTGCCCAGGGTCACACAGCTAGTAAGTGTGAAGTGTCTGAGGCCAGATTTGAACTCAGGTCCTCCTGAAGCCAGGGCTGGTACTTTATCCACTGTGCCACCTAGCTGTCCCCTCATACCATTTTTAATGCTTACTTGCCAGTGTACTCTTGGGTAACTCAACCAGCAGTATGGATCTTGGGTTCCTATCTATAAAATATAAAGTCTGGACTTGATGGCCTCTGAAGTCCCCTTTTACTACTAGATCTTTGAGTCTATGTCCTCAAAGAGCTTAAATTTTACTGAGGGAATAGAGAACGTGTGCTTAGATAAATAGACACAAGATATTTTGTGAAGAGGCAGAGATGAAAGTGAAGAGGCAGCACTTTCCACAAATGGGGGAAAACTTCTTCAAGGCACAAGGCGAGATAGAGATGCCAAGTTTGGGGTAGAGCAAGTAGGCAAATTGGGCAGCAATGTGGAGGGCAGGGAAGGGAATAATGTGGAATAAGCCTGAGAATGCAGAGATTAGTGTTCACTCATACCTCAGTGCAATAATGACTTTCCTCAGGAAGGGACAGTCATGGGCATGCCAGGAGGCATGCTGACTCTGCTTGAATTTTTGAGGGGCCAACCAAAAGAAAAGAAAAGGTTTCCTTCCATTTAGAGTTTGGATTAGGTAACTCGCTTCAAATGTTCTTCAACCCCTCCCTAAAAGCATGGGTGTTTGCCTCCATTAGGTCATTTAGAGCTTTCTAGTGCTAATTGAGAATGATAAATTGCCAATTTCTTGTAAAAAAAAAAGAAAGAAAGAAAAAAGAATAAGAGGAATTAGAGTAGGCAGAAAAACTGTGATGATTCATATTTTGAGGTAATACTTTTTTTTTTTTGCACAGGGCAATTGACTTGCCCAGGGTCATACAGCTGAATCCAGGGCCAGTGCTTTATCCACTGTGCCACCTAGCTTCCCCCAGTAATATCTTTTCTTGAACACTCACTGGCTTGTGATGTTCCTGAGCTAAGAATAGCATGGCTTCAGGGAAATTATTTGTTTAGTTATAGTTGGGTATTCTCTTAGTTTTTTTAAGACAAGATTCTCTATATTCTGGTAGTTATAATTGGCTAAAGCAAATAAAATACTCCTTTGGGAGCAAAGTGCTTGTTTTGTGAGGGAAATTACTTTTTAAAAAGTGTTAAAGAATTATAGTCATACTTATCATTTATAGGTATTTCTACCTAAACCCCAAAGTCTTTTATAAATAAACTTTTTAATTTATGCTCAGAATTTAAGCGTTATTTTCCATGAAGGAGAGAGGGAAACAAATTATCCCCAAACTTCAAATAGTTGCTTATCCCATTGGGTTCACAAGCAGAAAAACAATAAAAACGTGAAATAGGTACTGGACTTGGAGTCATAATACCAGCATCTGAGTCCTTTCTCTACCACTTATAAGCTGTGACTTTGAGCAAGTCATCTAAGTCCTCAGTTTCCTCATCAATAAAATGAGGAAAATATTTGCAGTATCTACCTCATAGGGTGGTTTTCAGGATCAAATGAAGCAGCATATTATAGAATCTCAGAACTAGAAGAGACTTAGCAAGGAAAATATTCCCCATAACAATTTACCCAACAAACTTTTGGACATTCAGCCTTTGCTTGAAGACCTCCTTTGAAAGGTATCATTCCTGTCTTTGGAGGCAACCCATTCATTCTACTTTTGGATAGTTCTCATGGTTAGGAATTTCTCTTGGTATCACTCTTTGAAACCATCAAATGACCAAATTAGAGCTGGAAGGGGTCTTAGAAATCATCTAAGCTAACACTCTCCTTTTTACAATGGCAGGAACTGGGGCCTAAAAAGATGAAGTAAGATGAAATCATTTAATCTCTGACTCAGTTTTCTCTTCTGTAAAATGAGAATAATATCAAGTAGGTAGCAGAGTTGTTGTGAGGATGAAATGAGATAAATTTATCAAGTACTTTGTATACCTTAAAGTATTACATAGGGGCAGCTAGGTGGCGCAGTGGATAAAGCATCGGCCCTGGATTCAGGAGTACCTGAGTTCAAATCTGGCCTCAGACACTTGACACTTAACTAGCTGTGTGACCCTGGGCAAGTCACTTAACCCTCATTGCCCTGCAAAAAAAAAAAAAAAGTATTACATAAATGTTAGCTTCTTCATCATCATCATTAACCAAGGTAACTCAGGGAATAAGTAGAAAAGCTATGTTCTCTGATTTCAATGTTCTTTCCATTTTTACATTTCATAGGATCAGTAGTTAGAGGCCAGTTAGTCCAAGTCCTTCAGTTTACAGATGAGGAAACTGAGACCCAGAGGGGTAAGTGACTTGCTCAAGGTCACATAGTTAGTAAATTTACTATCAGACATGGAATCTAGAATCCTATAACTCCAGAGATAGATAATAATATGTTTCTGTCCTCCTCATGATGACCCTTTAAATACCTGAAGACAATACATAGAGCACTTTGCATCTACAAAGTGCTATATGAATATAAGTGGATGTTAGCCATACAATCACTTCTACTACTAACACTAAATATCCTGGTTTAGTAAACTGTAGTACTTGGAAGGAATTTGAAATCTCTATCTCAACTGTACCTTGAACTTTCCAATTACCTCACAGAATATCAGAGTTGAAAGAAATATCAGAGTCAATCTAGTCTAATCTTCTCATGATGCAAATAAGAAAACTGAAACTTGGAGAGGTTGTGACTTGTCCTAAGTTATATTAGCAAGTGAATAGCCAAACTACACTGAGGATGTGAGTGTTTTCTATAGAGGCAATGTCGTTTAAGAATACTTTCCAGGGGCAGCTATGTGGCACAGTGGATAAAGCACTGGCCCTGGATTCAGGAGGACCTGAATTCAAATCCAGCCTCTGACACTTGACACTTACTAGCTGTGTGACCCTGGACAAGTCACTTAACCCCCATTGCCCACCAAAATTAAAAAAAAATAAATAGAAGAATACTTTCCAGGCAACTACACTTAATTATGATACAACTTGTTGGCTAGCATGCACTATCTATCGATCAATCAACAAGCATTTATTAGCTACATAGTATGTGACAGACACTGTACTGGGCACCAGGGATACAAATACAAAGAACAAAATAGTCTCTACTCTCAAGGAGACAAGGACTTTGGACTCGGCCTTCATTTTCCTATCTTGAGAATCAGAATTTTCCCAATGATGTGGGAAGGATTACTATTAGACTCTGGAATCCCCTGGAAGGTGCAGACTATTCTTTCTCATCTTTTGGGAACAGGTTTGATCTGGTTCTGTATGAAGGTAAAGGGTAGATAAGAGAACATGAATATGGAAGGGATTTCAGAGATCAAAGGATCAGAGATTTGGAGCTAAAGGGGTCCTCAAAGATCCAACTCCCTCATTTTATAGGTAAGAAAATTGAGACTTGGGGAGGTTAAGTGATTTGCCTAATGCCCACACAGATAGTAATTAGCAGAGATAGGATTTGAACACAGGTCCTTTCATTCCAGGGTCAATTTTTTTTCTCTCTACTACATGCCTCCTAATCATGTAGTTTAAGCCTCTCATTTTACAGATATCCTTAGATGCTTAGATGGCCTCCACAAATACCTTTATATCCATATAAGTTTAGTGAGCTGATATTGAGATCTTTATTGTATGTCATCAGGTTATGTTAATTATCCATTATTTTTATGGAGTCTGGGTTGGAACTAAATAATTACCTTATGGAAACTTTCATCTTCTAGATATAGGGATGCATAAAAATTCTTCTATGCAGCAGAATGTCACCATGGAATTCCATAACTCAATTAAATTTTTTTTTTTATTTTTCTTTTTTGCGGGGCAATGAGGGTTAAGTGACTTGCCCAGGGTCATACAGTTAGTAAGTGTCAGGTATCTGAGGCCAGATTTGAACTCAGGTCCTCCTGAATCCAGGGCCAGTGCTTTATCCACTATGCCACCTAACTGCACCCTCCCCCACCCATAACTCAATTCTTACCCAACTTGAAGTAAATATCTAACCAATGTATGAATACACAATTTAGTCATGGGCCAGCTTTTGTGCCGAGAAGGGAAGTATGGTCCTTGTGAGATAAGATCATTCAATACTTAATAGCTGCTCAGGTGAGGTATTCCATGGGAAAGGCGTTAGGTTATTTGAAAACCTTGGAAAGCAAACAAATATAACAGCAAAGAGGTTGAGCAGGGAGCTCACATTCAAAGGGAGTAGTCAACCTATGCTAAGTTTAGAGTACAGCTTGAAAGATGTTAATACCTCTACTTTTTTATATCATGTTTTATTTCCCCCTAATTACATGCTAAAATATTTTTTAACATTTAAAAAAGTTTTGAATCAAAACTCTGCCTTTCCCTCCCTCCCTGAGATGGTAAGCAATCCAATATGGTTTATACATAATACTTCTTTTTTAATATCATTCCCATTGATAAAATGATAGTCATTTTAAGATCCTGAACCATTTGACAGCACCAAGAACTGTGGTGGCAAAAACTTTCTTTTCTGGTTCTTCAGTCTATGTGGCTATAGAATCTTTAGAAGTAGATATTAGGTCAGGTATCTATGAAAATTGCTTCCCAGTATAATGGCTGAGGGCACTAGGCTGAAATCGATGTCAAAGGCTCTTGGGCTCAGCATCTGGGATGTCTCAATTCAGATCAAAGAGGAGATGGCAATCAAGGTGGGAGTGGTGGTTTGACTTGTCTGGTACACGCTGCCTCTTTTCTCTCCCTCAGGGTGCCTTGCTCTTCCATCTATGTTGGTTTGCCTGTCCTATATTAGGAAGTTGATTAGCCATTGATGGGGATGGCTAGACAAAGGAGATGCTTACTTGGAGGATAATTATGAGGGTTGGGCTGGAAGCAGGACTGGTAGTTTGGAAGGTGTTGCCACTCCCAGGACTCCTATGCCAGCTTGACTGTTGGTGGCAGAAGCATAAAGCTGCCTAGAAGCAGCTAGCTGGTGCAGTGGATAGATTGTGGGACCCAGAGTCAGGAAGACCTGAGTTCAAATCTGTCCTCACCAGCTGTGTGACCCTGGGTAATTCACTCTCATCAAGTTTCCTCTTCCATAAAGTGGGGAAACTAATAGCATTTGTCTCCTAGGGTTGTTGAAAGGATAAAGTGAGATAATATTTGTAAAGCACCTTGCAAATTTTAAGGCACCATTTAAATACTAGCTATTATAAGACAAGAGGACCTAGGACAGAGCTTTGTCATACACAGATTTCAAGGTGACCAAGAAATGGAGACTAAGAAGCATCATATCTTCAGACGGGTAGGAGGAGGACCAGGAGAGATCAATGTCATGAAAACTCAGGGAGGGGCTGTTGGCTAGGTGAAGGGAGTGATCACGAGAGTCAAATGTGATAAAAGAAAGATGATGACCGAGAAAGGTCATTGTATTTAGGATGACAAGATGACAGGGCCATAGATTTAGACTTAGAAAATACCTGAGAAATCATCTATTCCAATTCCTTCATTTTACAGATGAGGACACTGAAAGTTTAAGTGACTTGCCCAAGGTTACACAGGTAGTAAATGTCAGAGATCACTGGAACCCTTCAAGGGAGACATTTCATTTGAGTTAAGAGATCAGAAGCAAGATTCCAAAGGTTTGAGAAGTGAATGAGAAGTGAGGAAGTGAAAGCAATGAGCGTGGACAGATTTTTCTGGAAGTTTGTGAAAGAAGAGAAATATAAATGATTTGCTTGATAGGATAGTAGAATCAACTAAAGGTCTGGGGTTTTTTTGTTTTTGTTTTTTAGGCATGAGGAATATCTTGGCATGTGTGTTAGCATAAAGAAAGGAGCCATTCATTGGATGAGATTTTGAAAATTGGTGAGATAAAGGGGATGATTTAGAAGAGATGGGAGGGCCTGTGATCAAGGAATCTAAATTGGACCAAAGGGGGAGAGATTTTAAAGGGTTTAAAGTATAGAATTCAGTAGAAGAGAGGGAGTTTCCAATGGATTATATCTTTTTTTTTTCAATAAAATATGAAGTCCTCAAAGTCATCCATTGAAAGGGAAAGGAGAGAAGTGGGATTAGGTAATTTAAGAAGTGAGAATAAAATGTTTGGTCCTGATACTGTGTGGGGAGGGGGGTGGGGAGAGAGAGAGAGAGAGAGAGAGAGAGAGAGAGAGAGAGAGACAATCCAAGAAAAGTAGATGATTGGGGAGCATCAGTGAGGGCCCAACTGATACATAAATTTGTAGCTGATTCAGTGAGTTGAGTGATACAACTTCCACTATCAAGGAATAGAGAAGATATATAATGGGAATAATCTGGCATTGGGGTTTGAAAAAGGTGATGGGTTAAGCAGCAAGGGTCTCAAGGGTAGATGAAATTATAAAGTTGAACTAGTTAACTCTAGGGAAAGATTTTGAAAAGAGGAAAATGAGTCCAGAACAGGGGTGGGAAAACGGGGATGGATAGAGTAATTGTAGCGAGGATAAGAAATTGTTTTAGGAAGGTGAGACAGAAAAGTGATGGACTAGCGGTGGGAATGAAACATACATTTTCAGACACACCTTATGAATTGACTTATTTTGCTTGATGTTTGTTCTAATGAAGGGCTTCTATTTTGGAGGCGAATTGGGGGAGATGGAGTTGTAGGACAGCAATAGTCAGAAAAAATAGGGTATCAGTGGAACATTATATTTTCTTTTTAAAAATTTTTTTATTGAATAGAATTTTATTTTCCAAAACATATGTAAAAACAAATTTTAACATCAATTAAAAAAATTGTGTTCCAACTTTTCTTCTTCCTTCATTCCCAACCCCCACCCACTAGAACTCAAGCATTTAAAAATAAGTTATACATGGATAGTCATGGAAAACATTTCCATAGTAGCTAGGTTGTGAGAGAAAACAGTCAAAAAAAAAACCCCAAAACTTCAGATTGAGGAATTGTCAAAGAGGAAAAAAAATTTTTTTAAAAAATGTGTTTCCAAGGGCAGCTAGGTGGTGCAGTGGACAGAGCACCAGCCCTGGAATCAGGAGCACCCGAGCTCAAAGCTGGCCTCAGACACTCAACACCCACTAGCCGTGTGACCCTGGGCAAGCCACCCAACCCCAATTACCTCACCAAAAAAGAAAAAAAATGTGTTTCCATCTATTTT
Source organism: Dromiciops gliroides (assembly GCF_019393635.1). NCBI lineage: Eukaryota > Metazoa > Chordata > Mammalia > Microbiotheria > Microbiotheriidae > Dromiciops > Dromiciops gliroides. Next base: position 382,264,532 of record NC_057864.1, on the reverse strand, counting down.
CAGATACTATCACTTCTTTCTCTGTAAATGGGTTGCCATTTTCATAAGTCCTTCGAGGTTATATTGGATCATTGCCTTGCTGAAAATAACCACATGCTTCCCAGCAGATCATCTTACACTATTGCTGTTATTTTGTATATAGTACATTTCACTCTGTTTCAGTTCATGTAGGTCTTTCTAGGCTTTTCTGATAGTATCCTTTTCATCATAACCCGTATATAGTACCTTAAATTTGACAAAGAATTTTCTTCATATTAGCCCAGCAAAGTAGGTACTATACGTTTTGCCATTATATTCAATCATCATAACTATTTACCTTCATCCTATTCCCTTCTCATGATCTTTACTCTTTTTTCTATCTTCTTTTAAACTATTCCTCCTCAAAAGTGTTTTACTTCTGACTGTCCCCTCCCCTACTCTGCACTCCCTTTTTTTTCACCCTTCCTTCCTTATCCTCTTCCCCTCATACTTTCCTGTAGGGTTAAATAGATTACTCCTCCCAACTGGGTGTGAATATTATTCCCTTCATGAGCCAACTCTGATGAGTTTAAGCTCTTTGAGCTAATTCTGTGTTCCAAATTTTCTTCCTCCCTCTCTCCTCAACCCTCCCTATGAAATCAAGCAATTCATTATGTCATACTTGTGCAGTTATGCAGAACATCTTTACCTTCCTCGAAAGTATTTTGCTTTTTACTGCTCTCTCCCCCAATCTGCCCTTCCCTTCTTCCCCTCTTCCCCCTCCCCTTATCTCCTTACCCTCCCTCAGGGCAAAAATATATTACTATACCCACTTGAGTATGTGTATTAGTCCTTCTTTGAGTCAGTTCTGATGGTATTAAGGTTTACTCACTCCCCAATTCCTTCCCCCTCTTCCCCTCCCCTCAATAAGCTTTTCTCTTGTTTCCTTCATGTGAACAACCTCTCCCTAGACCATCTCTCCCCTTCCCCCTCCCCCAGTCTATTTCTCCTACACCTCAACCTTATTTTAAAGATGTCATTATGGGTTAGTTAGGTGGCACAGTAGACAATGCACCAGCCCTGGACCCAGGAGGCACCAAGCCCAAATCCAGCCCAAACATAAGACACCCCACAAAGAACAAAACATAAATACTTTACAGATATCATTCCTTCGAATTCAGTTCAGACCTGTGTCCTCTGTTAATTTCTTACTGAGATAGTTCTTATGAGTTCGAAGTATCTTCCTATGTAGGAATATAAACAGTCTGATCTTTTAATATCCATCATGAAGTCTTTTTCCTGTTTATCTTTTTAAGCTTCTCCAGGGTCTTGTATTTGAAAGTCAAATTTTCTATTCAGTTCAGGTTTTTTTCATAACAAATGCCTGAAAATCTTCTTTCTCATTGAAATTCCATGTTTTCTTCTGAAAGATGATGCTTAGTTTTGCTGGGTACATGATTTTTGGCTGTAGTCCCAGTTCCTTTGCCCTCTGGAATATCATATTCCATGCCCTCTGGTCCTTTAATGTAGAAGCTGCTAGATCTTGCTTTATCCTTATTGGAGCTCCATAGTATTTGAATTCCTTTTTTCTAGCTGCTTGCAATATTTTCTCCTTGACCTGGGAGTTCTGGAATTTGGCTATAATATTCCTGGAGGTTTTCCTTTTGGTATCTCTTTCAGGAGGTTATCGGTGAAGTCTTTCAATTTCTATTTTAGCTTCTGCTTCTAGAATATCAGGGCAGTTTTCCCTCACAATCTCTTGGAGGATGGTGTCTAAGCTCTTGTTTTGGTCATGGTTTTCAGGTAGTCCAATGATTTTCAAATTATCTCTCCTAGATTTATTTTCCAGGTCAGCTGTTTTTCCAAGGAGATATTTCACATTGCCCTCTATTTTTTCATTCAATTGGATTTGCTTTACTGTGTCTTGGTTTCTCATCAGGTCACTAGCTTCCATTTGTTCAATCCTAATTCTTAGGTGGTTATTTTCAGCAGACAGTTTTTTAATCTCCTTACCCATTTGGCTTTTCAAACTGTTGACTTTTTTCTCATGACTCTGCTGCATTGCTCTCATTTCCCTTTCCATTCTTTCCTCCTTTTCTCTACATCTTCTTTCTATTTCTCCTACTTTCTCTTCAAAGTCTCTTTTGAGAGCTTCCATGGCCTGAGACCAGTTCATATTTTTCTTGGAAGCTTTGGATGTTGGAGCTTTGACCCTGATATTATCTTCTTCTTCTTCTTCTGAGGTTGTATTGTGGTCTACCTTACCCCCAAAGAAGTTTTCGATGGTCTTCTGCTTTCTCTGCCTATTCATACTGGCTTACTATTTCTTGGCTTTTAACTCTTTCTTAAAGTGTGGCGCTGCTTCCAGGACACACTGTTCAAGTTACAACATGGCCCAGGGGGTGATTGGGTTTCTTCTCAGCCTGCCTGTCTTGTGAGTAATCATAGCTGCTTTCTCTTTGACCCGGAAACAGAAGTCTGATTGAACTCTAATTCTCTATGGTCGGAAGCTTGGCGTGCTTTTGCCCCTCTCCCACTCGGCCACCACCACTCTATTTAGCCCACTGGTTCAGGCCCAGGGTGCTTTGCCCCAACTCCAGTAGATACTGCCTCCACTTCACCCCAGCCTACTGCCGAACCCCCTCACCAGTCCATGATTGGAGCCTCAGAAGCTACTGGTGCTGAAGACTCTGACATGCTCTGGAAGCAGTGTCCTTGGCTGGGTCCGGACTGCACGCTGAGCTGTTCAGCCTGATCAGTAGGTGATCAGAATTGCCCTCTTTTGTGGAGAAATAGTCTCACTCTGTTCTTATGTGCATTAGGCTGTTCTGGGATTTGATTTTTTATCTTGTTATTTGGGTGTGAATGGACTGGTTTATCTGGAGCTTGTGGGAGTCACAGCCTCTCCTCTGCCATCTTGGCTCCACCCTCCCAGTGGAACATTTTAAAATACACAGAAGAGAGGGCAGCTAGGTGGTGCAGTGGCACTGGCACTGGCCCTGGATTCAGGAGAACTTGAGTTCAAATGTGGCCTCAGACACTTGACACTTACTAGCTGTGTGACCCTGGGCAAGTCACTTAACCCTCATTGCCCCCTCCCCCCAAATAAAATAGAATAAAATACACAGAAGAGAGCAAGAGCAAGTCCAGAGGGGAACAGAGACAAACAGGGCTGTTTTGTTATTTTGGCATTAAATATAATATATGCTTAAAATATGTGAGAGGGGGCAGCTAGGTGGTGCAGTGGATAGAGCACCGGCCCTGGATTCAGGAGGACCTGAGTTCAAATCTGGTCTTAGACCCTTGACACTTACTAGCTATGTGACCCTTGGCAAGTCACTTAGCCCCAATTGCCTCACCTATATATATATATATATATATGAAGTTCACAGTTTAGTCTACAATCTTTTCTACTCTTTTTATATTGAATTGTTCAAGTTTGTTAAATTCATTAAAAATAAAGAAAAGGGAAAGGATGACCTGGGAGGCAGTAAAGGATAGCCAACAGGATCTGGGAAGGATGATATATCAAGATGATGTGAAGCTCATGGGAGGAGAGCAAATGAGTGGCATGACTAGGAAAGCCTGAAAAGAGGCAATAAGAAACAAGAAGCTTGCCTGCTTGGTCTCCCTCCTTGGCCAATATGGGCTGGGAAGGTTAGGGGGAGGGGTAAGTGAAAGTAAATCCAGTATGGAGAGAATAATTTCAGAACTATCAGAGTAAACTATGATTTTGTTGAGTTTTTATCCTAAATGTCCATTCAAATTACATGTGTCTTAATAGGTGCTCAGCAAATGCTTGTTGAATTGAATTGGAGTTTAACTGAGTGATATCCCTTGAGATGCTATATTCTGATAGAGGGAGGAATCAGTCTCTCTTTATTGGAGAGTGTGCACATGCCAATGTGCATGTGTGTATATGTATGTGTGTGCATGTGTAATGTGTGTGTGTGCTGAAGTCAGAGGAAGGGACAAGAGGAGGAAAGAAGAGTTGGGGGACCATGGGGGATAAAAATTGTAATTAGTGGCTCTCAGATGATCTATGGATTTAAGGTATATAACTTGTCCTTGCATCCCACTTCCCATTGTGAATTTGCATGAATAATCAAGTTGACTACAACTTCTGGTGCCAAATTAGCTTCTGTGAATGGTCTAAGCTCTTCTTGATCTCATGAATATTATTGGCATGTTTTGAATTTACAAACCCAGAAAAAGCCAAGTTAAATGCTGGATCATGGGCTCTACTCCTAATTCAGACACTGAAGGAGATTATGAGGTACAAACAAATGGAAAGGCTTTTATTCTGGAGAGGGTTTTGATTTCTACAATAAAATTTAAAAAACAAAAAAAGGATCCCCCCTACCTCTTCTGCTTGTTCCTGCATTGGCTAAAATGACACATAGCAAACAGAGTACACAAGTTGGCATGACCAATTTTGCATGGGCTTATGTGTAATTTGTTACTTTAAATATTTCAGTGAAGAGAATGATTACCATAGCAACCCTCCCATCTTATGACATATGTCATGCAGAACAACCAGCCAAGGGAACGCATGTGCGTGCACACACACATACACACACACACACCCTGTGAACTCCAATACTTTTGATGACAATAGAGAGTGAATGTTTTTGATTGACATATTTTTCTGGGTTTTTTATTACTCATTAAAAGAAGAGAAAACTCTTCACTATTCTCTTCTCTCAACATTTCTCTCTTCCCTTCTTCATACTGTTTTCTCTCTATCTCCCTGAAATGTTGGAAACAGCTCATGCCTCCCCCAGAATCTTCAGATATATGTTCCTGACAGTAAACCTACGCTATGCAAATGTTTAAATGGCAAAAACCTCTATGTTTTAAGAAATGAAGTAAATCCAGAAGAATCTTGCTTCAGATGAAAGAGCAGGGGGTTAAAGCCACCATCACTTCCCAGTGTGAATATAAATACTCTCACTGAACACTGTCTGGTGGCTTTCATTTTAAGTAAACTTGGCTAAGTGAATACTTGTCCAGTGGTTGGGGACTCTTCTGAGAGACAGGATCCCAAATTGTGATGCAAAAACCACTCTTTGCCTTTTAGTACTCTCAGAGATCCAAGCTTATTTCTTGTTTCCTTTCTGCTCACAGAATTTCAGAGTGAGGATTTTAGGGGTCATCTATTTCAACTCATACCTGATTAGGAATCTCAACAACATCTCTGACAAGTGGACACCTAGCCTTTGCTCAAGGGTCTTCTGGGAAGGGGAAACTGACTTACAGAGGTAGTATTTGGATAAAGATTTTCTCAACATGGAGCCTAAATTACTCTCTCTGTAATTTCTATCAATTCATAATAGTTTTGGACTCTAGAACCTAGTATGACAAGTCTAATTCTTTGTAACACCCATGGTCTGTGTTATCATTTTGTCACAATGTGACATTTGGGATAATGGAGTAATGAATGATATTGAATGAAGAAGTAATGAAGGAATAGTCATTCTTATGCTGCCTTTTTTTAAACTTATAGAAATGCAGCTTGTCACTGTTAATTATCCAGCAAGGGCGTATAATATCTGATTTATCCATTAGGTGGCTCTATACTCAAGTTACTAGGTAAATGGTCTTATCAGAATCTGATTGGAATGTATGACTTCCAATGGCTGGGCAAATTAAAATTCACACTAATCAGGTTGTGAATTTAGATTGGGGGATGATAAAATGTTGGTCAGAATTTTTTGAAGATAGAAAAATTTATGGCTTTCTCCTGAACTAGCATCTGGACTCTCCTTTTTCTGTTGAATGACATCCTACATCTGCCACAACAGGTAATCAGTGTACTGTAGGTACATAGTTTTATTAGGCATAGTGAAAATAAAAAGAAAATGATTAAGTACTCACTATAGGGAGCCTTCCATCCAAACACCTTCCAGCTTATCCCAACTATACTCTTTACTCTTTGGAATGAATTCTTTTACCTTTTTACTCACAGAATCTCTCTCTTCCTGCAATGTATTACCTTTTACGTGAAACTTTTCCTTATCCCTTCAAGTGTAGTGTCCTCTTTTCAAACTACTTTGAAGTTAACTACTTTGTATCTGTTCTCTTTCTTTTTATTCTGCATTTTCATATACATACACAAACATTCCTGTTGGGGAGCTAAGTGGCACAGCAGATAAACATTGGTCCTGAAGTTGGGAGGATGTGAGTTCACATCTGACCTCGGACACTTACTAGCTGAGTGACCCTGACCAAGTCATTTAACCCCACTTGCTTTAAACATCTGGGGCCATCTCTAGTCGTCCATATTATATATATATATGTATATATATATATATATATAGGAAGATAGCTAGATAGATAATCTCTTGTAACTGAACCCTGATGGCTCTGGAAGAGAGAGTGAAGTTGGTGACTTTGCACGGCCCTCCCTCACTTAAATCCAATTCACTAAAGTCATAACATTACCCTGATGTCATGGTCCTCTTCAAGAACAAAGGACAAAAAACAACAATGTTTCTGTTAGATCACTTCCCTACTTAATGTTATATTAGTGTATCCATATTTAACTCTTCCAAGATTGATTAGGGGTGTTTGGTTTGCATTTCTTTTTAGTGTTAGTGACTTGGAGCAAGCTTTCATATAGCTGTTAATAGTTTACAATTACTTTGAGAACTGTTTGTTCATATTCTCTAACCAGTTATCCTGTGGAGAATGGCTCCTGATCTTCTATATTTTTGTCAATTCACTACATATCTTGGATATCAGAGATATTTGATGCAAAGATTTTTTTCCAATCAATGTTTTCCCTTCTTATCTTAGCAGCTTGATTTTAACGACAAAAGCTTTTTGTTTCATGTTATCAAAATTATTTTTTTTAATTTATGCCTTCTCTGGCTAAGAATTCTTCTAGCTATAGCTATGAAAGGTACCCGACTTCCTTCTCTTTGATTTTTTTATCATGTGACCTTTATATCAGGTTGATATTCATTTTGAGATTTCTGTGATAAGTGCTGTGTCTACCTTCTGCCAAACTGCCTTTTGTTTTTCCCCAGCAGTTCTTTTCTTTTCTTTCTTTTTTTTGGGGGGGTGTTATACATGTATGATTATGTGAAACATTACCATATTTGTCATTTTGTACAAGAAAACGATTAAAAGAAAAAATGAAATGAAAAATAGCATGCTTCAGTCTGTTCCATCATTATCAATTCTTTCTTTGGAGGTGGATGGTATGTTTCATCAATAGTCCTTTGGGATTGTCTTGGATCATTGTATTGTTGAGAATAGTCAAATCATTCACAGTTCTTCATCAAACAATATTGCTGTCTCTGTGCACAATGTTCTTTTGGTTCTGCTTACTTCACAATATATCATTTCATACATGTCTTTCCAGGCCTTTCTGAAGTCATCCTCCTTTCCATTTCTTATAGCACAATAATATTCCATTACCAACATATACGACAGTTTGTTTAGCCATTCCCCAATTGATGGGCATTCCTTTGATTTCAGTTATTAGCCACCACAAAAAGAGCTGCTAGAAATATTTTTGTACAAATAGGTCTTTTTTCTCTTTTTGGGGATGTCTTTAGGATATAAACCTAGCAGTGGTATTGCTGGATCAAAGGGTATCCACAATTCTATAGCCCTTTGGGCATAGTTACAAATTGCTCTCCAGAATGGTTGGATCTTTTCACAACTCCGCCAACAGTGGATTAGTGTACCAGCTTTCCCACATCCCCATCAACATTCAATATTTTCCATTTTTGTTATATTTGCCACTCTGATAGGTATGGTGATACCTCAGAGCTATTTTAATTTGCATTTCTCTGATAAATAGTGTTCTAGAGCATTTTTATATGATTATAGATAGCTTTGATTTCTTTGTCTGAGAACTGCTTGTTCTTATCCTTTGACCATTTATCAATTGGGGAATGACTTGTATTTTTAAAAAATTGACTCAGTTCTCTATATATTTGAGAAATGAGGCCTTTATCAGAGATATTTGTTTCAAAAATTCTTTCCCAGTTTTCTACTTCCCTTGTAATCTTGGTTATATTAGTTTTGTTTGTGCAAAAGCTTTTTAATTTTATATAATAAAAATTATATATTTTGCATTTTATTTTACTCTCTATTTCTTCTTTGGTCCTAAATTCTTCCTCTGCCCATAAATCTGACAGCTAAATGATTCTGTACTCTCTTAATTTGTTTATGGTATCATCCTTTATGTGTAAATCATGTACCCATTTTGACCTTATTTTAGTATACGGTGTGAGATGTTGGTCTACACCTAGTTTCTGCCATACTGTTTTCCAGTTTTCCCAGCAGTTTTTTATCAAATAATGAGTTTTTGTTCCAAAAGCTTGGATCTTTGGGTTTATCATATACCAGATTACTATAGTCATTTACTATAGTGTAATTTCTATCTATTCTATTCTACTGATCTACCTCTCCATTTCTTAGCCAGTACCAGATTGTTTTGATAATTACCCCAGCAGTTCTTTTCAAACAAAAAGTGTGTTCCCAAATTGTTTATGTTCTCAGGTTCATCAAACATGCAGCTACTGCATTTGAATGTTTCTGATGCTTGATTATCTAGTATACTTCATGAATCCACTGATCTACTTTTCTCTCTTTAACCATTATCAAATAATTTTTTATGATCATCATTTTATAATTCAATTTGAAGCCTGGAAATACTATTTTTTCATGTCTCTCTGGACTTTATTAGGGAGGTGGTATTACAATTACATAACCAGCATGAAGAAGAATTCATATGGGAAGCAAGAATAGATAGACCAGTACAGCATCCTAGTCTGTCCCTTTGGTTCAAGTAATGCTGCTAGGAGGAAGCAATCTATGAAGAGGGAGGCTTAGGGAGTACGAGGAAGTGAAATTATATGAGAGGCAGTCAGGAGACAGAATGCTGAGAGATAGTACAAAACAGAACTGGAAATACTGAATGGGTAGCTTCCATATGACACTGAAAATATCACTTTATACCCTGAGACCAGCAGAAGGTAAAGGGCATTTGACTCTTTAACAAATATCCAGATCTCTCTATAGTAAAATTGATGCTACATGGAGTCACCATCACAGACATATAGGTCCAGGCCAACATTGTCTATCAAATAACTGCTACAGTTCTTATATTGATGAACTACAGTAACTCTGGAGCATATGTTTACATTGTACTCAAAATCGAGGAATTTTTGTGATCAAAATTACTGAATGGCAATATGACCACTCCAACTCACAGCGATGTAATACTACTTTTGGATAAGGGATTGTAGGCTAACACTATTCTAAAGGAACCGGAGGTCAAAGATGAAATAATTGTTATGCCATGGAATTATACTCAGTTGGGTGTAATATTTCTTCATTCATTTTTTTTTTCTTTTTGGGACAATGAGGGTTAAGTGACTTGCCCAGGGTCACATAGCTAGTAAGTGTCAAGTGTCTGAGGCCGGATTTGAACTCAGGTCCTCTTGAATCCAGGGCTGCTGCTTTATCCACTGCACCACCTAGCTGCCCCAGGGTGTAATATTTCTTACCCAGCCAATGGCACAGTAGCTGGAACCTCACTAACATCTGTGATCTCACTGCAGAGAGTGATGGGGTGTCAGGAGCCTACACCTGGGCTTCCAAGTGCACCTTCTTAACAGAACAGCAAAACCATAGGAAATTGCAGGTGTAACAATTGGAGTGACGCCACCTGCTGGAGACTTAGTGTAGGAAAGCTCCAACATGAGGAGAGGGCCTCTGAGGGCAGGACCATGTGTCTTTTCTTTGGCATCAGGAAGTGACGTTTGCTTGTGGGAGGAAGAAGGGGGAGGCTGGTGTTCTGTTTCACTCTCTTTCCTGGAGACTCTGGTGGAGAAGGGAGCTAGGAATGCTCTCTCCCTTTAATAGATAGATGAATCTAGGCCTTTCCCTCTCTCTTTACCAAATTCTTGTTCTCCTTAATAAATGCTTAAAAGTCTAACTCTTGCTAAAGCTTATCATTTATTGGTGACCACTCATTAGATATTTTAGACAGTATAGCTAGAATTTTAGCCCTTACAGAGGTGTGATACCTCTTTGATCAAACTTTGTCAAACTCTAGAGATGCTTCTAACCAAGCTAGTTAGAATCATATTCATTCAAGAAGTAGAAGCAGGTTAGTCTTTCTAGAATAACTCCTAAGGAAGAACCTACTGGGGGATGGAGGAGAGGTGTTGCCTTCAGCACTGGCCAGGTCTCTTTCCTCCACCTCATGAGCTTTTAGGCAACCAGAAGATTGTGGACATGCCATCATACCATCTGTTTCTTAGTAATGTCCTCAGATCAACCTAAGGAGCCAAGGACAGATGGACACAGATTCTTAAGCACCTCACTAGTAGGAAAAAGGAATTTCCATCAACCTGGAGCCGTGTGTTACTCCTTTGATAACTGGGCTTTCTAAACTTGAGCTCCCTTTCCCCTGAACTTTGTATGTACTTGTAGGAGAATGTGCCACAGATTTTTGAAGGGATGTTTTCTATCAACTGTTATTACTGTTTCCAACTAGTAAATACCTCTTTCTAAAAGCAATTTAAGGCTAGATGACTAAATTAATTCTAAACTGATAATCTTGATGAGGGGAAATCACACCAGTGGGGACTCCTGCCAATGATATTAGATAATTACCTTCAATCTCTTGGGGGACAGGGTACCTTTAGAACCCTGAGAGAAGAGATGTAGACAAACTCTGGGGACATGATACATCAGTAGAAGTTGCAATAAAGATCCTAAAAACTTTAGTTGATCACACATGCATAACAAGATTCTAAAAGCTATATTGAGTAAGATCTAATTCTTGCCCTAAAAAAGCATATAATTTTATATGTTTCTTTTTATTTCTCTGTTGTGGTTTTATCTTGATCATTTGTATTTTGGTAATTCAATTTCTTTCCCTTTTCTCTTCCTCCCCAACCCATTTCCATTTGTGTACCCTATAAAAGTTCTTTGAATCTACTTAATGTAATGGTTTCTCTTTCTTTTTATTTACATATTTATAAATTTCTTCCCCTCTTTTGACCTTTATCTTTTCCTTCTCAGTTACCTAAGCAGCTCAAAATTTGTCCAATTTTCCTTCCACTTCTTATTTCAAGTGGGCTTTGGAAAGTCACTTAATTTCTTTGAGCCTCAGTTTCCTCAACTGTAAAGAATGAGAGGATTGGACTAGATGGACTCTGAGGTCTCTTCCAGTTCGGGATCTAGGGTTCTTGGAGTCTGTAAGTAGCATTCTTTTGCTGCATGTTTCTGTTTTCCTTTGTTTTGTCATTATTTCTATTCCCTTGGGGCAGCTAGATGGTGCAGTGGATAGAGCACCAGCCCTGGATTCAGGAGGACCTGAGTTCAAATCTGGCCTCAGACACTTAACACTTACTAGCTGTGTGACCCTGGGCAAGTCACTTAACCCCAATTGCCTCACCAAAAAAAAAAAATTCTATTCCCTTCTTGTTGAATCTGATTTTTACTTTCTGATTCGTGAGCTAAAGACTTACTTGTCCCTTCTTTATTCTGTTTGTGTCTCTCATGAGGATATGGCTCCAGAAGTACCAAATTTGAGCACTTCCATTTGATTTCTGTGTGACTACCTTTGTTTTTCTTATCTCACTTTTCCTATTTTCTACTGTTCCTGGATGTTAGAAATGTCAATGCATAAAGAAGTAAATGTTATTGGTGGTAGGGTCATGTTGTGAGAGTCACTCTATTTTTCAAGCCATGAGGCCCAGTCCTGCCCCTTGTTGTTTTTCAGTCGTGTCTGACTCTTCATGACCCCATTTGGGGTTTTCTTGGCTAAGACACTGGAGTGGTTCGCCGTTTTCTTCTCCAGCTCATTTTACAGACGAGGAAACTGAGGTAAACAAGGTACTTGCCCAGGGTCACACAACTAGTGTCTGAGGTTGGATTTGAACTCAAATCTTTCTGACTCCAGGCCTGGCACTCTATCCATGTGTCACCTAGCCTCCTGCTTCCTGTCTCTTAACTATCTGTGATCACTCTATTCCTCATGCCATATCTTATCTCTGCTTCTATGTCCCTCCTAGTACTCTGACTGCCAGTTACCCTCTCCTGGGATGGGATGCTGCCTGGGTAGTTTCGAGCCTTTCTTGGAGAAGGTGGTCTCCTAATATTCAAGCTGCTTTTCTTTTCTTTTTTTTTTTTTTAGTTTTTTTTTTTTTATTGAGGCAATTGGGGTTAAGTGACTTGCCCAGGGTCACACAGCTATTAAGTGTTAAGTGTCTGAGGTCGGATTTGAACTCAGGTACTGCTCTCTCCACTGCGCCATCTAGCTGCCCCTCAAGATCCTTTTAAATGAAATCCATGATAAGATTCCTGTTTCTTACTATGGGCATATACCTTCTTTTCCTTGGGAAAGTTCCTTGGTGAAACCCTTTCCTTTCCCCATTTTGGGAAAACCTAACCCAAGCCAACCTACATTTCTTCTTATTTCTTTTTCTAAAAGTAAATAATTTCTTATTTGAACCACTCTGGTGATCTGTTTTCTTCACTTTGTGGCAAGTCTATAGGATTCTCTATTTCATTGGCAATTTTGGTCCATTTTCCTTCATTTAACTATACTTAATCGATGTGTATCAGCTTCCTTGTAAAGACTTACTCATTCCTCACCTTTCTATGACCCTCTCTAAAGCTTCATTAGAGGGAGGTAGGAGGCATAATGGATAGAGCACTGGGCCTGGAGGCAGAAAGGTCTGAGTTCAAATCCGACCTCAGAAATTATCTGTGTGACCCTGGGCAAATTATTTAACTTCTATTTGCCTTAATTCACTGGAAAAGGATATGACAAACAATTCTAGGATCTTTGCCAAGAGAACCCCTTAAGTACTGAAAAACAACTGAACAACAAAACTTTAGTGGCTCATTTGTTTGTGACCTAGGTGTTTATTCAGCCTGCATCTCTTAAGCTTTTGGTGTTTCAGCCTTTCTTTTACATTTGCCACCACCTGTCTCTGGTGAGCCTCTTCACTCTTTGGTCTTACTCTGCTTCTACTGTCACCTGGCCCCTTAGCCTGAGATACTTAGTTAGTCTCTTCACATTTAAAGGTGTGGGAATCAACTGGCCCTAGCCCATGGTAAAGTCCAGGAGGAGAAGGCCAGCCTCAGATGGGAGTTCAGACCCCTTTCCCACAGGTGCTGAGGATCTTTCCTTTCTATCCTATGGCTCTGCACTGTGCTCTGCCCTCTCCTCTGATCACTTCCCTTTATTTTGCCAGGCTTCATGCATTTGATGCCTCATGAAGTCAGGGATGGCCATGCTGAGCCAAGGCTGGAATAGGGGAATGAACAGAAGTCCCTAGAGACAGACCCCAAGTCATAAACCTGCAAGATACTTGTTTTCCCTGGGTCTGCTGTGTAGAGTGGTTTGGAGATATCAATGCTATAGTGGAGCTCTAAATATAAATAAATTTTCTGTTCCCTGATTCCGCCCCGCTCCATTTTTCTAAACTTCCATGGGAGTTTCTGTCTTCTGATTTTATGTAGTTATAATAATGCTATATTTAGCACAATTCTTCTTTTCTGAGATCTTTGTGCTGTTGATTGCTGAAAGCAGTATTCCACCATCTTGCTGGTCATATGACCCAGCATTTTCAGTGTCTTGGAGTTCTTATGTTTCTTCTAAGAGTCATTCTTCAGGCTATATTTTTAAAATAATTTGATATTTTGATGAACCTTTGATCTTTTCAAAGTAGGTACTGCCTAAGTATGTATGTATTATAATCCATCAATATGATAATCTTATCCACATCTTTCTTTACATCCTTCATGAAATATTTACCCAGTCCTCTGGAGGATCTCTTATTATTCCTTTAATATTTTATGGGCACAAGAGCAATGTTTGGGCTGTCCATTTGTTATAGACCCTTTTACACTTGCTACATTATTAGCCCACCTCCTTTTCCAGCCACATATGTCTCAGAAGATTTCTTTTGTGTGATTTCTTTCAATGAAACCATCATGGACAATATACTTTAACCCACTGATTATCATACATATGCTGATGATTCTCAGATCTATTTATGTAGCCCTAACCTCTTTCCTAGCTTCCATACCAACCATGTGTCTCTCCTTATAAATTTAATGGTGCAAGTGTGACCATGTTATTCCCCTACTCAATAAACTCCAGTGACTCCCTATCACTTTCAGGATCAAATACAAAATCCTCTGGCATTTAAAGTTCTTTATAACCTGGCCCCTTCCTCCCTTTCCAGTCTTCTTCCATCTTATTTACTCCCATGTACTCTATGATCCAGTGATACTGGCATCCTTGTTCCTCAAACAAGATACTCTATCTTCCCACTCAGAATTTTCACTGGCTATCTCCCATGCTTGGAATTGTATTCCTCCTTTTCTCTGTCTGCTTTCCCTGGCTTCTTCAAGTCCCAACTAAAATCCCACCTTCTATAGGAAACCTTTCTCAACTTCTTTTAAAGCTTTACCAATTTCCCTTTACTCATAGTGTCTTCTTATTGTGGCTAGTTCCAGTTTGTTCTCTTTACATAGTTGTTTGAATGTTGTCTCTTTCCATTAGACTGTGAGCTCCTTCAGAGCAGAGACTGTCTTTTGCCTTTTTTTTTGTACCCTTAACACTTAGCATAATTCTTGCCACATAGTGGAGTTTAATAACTGCTTGTTGAATTCAATTGACTTGTAGCAGTTCATATAAGCCTCCTAATGTTTTTCTGAATTTCCCATATTTATCATCCCTTAGTACATTATAAGATTCCATTCCATTTATACATCATCACTTTTCAGACATTTCCTAATTGATGTGCACCCATTTTATTCTTCACTACCATAAAAGCAGTAAAAGATGCTGTTATCCCCATTTTTTACATGTGAGGAAACTGAGGCAAACAAGGTGAAGTGATTTTCCTAGTGTCCCATAGCTGGTAAGTGTCTGAGCCCAGATTTGGACTCAGGAAGATGAGTCTTCCAGACCCTAGGCCCAGTATTTTATCCATTGTACCACCTAGCTAAAATAGGCATATTATACTTCTGGTCAAGGGTTATCTTTTTTGATTTTTAAAAATATGATTCCAATAATTGTTTGTGTTAGTGGTGTGTTGGAAATGCTAGTTGATTGGGTGTTAGGAAGTGGGTTTGACTTGAGATACTGCTGTTATGAATCTTTTGGTGTTCATACTTGGACATTTGTTTCTAACTTTGTCTTTCTTGGGACATATGCATGATAGGGGGATTTCTTTGCATAATTTTAAATTGATTTAAGATCATATATTTAGAGATGTGATACCCCTTAGAGAATATTTAGTCTGACCCTCCCATTTTATGGATGGGATTAAGTGAGGTTGAGAGAGGTGAAGTAATTTATCCAAGGTCACCAAGGTAGTAAGTAGTTGAGCTGAAATTCCAACCCAGGTTTGCTGACCTAGATACAGAGCTTATTCCACATCTCAGTCTGAGTCTCCCAAAGTTTGATTCAGGCTCTCCTTTTAGGGAATCTCACATATGTGGTTGTAATTTCCTTGTATGTAGTTAAATTGCTGCCTAAAAGATATGTTCAAGTTGAATATATGAACTTATCTACTTTGTAGATTTTTATGTAAGATATTCTTTTATTTTTATTATTTTTGAGGGGCAATGAGGGCTAAATGACTTGCCCAGGGTCACACAGCTAGTAAGTGTCAAGTGTCTGAGGCCAGATTTGAACTCAGGTACTCCTGAATTCAGGGTTGGTGCTTTATCCACTGCATGCCACTTAGCTGCTCCTATGTAGGATATTCTTAGAGCAGAATATGGGGGCGGCTAGGTGGCGCAGTGGATAAAGCACCGGCCCTGGATTCAGGAGTACCTGAGTTCAAATCTGGCCTCAGACACTTGACACTTACTAGCTGTGTGACCCTGGGCAAGTCACTTAACCCCAATTGCCCCGTAAAAAAATAAAAAAATAAAAAAGCAGAATACAAGTGACTCTCAATACCTTTTTAGCCATATATTGCTCTATAACTGTACACAAGCCCTCTGCTCCCTTTATGTTGGCTTCCTCATTAACTGTCCCCTGAATATATCTTACTCATTCTTGCCCTAAATCCTTGCTCAAGCTTAACCATAACAACTCACATTTATACAGTGCTATAAGTACTTTACAAAACACATCATCCAAGCCTCAGAATAACCCTCTGAGCCAGGAATTTGCAAGCATTATTACCCACATTACCCAGGCTAAGGAAATGAGCCTCAGAGATGTTAAGTGACTTGCCCTAAATATTAGAACTAAGAAGGGGCAGAGCTGGGTTTGGAACTCAGGTTCCTTGAAATGGAATTAAGGGCTCCTTTGTGTTATACCATCTAGTTTTCCTGCTGTTCTCTCCTTCAAGTGCTTTTCCTTCCCCATATTTCCTCATTCAAATCCTGTATCTCCTTCAAGGACCAAGACAAGTCTTCTTAGAGCCCTCACTGACATCATCTTTCTCTGAAATCTTGTAGCACTTTATGTTCTGTACTACTCTTGTGGTACTTGATCATTTACATCTATACACTGCTGATTAATTTTTTTTTCATATTTCCTCAACTGATTACGAGCTCCTTGAGAGTAGGGACTAGCTTATATTTCTTTGTATATCCTCTCAAATGCATAGTCAGTCATAAGTGTTCAATAAATATTTGTTGAATGATTTGATGTTCTTTTGATAAGTACAGTTTTGTTTTAAGAGAACATTTTTTATTTGTTTGTTTTTAGTTTTCAAGGATATGGATTTGGGAAGTATTCACAAAAGGCATTGAACTCTGCTGTTCTTATTTCTTCCTTTTCTTTCCTCTGGGGTTTTTTATCATGGCCATCTTTTTTGAAAGGGTCATGGACAGTTGGACATTGATAGAAAGAAGGAAGCCATCAGACCCTAGGAGTTCTAACATCTACAGGCTCCATATATATGCAAATTTCTTAACAAATTTCAAACAATGTAACAGTAACACAGCCCAGTTTCCCAGGGTAGGGGAGGCACAGAAGACCATTGTTCAAGTTTAGCAGGGGGTATGACCTAATCCCTGCTTCCTTCTGTCCCCATGTCCGTGCCCTTTCCTCTTGCTGCCCCCCCCCCCATGCTTAAGTCCCCATCAGCTATATGGGATAAAGTCTCTTATTAGTTGAATGCCCACCACTTCCAGTTCAGGCTATGAAATTGGCGGTGTGTGTGTGTGTGTGTGTGTGTGTGTGTGACAGAGAGAGAGAGAGAGAGAGAGAGAGAGAGAGAAGGAGGGAGACAGAATTAGAGAATTGGAAGAAGGGAGGAAGGGGGTTTGAGAGCTGAAAAATAGGCAGAAATGAGTGGAGAAAGAGACAGCTAGAAAGTTTTGTAATAGAATTCATTTAAAGGCAAAAAAGGTTATGAATCTCAAGATTTTAGTATATATAAAATTTAAATAAAGGCTAAGAGGAATCTTTTCAGCAAATTTCTCTGATAAAGGTCTTATTCCCAAAATATATTAGGAAGTGATTCAAATTTATAAGAATAAGAGTCATTCCCCAATTGCTAAATTCTCTAAGGATATGGATGGGTAGTTTTTAAGAGGAAAAAACACCAGGTTATTTATAGTCAAATTTTTAAAAAGCTCAAAATGATTACTAATTAGAAACATGTAAATTAAAGCAGTTCTGAGATTCCATCTCATACCCATCATCAATTGGCAAAGATGACAAAAAATGGAAAATGATAAATGTTGGAAGGATGTAGGAAAACAGACACATTGAGGTGCTACTGGTGAGTCTGTGAATGGGTCTAATAATTTCTTTTAAATTTTTATATAGCATTTTATTTTTGCTAATTACATGTAAAGACGACATTCATTTAAAAAATTTTGAGTTCGAAATTTTCTATCTCCCCCTCCCCTAAAAAGTTAAGAATTTAAACTAGATTATATATGTGCAATCATGTAAAACATTCCATAGTAGTCATGTTGTGAAAGAAGAAATTGATATAATCATTGTGGAAAGCAATTGGGAATTATACACAAAAGTTACTAAATAGTACATGTTCTTTGACCCAGCTATACCACTGCGAGATCTAGACCCCAAAGAGATAAAAGTATTTATAGCAACTCTTTTTTTGTGGTGATGGAAAAACCCCCACACACATACAAAAGACCCCCAAACCCTAGAAGCTAAATGGATGTCTATCAACTGAAGAATGGCTCTATGAATTGTGATGTATGTGATTGGAGTATTATTGTGCTGAAAGAAATGAGGAAATACATGATTTCAAAGAGATGTGGAAAGCTTCAAATTTATACTGTGATATCAATATTATAAAAATAAGTTGTTTTGAAGACTTTTATAAACTGATGGTGAATGAAATGAGCAGAACCAGGAGAACAAATTATACACTAACAATACTATAAAAATGAACAGCTTAGAAAGCTGTCATGGCTATGATCAACACAGTGACTATAATTTCAGAGAACTGATGATGAAACATGCTATCTCCCTCCCGACAGAGAAGTGATAGTTTTAGGGGGCAGAAATGAGAAATATCTATTTTTGTATGCAACTGATGAGGGAATTTGTTTTGCTTGACTACACATACTTTTTACAAGGAATTTGTTTTCAATTCTCTGCTTTTGATAAAGTGGGAGGTTATTGCATTGGTTGAGTTCTCAACAGTTTTTCTTTTTTTTAAATCTTTTAAAAAATTTTTATTTTTTGGGTTTTTTTGTGTTTTTTTTTGTGGGTTTGTGTGTGTGTGTGTGTGTGGGGGGGCAATGAGGGTTAAGTGATTTGCCCAGGGTCACACAGCTAGTAAGTGTCAAGTGTCTGAGGCTGGATTTGAACTCAGGTCCTCCTGAATCCAGGTCCCATGCTTTATCTACTGTACCACCTCCTTGCCCCCATTAAGTTTTTCTGTCCTTGTATAAATTGTTTTCCTGGTTCTGTTCACTTCACTCTGTGTCAGGTCACACTAGACAGGATTCTCAGAAATCATCTCTTTGGTAATTTTATATAGTGCACACACACACCACAATTTATTCAGCCATTTGCCAATTGTCTAAGAGAAAGAAAATCTACGTCATCCACCCTTTTGGATGCTGATTTAGAATAATTTTTTCTCCCCTCCCCCTTTCAATATCTCTTTATTTTGCTTGTGACCATTCTCTTTCTGGGATTATGCTTTTCCTTGAAACCCCTCCCCCTTCTCCTTGTTTCCCTGTTGAGTTTGATGTACATCAATGTGTTGCATATCAACACAAACACAAAATACATGTTTGTATGTTCACCTATCCTTTGTCCATTTCAGATAAGAGTTAGGGTCATCTGATACTCATTCCTCTCACACTTCAAATTTAACCTTAGGCACTTACTATGTGATCTAAGGCAAATAAATCACTTAACCTCATTTTGCTTCAGTAACAGCACCTACCTCCCAGGGTTGCTGTGATAATCCAATGAGATAATATTTGCAAAGTGCTAAAGATAGTGCCTGGCACATAGTAGGTGCTTAATAAATGCTTATTATATATTCTCTCATACACCCCAGTTGTTAGAAGTAGCAAGTTCTGAAGGAATACTTGTTTCTTCTATTGTTAGAATAGTAGCATTATGGGGGCAGCTAGGTGGCACAGTGGATAAAGCACCGGCCCTGGATTCAGGAGTACCTGAGTTCAAATCCAGCCTCAGACACTTGACACTTACTAGCTGTGTGACCCTGGGCAAGTCACTTAACCCCCATTGCCCTGCAAAAAAAAAAATCTTATTAAAAAAAAGAATAGCAGCATTACATACAGTTCCTTCCAATTGCTCAAGTATGTTTACCTTTATAGGTTAATAGGTCTTCTGGACTCTTGTATTTGTATTTCAAAGTTCCTATTTGGCTCTAGTATTTTCATCTGAAATTCTCGAGAGTCTTTTATTCCATTAAAGAGCTATTTTCCCCGCTATGGGATTATATTCAATTTTGAAGGGCAACATTCTTGCTTGTAAACCCATGTCCTTTGCCTTTTGGAATATTGTATTCTAAGATCATCCCTTATTTTTAGTAATATAGTAACAAGTCTTATGTAATCTCAACTCTAGTTTTTCAGTATTTGGACACTTATACAAATACTTTCAGTATCTGAATACTTATAGTATTTTTTCTTTGAAAATGGTAGCTCTGGATTTTGGCTATGATATTCTTGGGACATATCCTTTTGGGATTCCTTTCAGGAGGTGATGGGGCTCTTCCTAAAGTGATGAGTTCTAATATATCTGGGGAATTTTCATTTATTTCTTGAAACACTGTGTCAAAAAAGATTTTGGGGGGTCCAATAATTCTTAAATTATACTTCTTTGATCTGTTTTTTAAAGCCAGTTATTTTTATATCAAATACCTTATATTTTCTTCCATATTTTCAACCTTTTTTTTTTTTAGTGAGGCAATTGGGGTTAAGTGACTTGCCCAGGGTCACACAGCTAGTAAGTGTTAAGTGTCTGAGGCCGGATTTGAACTCAGGTACTCCTGACTCCAGGGCTGGTGCTCTATCCACTGCGCCACCTAGCTGCCCCCAACCTTTTGATTTTGATATATTTCTTGCTATCAATTTCTTGGGCAAGGTTTAGCATTTTTTCTTCTAAGCTGTTCATTCTTCTCTTTTTACCCTCTCTAAAACTTTAAAATTTTACATCTTGCTTCATTTATCTAGGTTTCCATGAAGTCCTTATGGAAAATATAGTCCTCAGAAAAGATCCTACCCTGAAGCTTTTTTAGGGGAGTCCTTCACTCTTGCTGACTCTGGCTATAGAGCACTGTACACACATGTCCCAACTCTGGGCATTCTGGGAGACTATCCTGCACTGATTCTGGCTTTGGTAGAAGGGCCCCCTTTCATGTTGCTTCCGGCTGGCTTTTTATGTAGTTCTGGGGTGGAAGAAGCCACTTATAATTACTCATTGAGGTTTTTTTTTTTTATAGGTTGTCTTTTTCCTTTATTGGTTTTTTGTTTGTCTGAGGTCAGATTTGAATTCAGGTGCTCCTGAATCCAGGGCCGGTGCTTTATCAACTGCACCACTCAGCTGCCCTATTCATTGAGTTTTTTGATCATTAAGCCTGGTGTGAGCTTCGGAGTTTTGCTGGAGTAGGTACATGTGTGCAGGGTGGTTTGGCCCCACATCAGGCAGTCATCTTGGCAGCAAGTCCCCTATGCCCAAGCTTCTTAAACTGTGGGTCACAACCCCATATGGAGTCACGTAACTGAATGTGGGGGTTGTGAAAAATTTGGCCAACAGTAAAAGGTTATGTGTACCTATTTTATATACCTATATACCTGGGTTGTGTAAAAATTTCTCAAATAGGTCACAAGTAAAAAAAGTTTAATAAGCCCTGCCCTATACCACTTTTTGAAAGCAAATAGTGGGCAGTAATACATGAAGCTACTTATTCCAATCACATGTAACTCTCCATTGGGTTTTGAGTAACTATCAACTTGAATTCTTCTGAAA